>NC_061508.1:40576671-40642075 GCF_022539505.1 Lolium rigidum
TCCATGCTATTGTATGAGATATGCATAAGTACGTTTCACTCACAGTGGTTATATCCTACATGCTTCCTAGTCCTTAGTCGTCTACGTTCGACCAAGAAGATGTACGACATGATAAAGGAGATTAGAAGATTACAAATGCATACTTTATTTATTCACATTCACGGTCCTATTCCCCGATTAGAGGATATGCTAGATGAATTGAGTGGTGCTGCTGTTTTCACTAAAATTGATTTGCGTAGTGGTTATCATCAAGTTAGGATGAAAGAAGGGGATGAGTGGAAACCCGCCTTTAAAACAAAAAATTGGTTTATATGAGTGGTTAGTAATGCCTTTTGGTTTGACTAATGCACCTAGCACTTTCATGAGACTGGTGAACCATGTTTTGCGTGATTTTATTGGCAAGTTTGTGGTTGTGTATTTTGATGACATATTAATTTACAGCCGCAATGAGTCTGATCATATTATACATATTCGACATGTTTTGCAAGTGTTGCGTGATAGTAAACTCTATGGTAATCTTGAGAAGTGCACATTTTGCAAAGATAAGGTCATATTTCCGGGTTATGTTGTCTCTAAGCATGGAGTAGAAGTAGATGTGTCTAAAATTGAAGCTATTCAAAATTGGCCTACTCCCATGAATGTGAGTCAAGTAAGAAGTTTTCATGGTCTAGCTCGGGTTTTATCGCCGTTTTGTGCCCAATTTTTCTACTATTGCTGCACCTTTGAATGAATTGACTAAAAAGGGTGTTGCATTTGAGTGGGGCGTTGCCCAAGATCATGCTTTTAATGAACTAAAACGATTGTTAACTTCCGCACCGTTGCTTGCACTTCCTGATTTCAATAAGAAATTTGAGATTGAATGTGATGCTAGTGGTATTGGAATTGGTGGTGTGTTGATGCAAGAGGGTCGCCCAATTGCATATTTTTCTCGAGAAACTTTCTCGGTGCTAAGTTGAACTATCCAATATATGATAAAGAATTGTATGCTTTAATTAGAGTTCTTGAGGTTTGGCAACATTATTTGTGGCCAAAAGAATTTATCATACATTCTGATCATGAAGCTTTGAAATATCTGAAAGTCCAATCTACTTTGCATAGGCGTCTTGCTAAGTGGGTTGAGTTCATTGAGTCTTTTCCATACATTATTAAGCATAAGAAAGGAAAAGATAATATTGTTGCTGATGCTCTATCTAGGAAGAATATGTTATTAACTCAACTTGATGTTAAAATTCCTGGATTAGAAGTGCTATGTGATTTGTATGCTACGGATCATGATTTTGCTGAACCATATCGCTTATGTGCTCTTGGTAAAGCATGGGATAAGTATCACATACATAATGGGTTCTTGTTTCGAGCTAACAAACTATGTGTTCCAGAATCGTCTGTGCGTTTGCTCTTATTGCAGGAATCACATGCTGGAGGTTTGATGGGTCACTTTGGGCGTGAGAAGACGCTACTCATGCTCGTTGATCATTTTTATTGGCCAAAGATGAGGCGGGATGTGGACAGGTATGTGAAGAGGTGCATTACTTGCAACAAGTCCAAGTCCAAGCTGAAGCCTCACGGTTTGTATACTCCGTTACCGGCACCTACTACACCTTGGGAAGATATTAGTATGGATTTTGTGTTGGGTTTGCCGCGTACTAAAAGAGGCCATGATTTCTATATTTGTGGTAGTGGATAGATTTTCTAAAATGTCACACTTTATTGCTCCCACAAAAGCGACGATGCGTCGCATATTGCTAACCTGTTTTTCAGGGAGATTGTTCGACTACATGGAGTCCCGAAGACTATTGTTTCTGATCGTGATGTGAAGTTCATGAGCTACTTCTGGAAGACACTTTGGGGCAAGCTGGGGACAAAGCTACTGTTCAGTACTACCTGTCATCCCCAAACTGATGGTCAAACTGAGGTGGTGAATCGAACCTTGTCACAACTGTTGAGATCCATGATCAAGAAGAACCTGAAGGAGTGGGAAGAGTGTTTGCCGCATGTGGAGTTTGCTTACAACAGGGCGGTACATTCTACCACAGAGTTATGTCCTTTTGAGGTGGTGTATGGTTTCAAACCCATTACTCCACTTGACTTGTTGCCTTTGCCCATACATGAGAGAGTTAATATGGAGGCATCCAAGGGGGCAGATTTTGTGCGAAAAATTCATGTGAAGACTAAAGAGTTGATAGAAAAGAAAGGCAAGAGCAATGCTACAAGGATGAATAAGAAGCGCAAAGAGATGTTGTTCAAGCCTGGTGATATGGTCTGGGTACATTTTCGCAAGGATAGGTTCCCGAAGCTGCGGAAGTCTAAGTTGAAGCCTCGTGGTGCTGGTCCTTACAAAGTGCTTGCCAAGATCAATGATAATGCATACTCGATAGATCTTCCAGTTGATGAGTTTGGTGTCAGTAATTCTTTCAACGTTGCTGATTTGACACCATATGATGGAGAAGACCTTCGAGCGTCGAGGTCGACGCCTTTTGAAGGGGGGGGGGAGATGATGAGGACATCCCTACTACACCACTACCTCCGTCATTGATAAATGAAGATGAACCTGCTGTGAAGCTCAAGTCCAATGAAGTTCGGATTGGACCAATTACAAGGGCTCGTGCGAAGCTACTTAAACAACAGGTGAACTTGTTTCTAAACGGTACTTTGATTGATGAGAACTTTATACTGCCTAAGTCCTATTACTTATGTATCATCAGGTATCAAGAGGAAACGAGCGTCGCACGAGGAGTAGAGGAGCAGCTGGACATGAAGACGGACGTCAAGATGGACGTGAAGCTGGACATGGAGCTGGAAATGAAGATATCTCATGGTCGCGCGAGGGAGGAGCGAGAGGCATGCGCGAGAGGAGAAGACGACGTCCAGGCCGGTCCAGCGCCCGGTTAGACCGGCCTCCAGGCCGGCCAGCCCGGTCCCTGGCCCGGTTGACCGGCCGCCAACCGGATGGGATGCATTGTACCGGGCAAAAACCGGAAAGTTGCGAAGTTTCCGGTTGCCAGCCGGTTGACCGGACGCCAGACCGGCCGATCCGGTCCCTAGCCCGGTTGACCGGATTCCAGACCGGATTCGTCCGAGTCTGTCTCGACCAGATCTATTCTGGGTCGGTTATTTTTGTATCTTTTCGACCGTAACTCGTCCCGACGCCTATATAAGTGCCCGGGACGCCCCCTAGCTGCTTTAGACCACGTTTAAGATAAACCCTAGTTCTTAGTTGTTTGCTCTAGCAAAACTATTGAATCCCTACACCATATTGCTTGATATTGTGTAGATCCTGAAAAAGTCTTGTGTGATCTCGTTGTTCCATTGGGAATTAGACGGTTGCAACTTACCGCTTCGTGGTCGGCGGCTATGTGCGCAAGTGTGTGGAGTTGCGAATATCTTGCAGGGTTGAGAGCTGTTGCATTGGCGACAGGGACCAATCGAGAGATCTCGTTGCGTCATACAAGTTATCATTCACTTCATCGTCGTGTTTCTCCACTGCCATCACCCCGTGATCATCATCACCACCGTTGCTTACTGAGAAGATCGGGCCACCCCTTATCAGCATGGCACATTTAATTTAATTAGAGGACCGCGAGGCACCCTGGCCTGCTTGATGCACAATTAAGTGTTGTTGGCCTATATATAGGGTTTAATTAGGGTTTAGGGTTTAGGGTTAGCTAGGGTTTATGGTTAGGGTTAGGGTTAGGGTTAGGGTTAGGGTTAGGGTTAGGGTTAAGGTTTAGGGTTTAGGGTTTAGGGTGTTTAGGGTTTAAGGTTTAGGGATTAGCTAGTTATTAGGGGTTTTAGGGTTTAAGGTTGAGGAATCATCGATCGAGTGCGCACACACATTATTAGAGGCACCCGCGCGCCTTTGCGCATAAAGTGCATGCGTATATATGTGTGTTTTTTGGCCACCAACGATACATAGATCGAGAGAGAGAGAGATTGAAATCCCCAAGAATATATGTTCAAATATATATTAAAATATATGCATGAATGCATGGTAGGCCAGGCATACACACTAATTATATATATATATATATATATATATATTGTGAGGCAACTTAATCAAATGTACGTGTTTTCATTCGAGAACTTGTCAAAATTCAAGTTAATTAATTTATCAATGCTAATTAGTTAGGGTTTAGGGTTAGGGTTAGGGTTTAGGGTTAGGGTTATTAGGGTTTAGGGTTTATTAGGGTTTAATTTTAACTTGTTGTGAATTCAAATACAACTTTTTTATTTGTGTGCTACAATTAATCAAAACTAGATCAATCGAGTGCGCACACACATGAATTATTAGAGGCACCCGCCCCTTTGCGCATAAAGTGCATGCATATGTGTTGTTCTGGCCACCAACGATAGATCGAGAGAGAGAGAGATTTAAATCCCCAAGAATTAATATGATCAAATATATATACAAATATATGCATGCATGGTATATATATTGCTATAGGCCATATATCGGGAAGCAAGTTTTTTCGAGAACTCTTCGAAATATATATATATATATATATATATATATATATATATATATATATATATTCAGGTTTACCTATGCTAAATGTACACTAGTGCACATATTTATAGATGACCCCCTTGATGCGCAATTGTTGGTCATTTAGTTTGAATCCCATGAATGTTCATACATGATCAGCCATATGCAAGTTTTTTTGAGAACTTCCAAAACTAAATACAACTTTATCGATGCTTATCGAAACTACTATTGCACACATTAGAGGACCCCGACCCTTGCGAAAGTGTGTTTGCCACCATCTATAGATTGAATCACATGAATGTTTAAACACATGTGGTATATGCCATATTATATCGTGAAGCAAGTTTTTTGAGAACTTGTCAAAATTCAAGTTTATCGGTGCTAATGGAATCTAGCTAGTGCACATTAATTAGAAGGCACCCCCTTTTCGCAAGTGTTGGCCATATATAAAGTTTGAATCCCAAAAATATTCATATATGCATGATATAGGCAAACAATCGCGAAACAAGTCTCTTGAATATATTGTCAAAATTCAAGCTTATCAGTGCTAATGGAAACTAGTGCACACTAGAGGACCCCGTTGCGCAAGTATTGGCCATCTATATATAGTTTGAATCCCAATAATGTTCATACATGATAGGGCATATGTGTAAAGCAATTTTTCCCGAGAACTTGTCAAGATTCAAATTTATCGGTGCTAATGGAAACTAGTGCACATTAGAGGACCCCCTTGCACAAGTGTTAGCCATCTATATATAATATGAATCCTAATAATGTTCATACATGATATGGCATATGTGTGAAGCAATTTTTTTCTGAGAACTTGTCAAGATTCAAATTTATCAGTGCTAATGGAAACTAGTGCACATTAGAGGCCCCCTTGCACACGTGTTGGCCATCTATGTATAGTTTGAATCCCAATAATGTTCATACATGATAGGCTATATGTGAATCAATTTTTTCTTCCAAGAACTTGTCAAGATTCAAATTTATCGGTGCTAATGGAAACTAGTGCGAACTAGACGAGCCCCTTGCGCAAGTGCTGGCCATTACATATAGTTTAAATCTCAAGAATGTTCATACATGATAGGCCATATGTTCAAAGGAATTTTTTCCCGTGAACTTGTCAAAATTCAAGTTTATCGGTGCCAATGGAAACTAGTCCAAAAAATTACATAGAGGTCCAAAAGAACTAGACAATAACTAATAGGACCTGCAACTTTACAAAAAGGACCCCAAAACATATAGAAGAAAAGCAATCGAGTCCTTCTCGACCGCACATCGAGATCTCGCTCGCATCCTTTCCAGCAACTCCGTCGCCGGGGACGCACCACTTGGGACGTTGTCGCCGGTAGTCGCCAGGAAGAAGGAGAAGAAGGGCCTCAGCAACGGCATATTGGCTCTGAGAAGGACCGCTGAAAGGCCAAGATGTGCACGGGCAAGACGGATGACGCCGTCGTATGCCCCGAGCTTGTGAACGTTAGCAGCTTGACTTCCCCATTGGCCAGATCTGAAGCACTGACCAAAGCAAGCCTCACCGTTAGCGCCATCACCTTGATGGCACCAGATCGGGGTTTGGCCGGCAAGATCCGCCAGATCTGATCCGCCAGATTCACCATAGGCCAGATCTGAAGCTGATGACGAGATCCCCGACTGCATTGTGCCATTCTCCTGATGGGAAACACCGGATCTAAGCTTACAACAACACTAAATATGGATGTATCCACACATGTTTTTACTCTAGATACATACACGTCTAAGGAAAGTTGAATCAATTAATTTAGTTGGGAGGGTGTATGATATACAGAGAGAAGTCTGCCTCGTCTCCGGCCGGCGAGGCCGCCGGAGAGAAGTGGGAGAGGAGCGGGCCGGGGGAGTGGGAGAGACTCGAGAGAGAAAGAGAAGAGGAAGAAATGAGAGCTCCCTGGGGAAGAACATTATTTTTTGTCGTTCTGCTCGTAGGTTGAAACTGAAAATTTCGGCCCCGCGCCAAATCATCCCGCCGCATCCATTCGAAAATCCCGTGACCAGTTTTACCCTTTTAACCCTGGTCCGGAAGCTACAACCCACCGACCATGGAGGGCTCATTCGGTAACAATGAAATATCTTGGCTAGATCCTGAACCCTCCCCACAGGCCCACACCCACCCACCAACCATTCGCCCCATTCGCTCAAAAATACTCTCACACGCCAAAGTTGTGACTCTCTACAGTACTAGATCTGCTTTGCCGCCAGCATACTCCTCCACAACGTAGCCTTGATCGTGTTGGCTGTCCACCCACATGATCCGCTCCCCCGCCGCCCTCGCCACCGACGGATCTACTTCAACGCCGACCTTGCCACCGACGGATCTGCTTCACCGCCGACCTCATCCACAGCGTAGCAATCAACGCCTTTCATGTCGACGCACCGGATCCTCTCCAACGGAACCGGGTCTACTTCACCGCGGCCCCCCTCTACAGAAGCCGATCTATTCCACCGACTACCTCGGCGCAACGGCTGTATCAACTTCACCGAATCCCTTGCCATCCAACCAGATCTGCTTCACTAACGCCCGCTTCTCCTAAAACAGGGTCGATTCATCGTCTCCCGCGTTCGCCGCCGCTGGAATGCAAGCTGCCGCCCCCGTCAACCCCGCCGCAGCTTGGTTAGTACGCTGGCCCGTTGGATCGCGGTGCTTCTTTAGCCATGTTTTGTGTAGTTATTTGCAGATCTCAGATGCCATTAACTTTCTTGATGTGTTGCTTCGCATGAAGTTCGTTTAAATATTGTACAGTACAAAAGCATTATCCGGTCGCTACCATCCTGTTCATTGTACTGACACCTGTGTGCATCCACATATTTATAGCCTTATACCCATTCATTTGCTGCCAGCTGTTTTTGTACTGCATGCTATTGTCGCACTGCTTTTATAGTCATGCTATTGGCATTTCCGGATCTGGTTGTTCTTATACCACGTCATTAGCTCACCGCTAGCCGCTAGCTGTTTTCTTGTGCCTGCTATTCTCACACTGCTTTTATAATCATGCTATGTGCATTTCCAATCTGCTTGCTCTTATACCTCGTCATTAGCTTATAGCTATTTTTTTCCATGAATGCTCATGTCGCACAGCTTGTATAGTTATTGTTGCGTGCATGTCTGGTCTTTGTATTATCGTAGACTAACTTGTCAATTTTATTTTTCCTAGAGATTGATCATGCGAACCTCTTATTAGAACGTCCAACATTAACAGCGGTGACGCTAGGGAAGGTTGGAATCTGAGTTCTTGGTTGGTAATTTTGGCAGTTTACTTCCGTTATTATCTATAACCTATATGCATTATTCCTTATGCAAGAGATTAACACTTGGAACCCTGCCATAGCAATGCCATTCATGCTTTACTATGTTTCTGCCTATTTGATATGCTTGTCTTGGAGCAACTGCGAAGGTGATTTGAACCCGACATTTGGTCATTCTTAATGCCAGTTTACTTTTTGTGGAAAACCTTGGCATTACCCTACTCTAAATCTGAATATCTGAAATTCGTATCTCATGCAAAGCAACATCTAGTTGGTTTTAATCTGATATCTGGTAAATATTGGCTTATTCATTTGGCAGCTCAAGTTTTTTGTTATTTGAAACCAGCTGACTTGGTGTTAAATGAGATATCTAAACACAAATTAAGGACAATGGAGCAGGAGGATTAGCATTTGACCTAATGGCTGAACCTAAAATGACAGGCATGTCTACCACGACTAGTGCACGCAAGAGAAGGACTTGCAGCGAGCCAGTATATGCTTAGTGCATGTATCATATCTTATCTTGTGCTTATTTCTGCTACATGATGTTATCTGATCTCTACATTACATAATACATGTTTGAATAGTTAATTGTTGTAACTATGTTTGCAAAATTACCAGAATGCAATTGTAATGAAGCAGTCATCATTAGAAGATAGTCGCCAAAAAAGGATCTGTAGCGACCCTGTGCGACATTATGATGTAAGTCTGTGCTTAGTACAAGTTCCATACATTGTCTTATTTATGCAACTTGTTATTATCTTATATCTACATTGCATAATAAATGTTTGAATAGTTCATTGTTGTAACTATGTTTGCAATATTACTAGAATGCTGTTGTAATGAAGAAGTCATTAGTAGAAGATAGAGGGCAAAAAGGTTCCGGGTGAGCCTATGCAACGATATAATGTAAGTCTGTGCTTAGTACTTATGACTATCTCATATCGACAATGCTTAATACATGTTTGCATAGTTCATCGTTTAACTCTTTTTTGCATTATTATCAGAATGCAATTGTGATGAAGCAATCTTCATCAGAAGAGAGGCCCACAAAAAGTTCTGATCTTTCTTCTGATTCAACCTCTCATAGCCGTCAACCTAGACCATTCCTTTCATCAAACAATAAATATCTCAAGGCTGTGCTGTATGAAAGACATGGTATTGCTGCTTTAAGATCTGTAGCTGATATGTTGACAAAGAGTACACAAGATTCAATCAAGGCGATTGCCAAATGTCAACGTGGTATTGATGATGCTAATAGAAGTCCTCCATGATTATATGTAATTTTTTTATTTGGGCACATTCATTGCCTTGTAATTTTCCTTGTTATTTTATTTTTGTATGTAATGGTTTGTATCATTGATATCAAATTTTAGGCTTATGAAATTTAATGGTCCTTCTCATAAGCCTAACTTGAGTGGCCCAGAATGCAAGTTGACTAGTCAAACAACCAGGGCCCTACAACTTGGTGGGCAGGCCCACATACAGTAGTGTGGGACCCATTTTCATTCTAGGCTGGCCCACTTACTTATTGGGCCAGCCCAATTGCTTTAAGTGGACCCCACTCACTAGCCGGGCCGGCCCGTTAACAGGAAAGTGGGACCCATCTACTTATTGGGCCAACACCATGGGTCCCACAGGCTACTTGGGTCGGCCCGTTAACAGGATAGTGGGACCCACTTTTGTTATTGGGCCGGCCCGCCAACATGTTGGGCGAGCCCACGTGTTTTATGATGGCCCCACTTTATAACTGGGCCGGACCGGTTACATGAAAGTGGGCCCCAACTGCTTATTGGGCCGGCCCAGTATTTTGTTGGGCCAACCCACTTGCTATATGGTGGACCCCACTTGTTTAATGGGCCAGCCCAATAACAGGAAAGTGGGACCCACCTGTGTTTTTGGGCCAGCCCACTAGCTTGTTGGGCCAGCCCACTTGATCTATGGTGGACCCAACTTACTAAATGGCCCGGTCCGATAGCACAAAAGTGGGACCCACATGCTAAATGGGCCGGCCTAATACCTTCTTGGGCCGACCCAATTGCATCGTGGTGATCCCCACATCTTAAATGGGCCGGCCCTATAACAGGAAAGTGGGTCCCACATGTCTAGTGGGACGGCCCGTTTGCCTGTTGACCGGTCAAAGGAGTGCATTCGGTCCGGCCCGCGGGCTTAGTGGGCTGGCCCATATAAATTTTGACCAGTCAACCTTAGAGGTTAGGCCCGGCCCACGTAACTAATGGACCAGCCCAGCCATGCAGCTTGACCGGTCAAACTAAGTCAGCCGGCCCGGCCCGCAAACTAAATGGGCCGGCCCGCTAAGGCATGGCGGGCCTCGTGTGGGCCTACCATCTACCACGGGGTTCTGCGCGGTTAACGCCGTTAACTGCCAGTTAACAGCGTCTGCCACGTGTCAGTTTGCATGACGTCAGCAATCAACGGGCTCCCGAAAACACATCTGCAACGGTCCGATTTTCCGTGGCGGAAGGGTGCCCGAACGCGACGGACCGACAAAAACGTGGTAGGCCTTTGCCTGACGCAGTTTGGACCACAGAACCCATATCGTCGGGTTAGGCCCATAGGCGACGAAAAATGGCCCTTAGCGGACGATTTTGGGACGTTGTCTATTTGAACTTTTCTTATAGTGCTTAGATAGTACACCTTTATTGGACTCAAACACCAACTTAAACCCATCTTTCATAGGACGGGAGCCACTAACGAGATTCTTCTTGATAGAAGGGACATGCAGCACGTTCTTCAGTTGCACGATCTTCCCCGAAGTAAACTTCAGATCTACCGTGCCAACACCACGAACAGTAGCATGTAACCCATTTCCAATCATTACTGAGGAACCTCGTGCCTTATAAGAGGTAAACATGGAGATGTTAGCACACACATGAACATTAGCACCTGTATCAACCCACCATTCCGTGGGCTGAAACACCGAAAGAACAGTAGGTAATATATTACCATACCCTGTAGTTCCTTCCTCTGTGTTGCCAATGACCATGGTGACAGAGTTTGAGTTCTGTCCAGCCTGACATTTCTTTCCTTTGCGTTGTGGACAGCGATTATCCCAATGGCCTATCTCGCCACACACCCAGTAAGGATCTTTCTTCTCCGTTTTCCCCTTCTTCTTAAAGTTGGTAGTCTGGGAGACTCCCTTGTTCTTTCCCTTGGACTTGTGGGCATTTTTTTGTACCATATTGGCAGCAGAACGTCCTTCGGTTCCTCCAGTGTGTTTGTCTTTTGCCCTCGCCTTCTCCTCAACATCTAGAGAGCCCATGATATTCTCACCGCAGAACTCATGCCTCCGATGTTTCATAGAAGTGGCAAAGTTCCTCCGGGAAGGGGAAGCTTAGCGACAATGCATCCCGCGACAAACTTGTCTCGGTAGCACACACTTGAGGAGCTCAAGTTCCTTTGCCATGATCTGTATCTCATGAGCCTGTTCTACTACAGATCGGTTCTCAACCATTCTGTAGTCATTGAACTGCTCCATAGCATACAGTTCACCTCCGGCATCGGCAACACCAAACTGAGCATCCAATGCATCCCACAGTTCCTTCCCATTTCGGATGTGCAGATAAGCATCAACCAACTTGTCTCCAAGCACACTTAGGACGGCACCCACAAAGATTACGGTGGCATCCCCAAACGCTTTATCCTCTTCAGGAGTAAGTGGACCTCTGGGAATACCTTCCGCAATTCGGTGCACGCCCATAGAAGTGAGCCACAAGAGGGTCTTATTCTGCCATCTCTTGAAATGAGAACCCATAAACGGGCTCGGTTTGAGCGCAGAAGCAAAACCAGATGGTGAAAATTGCCTAAGAATATAAGGTTTTTGGATTGTTGGAATATTAGGCAATTTCCGTGTGAGTTTAATTACCGAAAGCAACATTACAGATGCACAAGCATACTTAACCACACACATCAGACTAAGCACATGCATCAGATCTGAACATGGAACAAGTAGCCGTGCAAGGTAGGAGAGGAAAATCACGTACATCGCGACCGGGAAGGTCGCACCAGTAGCAGCACCACCATGGGAGTTGTTGATGTCGCCCATGGTGTAGTCGGAGTCGTCGATGAAGCAGTCGAACCGGCGAAGATGAACACGAACAGCGGCGAGCCATCGCGCCGAGACGCTCCCCAAAAACCTTATCGCCCCTCTCCCGGTGCAGGATCTCATCGGACGGGATTTCGGAGGCCTGCTCTACCGGACGGCTGTGCACGCAATCGCCGGGATGGGGAAGACTAGGGAGTAGCGCAGCAAAAGGAACTTCGTGAGAGAGACGGACTAGAGAGTTCTGAGAGCCATTTTCTCCAGATTTGATCCGTCTCCTTGTATAGCTTGGGAGGAGAGCCGACCCGACCGCGTTGCCACGCGTAGGAAGCCAGGGACATGCGGTGAGCATGCACATGCAGGTCGACACGTACCCAACTCAGTTGGTGCACCAAGCAAAAATTTAGGCTTCCTTGAGTGTGTCTCGAACTCGAACTCGAGTCACGAAACGCGACGTGCGTGCGTGACATGACATGGCGTGACGTGACGTGACTTGACGTGCCGAGCCGAGGCGGGGCGGGCGAAGGAGGAGGAGTGCGCGAGGGCTCCTTCTATTCTCACTCACTTGCAAGAACTAGAACAGCAGCCCTTATATACCACTCCAACTCTCTCCCAACTAGCAATGTGGGACCAAACTTTGTCCCCCAAGGCTGTCCCAAACTGCCAACGTAATGGGCCTTGAGATTTCAGGAATTGTAGACTACATAGGCTGCCTTATTGGGCTGCAGCCCATCTACATTCAACATCTTCCGTGCACTAATTGAAGGTCAAAGAATGAATTTGAACCGCTAATCTTATAGTTTGTACACTCAAGAAAATCTTGTAGTTTGTAACTGACGTAATATTTTTTATTTATATTAATAAATACTGTAGAAACTTCAAAAAAGCTCTTTTCTTCGATATATATGTTGAGGGGTTTTGTGGTACTCTCAAATGAATGATAGCCCTCCATTTTCGTCAATCTAAAGGCCAAAACAGGCAAGCGGACTTTTGACTCTCGAGTGCAACGCACCCTCATAGACAAAAAAAATAGTAATTTTAAAAAGTCAAAAAAATTGAAACTTCCTGAAAACCAAGGATGATCAAGTTTGTACTCGTAAAAAAAATGTTTGGAAACGAAATGATTCACATGGTCTCCAGGGCAAAAAAGACAAAATTAGGACGAATATAAAGTGAATAGTACCTGGTCATGGGGCGTTTCAATTTTTTTTTACCCAGGATACAATAAAAAATAATTTTCTAGGAAAATATTTTGTTTCAAGTACAATACCTGATCATCTTTGATTCCCAAAAAGTTTAATTTTTTTATAAACTTTTTAAATATATTTTTTAATTTTTCCAAGCATAGAGGTGTGTGGCACCTGAGAGCCAATCTGTATTTCCCCTAAAATAGTTCATACTTGTGTGCAAAACATGACAAGTAAAATTTCTAGTAAGTGCCAAATTTCTCACCACACCAGAAATAGGCCCTAGACGGACATGGCCCAATAAGCCCAATTAGTTATTCCTGTGTGACATGTCTCAATTTTTTTCCGTAACACTCCCTTCTGAGCTCCTAGGTTCCGCCGCCACCGTTCAAACAGAAGGTGCCGCCGCCGTGCTCCCGATGGGAATCTCCGGCACCACCGCCGCCTCATCCCCTCCCACCCGCATGGACGGCTCCTACGTCAAGATCTCTACCTACCCCACTCACACAAGTCCCTCTCCCTCAACTCTCCTTGTCCAAATTCCCACGGTGCCGCCCTCCTCGCAGGCCAAGGTGGAGGAGCTCGTCACACGATTTTGGTAGCAGGTCCGGGAGCTCATGACGGCGCGGTAATCACAGTCCGCGCCAGCAGGCTGCCAAGATAGCCTCGACATGAAGTGGGGAACTGGTGGAGCTTGTACACGGTGGTACACTACAGCTTGGGGCCTCAAAAAGGGAGTACCGGCTTCACTGGCTTTCCCTCAACAGGGCATTTGAGACGGAGGACGTGCAGCCAACACTTGACGAGGAGGACGAGGAGTTCCACAGTCATCAGCTTGATGTGATCCCCATGTTAATAATTCTCTTTTATACTCGGTGGAAAATCTGTAATTATTGTGGCTCTGTTGGTTGGGGTCTGGGTGTTTGATGAAATTAACAAGAGGCACGAATTAACACTCACCAGGGTGATAATTCTCTTTTATGCTAAGTGCAAAATCTGTAATTATTTTGGTTGTGTTTCACTATAAATTATCATATATCTTTTGGTTGAATTATGGTTCAAAGCTTTTGCAACAATTGTACTGGTAAAACTTGGTGGTTAAGAAGTGCTATACACTTATATTTACACCCAGGTAAAATGGTGTATAGAAAGATTCAAATTGGAAGCTACACATTTCTGGGTAAAATGTTGTAATGGAAAGATTCACGTAGGAAGCTGTACATTTCAGGGAAAAATAAAGTTAAAAGAAAGATTCATATTAGGAAATCACGAATCATACAATAGTTTTTCTAAGAGCACGCGCAAAGCATGCCTTATCTTTATAGAAGGGGAAGCAACAACAATTACAAGAGTAAGTGATACGTCTCAAACGTATCTATAATTTCTTATGTTCCATGCTAGTTTTATGACAATACTCACATGTTTTATACACACTTTACATCATTTATACGCATTTTCCGGCACTAACCTATTAACGAGATGCCGAAGCACCAGTTCCTGTTTTGTGCTGTTTTTTTTTTTGAAACCCAAGACTGTGAGGCAACAGCCCCACAGCAATTTATTACTCCAACTTAAAGAAAATTATGTACAGAAGTCAAAAAAAAACAGAAAGAAAAAACTATGTACAAAAAGGACACAAGGCTCTAAGGCAGAGACCTAATCCAATCTAACAATCTATCCTTATACTTCTGCTTGATCCTATATTGCAATAAAGAGATGTCATGAATGAACTTCCCCTTCCACTTAGTGAAAGAGTAAATCTCATCATTGAATATCTTCCCATTTCTAAGTAACCAGATGTTCCAACAGGCCAATATGACTACTTCCATGAAAAAAGGTTTAGCAAAACCCTTCCTTGCTCCATTCAGAACCTGCTGCATATCATCAGTACCTACCCACTCAATCTGTAGATAGTTCCAAATTCTCCTGCTGAAATTGCACTCAAAGAATAGGTGAATTCGATCTTCATAATTTCTGCCTGGGCAAAGCACACAATGCTCATCATCAGTGACATGCCAGTGCCTTCTCTTTAACAGGTCCCTTGTATTTAGTCTATCAGATAGCAGTAGCCAAGCAAACACCTTATGCTTCATGATACAGCATGATTTCCAAAGCCATTTATATACACTAGGTACCTGTATGTGCTCATGAATGTGTTTATAGAATTTAGCCGAAGCATAATGCTCTCCCCAAATATACACCCACTGATCATTGCCCTGTGTCAGTGGATTATCATGTAAAATTTGCTTGACCTCCCCCAATTCCTGGTAAGCTTGGACAGACAAAGGCCAAAAAAACCTTGACTCCAAATCCTCCTCATTATACATATCTACCACAGATGCATTTGGGTAAAGTGCATAAGAGAACAGCCTGGGATACCTTTGACACAAAGGTAAAGATGAACCATTAACTTTCCAATTATCAGACCAGAATAACAAAGTATCACCTTTGCCATGTATAACAGCTGCTACACCTCTAAAGTTATCAACATGTTTCATGACATCTCTCCACCAAAAAGAACCACACAAATTTTCCTCTTGAGGCACCTTACCCTGATAATGTGCAAACCATACCAGATCAACCCAGGGTAATGCCTTTTTATTATAGAACTTATCCAGGAATTTAATGAGAAGTGCAGCATTCTGCTTCTGAAAGTTGACAATCCCCAAACCACCTTTTAACTTAGGCTTACATATCAAATCTTACACAGGAAATATTCTCAGAATTGGACGAAACGAACGCCCAGGGTCTTATTTTTCCACGAAGCTTCCAGAAGACCGAAGAGGATACGAAGTGGGGCCACGAGGCGCCCTAACCATAGGGCAGCGCGGCCAGCATGGGGCCCGCGCCGGCCTATGGTGTGGGGCCCCCGTGCCTCCTCCGACTCTGCCCTTCCGCCTACTTAAACTCTCCGTCGCGAAAATTCTATTACCGAGAGCCACGATACGCAAAAAGTTGTAGAGACGCCGCCGCCGCCAATCCCATCTCGGGGGATTCAGGAGATCGCCTCCGGCACCCTGCCGGAGAGGGGAATCATCACCCGGAGGACTCTACATCACCATGATCGCCTCCGGATTGATGTGTGAGTAGTTCATCCTTGGACTATGGGTCCATAGCAGTAGCTAGATGGTTGTCTTCTCCTCATTGTGCTATCATGTTAGATCTTGTGAGCTGCCTATCATGATCAAGATCGTCTATTTGTAATGCTACATGTTGTGTTTGTTGGGATCCGATGAATATGGAATACTATGTCAAGTTGATTATTGATCTATCATATATGTGTTGTTTATGATCTTGCATGCTCTCCGTTGCTAGTAGATGCTCTGGCCAAGTTGATACTTGTGACTCCAAGAGGGAGTATTTATGCTCGATAGTGGGTTCATGCATCCATTGAATCTGGACAGTGACAGAAAGTTCTAAGGTTGTGGATGTGTTCTTGCCACTAGGGATAAAATCAATGCTTTGTCTAAGGATATTTGTGTTGATTACATTACGCACAATACTTAATGCAATTGTCTATTGTTTGCAACTTAATACTGGAAGGGGTGCGGATGCTAACCCGAAGGTGGACTTTTTAGGCATAGATGCATGCTGGATAGCG
Source organism: Lolium rigidum (assembly GCF_022539505.1). Taxonomy (NCBI): domain Eukaryota; kingdom Viridiplantae; phylum Streptophyta; class Magnoliopsida; order Poales; family Poaceae; genus Lolium; species Lolium rigidum. The sequence continues at coordinate 40,593,285 of NC_061508.1, forward strand.
GTCTATGTACTTTGTCGTAATGCCCTAAGTAAATCTCATATTAGTCATCATGATATGTATGTGCATTGTTATGCCCTCTCTATTTGTCAATTGCCTAACTGTAATTTGTTCACCCAACATGCTATTTCTTATTGGAGAGACACCACTAGTGAACTGTGGACCCCGGTCCATTCTTTTACATCTGAAATACAATCAACTGCAATCTCTGTTCTCTGTTGTTCTTCACAAGCAAACATCATTCTCCACACCGTACGTTTAATCCTTTGTTTACAGCAAGCCGGTGAGATTGACAACCTCACTGTTACGTTGGGGCAAAGTATTTTGATTGTGTTGTGCAGGTTCCACGTTGGCACCGGAATCTCTGGTGTTGCGCCGCACTACACTCCTTCACCAACAACCTTCATGTGTCCTTCATCTCCTACTGGTTCGATAAACCTTGGTTTCTTACTGAGGGAAACTTGCTGTTGTACGCATCACACCTTCCACTCGATGTTCCCAACGGGCGTTTGCTTTACGCGTCATCAAGCTAAATTTCTGGCGCCGTTGCCGGGGAGATCAAGACACGCTGCAAGGGGAGTCTCCCACATCCAATCTCTTTACTTTGTTTTTGTCTTTCTTTACTTTACTTTATTTACTGTCTTGTTTGCGTTCTCTATATTAAAAACACAAAAAAATTAGTTACTTGCATTTACTTTATTTACCTTTTGTTTATTTCATCATGCTTCCACCTAATTTCACTATGAAAGATATACCAGTAGGGCAAGGGTCTATCATTGGAAGAGATAATATAGAAGCATTTTTCACTCATGTTAGTACAGTTGAAGATTTTGAGGATAGACACTTGGTAGAACTAGCTCCTACTTATGAAATTGCTACTGCCTCTTTAGTACACATGTTGGAAGATAGATTTGTTAATCTCAACCCCATAATGCAACATATGTTTCTTACACTCTATGATATGGAAGACGGAGAAAAGAAAGATTTTGTTTTAGAAACCCTTCTTAAAGAATTTGGTGATGTAGCTAGAGAAGCTAGGAAAGTCTTTATTCAACATAAGATGCTTGGCTTTTATACCAATTTTGCAAATACCCTTGAAAAGATGGAAAAAGATAGACTAAAGTACACTAATAAAGTCAACTGTGAGGGGGAGATTAAAGTACCGATACCTAGTAAGCTCCTAGGGATGCATGAAGCTCTAGAAAATAACTATGTTTGGCTTGTTCCTGAAATTTTGTTTGATGAGGATAGTAAGCCTAGGAGCAACGAAAGAGGAGTTACTTACATAGACAAGATACAATGCATTGTTGAGAAAACTCCCAACTCCCCTGGTAAGGATGTTGATGCTTCATCTCTTGATAATACTTGATTCACACTTTCTGCGCCTAGCTGAAAGGCGTTAAAGAAAAGCGCTTATGGGAGACAACCCATTATTTTACTATAGCAATTTTGTTTTATATTTGAGTCTTGGAAGTTGTTACTACTGTAGCAACCTCTCCTTATCTTTATTTTATTGCATTGTTGTGCCAAGTAAAGTCTTTGATAGTAAGGTTGATACTAGATTTGGATTACTGCGCAGAAACAGATTTCTTGTTGTCACGAATTTGAGTAGGCCTCTCTGTAGGTAACTCAGAAAAATCTGCCAGTTTTCATGAGTGATCCTCATATATGTACGCAACTTTCATTCAATTTGAGCTTTTTCATCTGAGCAAGTTAAGTGCCTCTAAAAAATTCGTCTTTACGGACTGTTCTGTTTTGACAGATTCTGCCTTTTATTTCGCATTGCCTCTTTTGCTATGTTGAATGGATTTCTTCGTTCCATTAACTTTCAGTAGCTTTGTGCAATGTCCATAAGTGTTAAGAATGATTATGTCACCTCTGAATATGTGAATTTTTTATTATGCACTAACCCTCTAATGAGTTTGTTTTAAGTTTGGTGTGGAGGAAGTTTTCAAGGATCAAGAGAGGAGGATGATACAATATGATCAAGAAGAGTGAAAAGTCTAAGCTTGGGGATGCCCCCGTGGTTCATCCCTCTATATTTCAAGAAGACTCAAGCATCTAAGCTTGGGGATTCCCAAGGCATCCCCTTCTTCATCGACAACTTATCAGGTCACCTCTAGTGAAACTATATTTTTATTCCGTCACATCTTATGTGTTTTACTTGGAGCGTCTGTGTGTTTTTTTTTTGTGTTTGAATAAAATCAGATCCTAGCATTCCTTGTGTGGGAGAGAGACACGCTCCGCTCGTTCATATGAACACTGGTGTTCTTAGCGTTACTTTTAATGTTCATGGCGAAGGTTGAAACTGCTTCGTTCATTGTTATTTGGTTGGAAACAGAAAATGCTTCATGTGGTAATTGGTATATTATCTTGAATAATTTGATACTTGGCAATTGTTGTGCTCAAATAGATCATGTTTAAGCTCTTGCATCATGTATTTTGCACCTATTAATGAAAAACTACCATAGAGCTTGTTGAAGTTTGGTTTGCATGATTGGTCTCTCTAAAGTCTAGATATTTTCTGGTGAAGTGTTTGAACAACAAGGAAGACAGTGTAGAGTTTTATAATGCTTGCAATAAGTTATTATGTAAGTTTTGCTGTACCGGTTCATACTTGTGTTTGCTTCAAACAACCTTGCTAGGCAAAGCCTTGTACTGAGAGGGAATTCTTCTCGTGCATCCAAATCCTTGAGCCAAAACCTATGCCATTTGTGTCCACCATACCTACCTACTATGTGGTATTTATGTGCCATTCCAAAGTAAATTACTTGAGTGCTACCTTTAAAATTTCATTCCTTGTCTTTGCAATATATAGCTCATGGGAAAATAGCCTTTAAAACTATTGTGGTAAAGAATATGTAGCTTATGTATCTTATTTCTTATAAGTTGCTTGTTGAGCGGTAACCATGTTTCTGGGGACGCCATCAACTATTACACCTTTGTTGAATATCATGTGAGTTGCTATGCATGTTCGTCTTGTCTGAAGTAAGGGTGATTTATCATGATCAAATTGTTTGAGTATGCATATTGTTAGAGATGAACATTGGGCCACTAACTAAAGCCATGAATCATGGTGGAAGTTTCAGTTTGGACATTAATCCTCAATCTCTTATGAGAATATTATCTGTTGTTGAATGCTTATGCATTAAATAGGAGTCCATTATCTGTTTTCTATGTTGTCCCAGTATGGATGTCCTTAGTTGAGATCTATCAAAAACGAGAAATCAAATGTGATCTATCTCCTTGGACCTTTGTACATGCGGCATAGAGGTACCCCTTTGTGACACTTGGTTGAAACATATGTTATGCAATGATATTCCATGTAAATCCAAGCTAATTAGGACAAGGTGCGAGCACTATTGGTATTCTATGCATGAGGCTTGCAACTTATAGGATGTCTTATGCATAACACATATGAATTATTACTATTGTTGACAAAATTGTTTCTATGTTTTCAAAATAAAATCTCTAGCACAAAAATAGTAATCCATGCTTCCCTCTGCGAAGGGCCTTTCTTTTACTTTATGTTGAGTCAGTTTACCTACTTTCTTCTATCTTAGGAGCAAACACTTGTGTCAACTGTGTGCATTGATTCCTACATACTTGCTTATTTGCATTCATCATATTACTTTGTGTTGACAATTATTCATAAGATATACATGTTGAAGTTGAAAGCAACTGCTGAAACTTATATCTTCCTTTGTGTTGCTTCAAAACTTTCTACTAAGAATTTATTGCTTTATGAGTTAACTCCTATGCAAGTCTTATTGATGCTTGTCTTGAAAGTACTATTCATGAAAAGTCTTTGCTATATGATTCAGTTGTTTAGTCATTGTCTTTACCATTGCTTCGAATCACTTCATTCATCTCATATGCTTTACAATAGTATTGATCAAGATTATGATAGCATGTCACTTCAGAAATTATCCTTGTTATCGTTTACCTACTCGAGGGCGAGTAGGAACTAAGCTTGGGGATGCTTGATACGTCTCAAACGTATCTATAATTTCTTATGTTCCATGCTAGTTTTATGACAATACTCACATGTTTTATATACACTTTACATCATTTATACGCATTTTCCTGCACTAACCTATTAACGAGATGCCGAAGCGCCGGCTTCTGTTTTGTGCTGTTTTTGGTTTCGTAAATCCTACACAGGAAATATTCTCGGAATTGGACGAAACGAACGCCCAGGGTCTTATTTTTCCACGGAGCTTTCAGAAGACCGAAGAGGATACGAAGTGGGGCCACGAGGCGCCCTAACCATAGGGCGACGCGGCCAGCATGGGGCCCGCGCCGGCCTATGGTGTGGGGCCCCCGTGCCTCCTCCGACTCTGCCCTTCCGCCTACTTAAACTCTCCGTCGCGAAAACCCTATGACCGAGAGCCACGATACGGAAGAAGTTCCAGAGACGCCGCCGCCGCCAATCCCATCTCGGCGGATTCAGGAGATCGCCTCCGGCACCCTGCCGGAGAGGGGAATCATCACCCGGAGGACTCTACATCACGATGATCGCCTCCGGATTGATGTGTGAGTAGTTCATCCTTGGACTATGGGTCCATAGCAGTAGCTAGATGGTTGTCTTCTCCTCATTGTGCTATCATGTTAGATCTTGTGAGCTGCCTATCATGATCAAGATCGTCTATTTTTAATGCTACATGTTGTGTTTGTTGGGATCCGATGAATATGGAATACTATGTCAAGTTGATTATTGATCTATCATATATGTGTTGTTTATGATCTTGCATGCTCTCCGTTGCTAGTAGAGGCTCTGGCAAAGTTCATACTTGTGACTCCAAGAGGGAGTATTTATGCTCGATAGTTGGTTCATGCCTCCATTGAATCTGGGACAGTGATAGAAAGTTCTAAGGTTGTGGATGTGCTGTTGCCACTAGGGATAAAACATCAATGCTTTGTCTAAGGGTATTTGTGTTGATTACATTACGCACCATACTTAATGCAATTGTCTGTTGTTTGCAACTTAATATTGGAAGGGGTGCGGATGCTAACCCGAAGGTGGACTTTTTAGGCATAGATGCATGCTGGATAGCGGTCTATGTACTTTGTCGTAATGCCCTAAGTAAATCTCATATTAGTCATCATGATATGTATGTGCATTGTTATGCCCTCTCTATTTGTCAATTGCCTAACTGTAATTTGTTCACCCAACATGCTATTTCTTATTGGAGAGACGCCACTAGTGAACTGTGGACCACGGTCCATTCTTTTACATCTGAAATACAATCAACTGCAATCTCTGTTCTCTGTTGTTCTTCACAAGCAAACATCATTCTCCACACCATACGTTTAATCCTTTGTTTACAGCAAGCCGGTGAGATTGACAACCTCACCGTTACGTTGGGGCAAAGTATTTTGATTGTGTTGTGCGGGTTCCACGTTGGCGCCGGAATCCCCGGTGTTGCGCCGCACTACACTCCTTCACCAACAACCTTCACGTGGCCTTCATCTCCTACTGGTTCGATAAACCTTGGTTTCTTACTGAGGGAAACTTGCTGCTGTACGCATCACACCTTCCACTTGGGGTTCCCAACGGGCGTGTGCTTTACGCATCATCAGTAAGCAGGCTGATACAAACATCAGTGCTCAAGACCCCAGCACACACCTGAAGCAAAAGCTTCCCTCCCTCCAACCAAGACTACTCTCGCGCTAGACTACTCCCTCCTCTCCTCGCTACCTCCCATAGCTGAAATTCCTCCCTGATGGCATCCCGACATTGCATCGTATTCATTAGCAACCGCCGATTGTCAAAAACTCTGGCATTCCTCTGTTTCCAAAGTGTATGAGCCGTGACAATGACCATTGCATCGAACCTTCTCCTATGAAGCTTCCTCACTCGCTTCCTTGTCACCGTCCACCATCTCTCCAGGTTCGAATTGAGCTGTGGCTCCAGGAAGTTTAAGTTGTCACTAGCAAGAGCGGTGTACCAAACTTGCCTCGCATTGGGGCATTGCGTGAGGATATGTATGATCCACATTGTCCTCGTCTTCACTACAAACAACTCGCAAGTCCATAACGATTTTAGTTCATCAGGGAATGTGCAAAAACCATCATAGAGACGTGTTGGTGACGGCTTGGAAAACCGTGACGAACCTCGCGTCGCAGATGGCCAGACTGACGGTTTGGGCATCCCGTCATAAATCCGTGACGACAGGCCTAAGCCTGGAGCCCACCCTGCCCATATCATCGTGACAAGAAAACTCCATCATGGTGTCGGTTCCCCCGTTCTGCGACCATTGCGTCAGGTCTGCCAGCTAATGATTGAGGTATCCAGTATGTCGGATGACATCACCTTTATCGTTTACGATGACGTCAGTCGAAACATTGAAGAACCAAGATTAGCCAAATGGGCCAATCAGACTAACACTGCAACATTTACTATGTGGCCACGTGTCCCTATTGTGGGTTGCCACGTGGCACAACTTTCCAGACTGAATGGACCGGTAATAAGCGCGCGTAGCTGGCCCAATGAAAGGGTGACTCGTGGCACAACTTCCTCGCCGAACGGACCAGTAATATGCGCGTACCTGGGCCAATGAAAAGGCGACACGTGGCAGTAAGAGGTTCCTGCAGCGCCAATGAAAGTGTGGCACATGGCAACACGAATCTGGCCCGATTAAAATCTCTTCCATGAGGCCAGTAGATATTAATGCAAAATCCGGCCCAATTAAGATTCCTTGAATTATGCCCATAAATATTAAATAAAATGTGGCCCAATTAATATCACTTTTGGAGGGCCTAAAGATCGTAAAGTTAAAAGCGGCCTTACTAAGATTACATTTACTGGGCTGAAATGCAAAATCCGGCGCAATTAAGTTTCCTTATACCAGGCCCATAAATATTCGAGAAAATGTGGCCCAATTAATATCACTTTTACAGGACCTAAAGATCATAATGTTAAAAGCGGCCTTACTAAGATTACATTTACTGGGCCGAAAGATTGTAATGCTAAAATAGAGCCTAATTTACATCCCTTCTATCAGGCCCATAAATATTTAGATCGTAACCAAATTCGGGCCAATTTGGATGGTAAGCATAACTAATACAACATGTCGATAGACTTTTTGCAGCTCATTTTGGAGGAACTTTGAATAAGCCCATTTAGCTGTAAGGCCCAATAGCTTAAAAACAACAAACAGTAACCGCGTCAGTTATTTTTGAAACCTAACCACGTCAGTTATTATTAATTATTATAGATTCGTTCTCCTCAAATAAAAAATATATAGATTTGCAAGTCCTCAAGAAGAAATTATAGGCTCATAATAAAATCTCAGACATTGTGAGCTCCAACCAGCCACTACCTTGGCGAAACACACAGAATCCGCCGGCTCTGGGATCGCGAGCATCCTGTCCACTGGAATGGCATCCAGGTCCGAGGTCCAAGCTGTGAGCTTGAACAAGGATAGATCCGACCTTGCCATGGTCTCTGGTGCCACCTCCGCTACCGCGCAGTGATACGTCCAATTTGCATCACTATTTTATATCATAATTTGCTGTTATTCATTGATATATTTCGTATTTGGAGACAATACTTATGTTATTTCATCTATTTTGCATGATTCATGATTATTGGAGGATCGCGCACCGGAGCCAGGATTCTGCTGGAAAAAGCATCGTCAGAACGCAATATTTCGGAAGATCAACAATTGACGGGAATTACACGAAAACTCCTATTTTTCCGGATGACGAAGGGAGCCGAAAGGGGAGAAGAGGGGGACCCGAGGTGGGCCCACCCCATAGGCCGGCGCGGCCCAAGGCCTGGCCGCGCCGCCCTATGAGGAGGGGGCCCACAGCCCCTCTCGTCTCCTTTTCTTCGCGTATGCCTTCGTCCCGAAAACCTAAGCCAGAGGGGGTACGTCGCGAAGAGTCACAGCCGCCTCTGCGGGGCGGAGAACACCAGAGAGAAGAGCTCTCCGGCGGGCAGGAATCCGCCGGGGAAATTCCCTCCCGGAGGGGGAAATCGACGCCATCGTCACCGCCATCAAGCTGGACATCATCTCCATCACCATCACCATCATCTTCATCATCATCACCGCCATCTCCACCGCTGCACCTCGTCACCGCTGTAGCAATTTGGGTTTGATCTTGATTGTTTGATAGGGGAAACTCTCCCGGTGTTGATTTCTACTTGTTATTGATGCTATTGAGTGAAACCGTTGAACCAAGGTTTATGTTCAGATTGTTATTCATTGTCATACCACCTCTGATCATGTTCCATATGATGTCTCGTGAGTAGTTCGTTTAGTTCTTGAGGACATGGGTGAAGTCTAAATGTTAGTAGTGAAGTATGGTTGAGTAATATTCAATGTTATGATATTTAAGTTGTGGTGTTATTCTTCTAGTGGTGTCGTGTGAACGTCGACTACACGACACTTCACCTTTATGGGCCTAGGGGAATGCATCTTGTACTCGTTTGCCAATTGCGGGGTTGCCGGAGTGACGAAACCCGAGCCCCCGTTGGTATATCGATGCAGGAGGGATCGCATGATCTCGCAGTTTAAGGCTCGTGGTTAGATTTATCTTAATTACTTTCTTGTAGTTGTGGATGCTTGCAAGGGGTATAATCACAAGTATGTATTAGTCCTAGGAAGGGCGGTACATTAGCATAGGTTCACCCACACAACACTTATCAAAACAATGAAGATTAATTAGCCGTATGTAGCGAAAGCACTAGACTAAAATCCCGTGTGTCCTCGAGAACGTTTGGTCATTATAAGTAAACAAACCGGCTTGTCCTTTGTGCTAAAAAGGATTGGGCAAATCGCTGCAATTGTTACTCTCGCACTTTATTTACTCGTACTTTATTCATCTGTTACATCAAAACCCCCTGAATACTTGTCTGTGAGCATTTACAGTGAATCCTTCATCGAAACCGCTTGTCAACACCTTCGCTCCTCGTTGGGATCGACATTCTTACTTATCGAAGATACTCGTGATACACCCCCTATACTTGTGGGTCATCAAGACTATTTTCCGGCGCCGTTGCCGGGGAGTGAAGCGCTATTGGTAAGTGGAATTGGTAAGGGAAATTTCTACTCGTTTGTGCTCATTTTATTTCGCTCGTTGCTATAACTCATTATGGAGAGATCTTCTCTTGAGTGTTTATTTGGGAAATCTGCTACTACTGCAAAGGTAGTGGATGAGGCGCCAGGTAAGGAAGAAATACCATACAAAATACCTATGAAGATTATTGAACGTGTAGTGGGTAACCGTTATACATGGGATGGAACTGTCCACCCTGGAGGTCATTTACTGTTCTTACATGAATTATGCGGTTTATTCAAGTGTGCAGGTATTGCTATGGATGAAGTGAGGAAGAAACTATTCTCTGTATCGCTGTCTGGTAAAGCGGCGCATTGGTATAAATTACTGGATAATGGGGATTCTCTTGAATGGAATGATATTGTGCGCCGGTTTTACTCTAAGTTCTATCCTCCAAGTGAGATTCACAAAGATCGGAATCGCATATATAATTTTTGGCCTCATGAAGAATAAAGTATTGCCCAAGCTTGGGGGAGATTGAAGTCTTTAATGCTCAAATGCCCCATTCATGAGCTTCCTGGTAATATTATTATTGATAATTTCTATGCAAGACTTTCTTTTCAAGACAAGACCTTGCTGGATACTTCTTGTTCTGGATCATTTACACGCAACAAGGAAGAGTTTAAAAGGGACCTTCTTAATCGGATCCAAGAAAATACCGAAGGATGGGAGAACGACAAGGATAGAGAATCAGGTATAATTTATGATTATAAATGCATTGAAGCTTTTATGGATACTGAGTGCTACTTATGGTCTTGATTCTCAAGTTGCTGCAAATCTTTATAAAGCTTTTGCTTCTCATTATGAATTGCCTAAGAAGAACTTTGATAAGTATCATGAACCGTATAAAGATAAAATTGATTCATCTATAAATAAATGTGTTGTAGTTGAAACCGTTGATCATGTTATTCCCGAAGCTTATATTGAAAAAACTCCTTTCCCTCGCTAAAATGAAGGAGTACTCGTTATAAATAGTGCGGTTCATAAAAGTGAAAAGAAACCTATAGAACCCGAAGAACAAATAAAAGTTGAACCTCGCTGTTGCAATTGTTAAAGATCTTGTGACCGAAAATGTAGAAGATGGTCATATTATTTTCTCGTGAAGATGCTTTCATCACCTGTCCTGAGTGTCAATGCGGGCATGAACCCACTATCGAGCATAAATACTCCCTCTTGGAGTTAAGAGTAAAAACTTGGCCAGAGCCTCTACTAATAACGGAGAGCATGCAAGATCATAAACAACACATATGTAATAACTTGATAATTAACATAACATGGTATTCTCTATCCATCGGATCCCGACGAACACAACATAGAGTATTACAGATAGATGATCTTGATCATGTTAGGCAGCTCACAAGATCCAACAATGAGGCACAATGAGGAGAAGACAACCATCTAGCTACTGCTATGGACCCATAGTCCAGGGGTGAACTACTCACTCATCACTCCGGAGGCGACCATGGCGGCGTAGAGTCCTCCGGGAGATGAATCCCCTCTCCGGCAGGGTGCCGGAGGAGATCTCCGTAATCCCCCGAGATGGGATTGGCGGCGGCGGCGTCTCTAGAAGGTTTTCCGTATCGTGGTTCTTCGCATCAGGGGTTTCGCGACGGAGGCTTTAAGTAGGCGGAAGGGCGGAGTCGGAGGGCTGACGAGGGGCCCACACCATAGGGCGGCGCGGCCCCTCCTTGGCCGCGCCGCCTTGTGGTGTCGCCACCTCGTGGCCCCACTTCGTATGCTCTTCGGTCTTCCGGAAGGCTCGTGGCAAAATAGGACCCCGGGTCTTGATTTCGTCCAATTCCGAGAATATTTCGTTACTAGGATTTCTGAAACCAAAAACAGCAGTAAAACAAGAATCGGCACTTCGGCATCTTGTTAATAGGTTAGTTCCGTAAAATGCACGAATATGACATAAAGTGTGCATAAAACATGTAGGTATCATCAATAATATGGCATAGAACATAAGAAATTATCGATACGTTGGAGACGTATCAGCATCCCTAAGCTTAGTTTCGCTCGTCCCGAGCAGGTGTAAAACGATAACAAAGATAATTTCCGAAGTGACATGCCATCATAACCTTGATCATACTATTTGTAAACATATGTAGTGGATGCAGCGATCAAAACAATGGTAATGACATGAGTAAACAAGTGAATCATAAAGCAAAGACTTTTCATGAATAGTACTTCAAGACAAGCATCAATAAGTCTTGCATAAGAGTTAACTCATAAAGCAATAAATCAAAGTAAAGGTATTGAAGCAACACAAAGGAAGATTAAGTTTCAGCGGTTGCTTTCGACTTGTAACATGTATATCTCATAGATAATTGTCAACATAGAGTAATATAACAAGTGCAATATGCAAGTATGTAGGAATCAATGCATAGTTCACACAAGTGTTTGCTTCTTGAGGTGGAGAGAGATAGGTGAACTGACTCAACATAAAAGTAAAAAAGAATGGTCCTTCAAAGAGGAAAGCATCGATTGCTATATTTGTGCTAGAGCTTTCATTTTGAAAACATGAAACAATTTTGTCAACGGTAGTAATAAAGCATATGAGTTATGTAAATTATATCTTACAAGTTGCAAGCCTCATGCATAGTATACTAATAGTGCCCGCACCTTGTCCTAATTAGCTTGGACTACCGGATCTTTGCAATGCACATGTTTTAACCAAGTGTCACAATGGGGTACCTCCATGCCGCCAGTACAAAGGTCTAAGGAGAAAGATCGCATTTTGGATTTCTCGCTTTGATTATTCTCAACTTAGACATCCATACCGGGATAACATGGACAACAGATAATGGACTCCTCTTTAATGCATAAGCATGTGGCAACAATTATTATTCTCATATGAGATTGAGGATATGTGTCCAAAATCGAAACTTCCACCATGATTCATGGTTTTAGTTAGCGGCCCAATGTTCTTCTCTAACAATATGCATGCTCCAACCATAAAGGTGGTAGATCTCTCTTACTTCAGACAAGACGGACATGCATAGCAACTCACATGATATTCAACAAAGAATAGTTGATGGCGTCCCCATAAACATGGTTATCGCACAACAAGCAACTTAATAAGAGATAAAGTGCATAAGTACATATTCAATACCACAATAGTTTTTAAGCTATTTGTCCCATGAGCTATATATTGCAAAGGTGAATGATGGAATTTTAAAGGTAGCACTCAAGCAATTTACTTTGGAATGGCGGATAAATACCATGTAGTAGGTAGGTATGGTGGACACAAATGGCATAGTGGTTGGCTCAAGTATTTTGGATGCATGAGAAGTATTCCCTCTCGATACAAGGTTTAGGCTAGCAAGGTTATTTGAAACAAACACAAGGATGAACGGTGCAGCAAAACTCACATAAAAGACATATTATAAACATTATAAGACTCTACACCGTCTTCCTTGTTGTTCAAAACTCAATACTAGATATTATCTAGACTCTAGAGAAACCAAATATGCAAACCAAATTAGCAAGCTCTAAGTGTTTCTTCATTAATGGGTGCAAAGTATATGATGCAAGAGCTTAAATATGAGCACAACAATTGCCAAGTATCAAATTATCCAAGACATTTTAGAGTTACTACATGTAGCATTTCCCAATTCCAACCATATAACAATTTAACGAAGAAGAAACTTCGCCATGAATACTATGAGTAGAGCCTAAGGACATACTTGTCCATATGCTACAGCGGAGCGTGTCTCTCTCCCATAAAGTGAATGCTAGGATCCATTTTATTCAAACAAAACAAAAACAAAAACAAACCGAAGCTCCAAGCAAAGTGCATAAGATGTGACGGAATAAAAATATAGTTTCGAGGGAGGAACCCGATAATGTTGTCGATGAAGAAGGGGATGCCTTGGGCATCCCCAAGCTTAGACGCTTGAGTCTTCTTAGAATATGCAGGGGTGAACCACCGGGCATCCCCAAGCTTAGAGCTTTCACTCTCCTTGATCATATTGCATCATACTCCTCTCTTGATCCTTGAAAACTTCCTCCACACCAAACTCGAAACAACTCATTAGAGGGTTAGTGCACAATAAAAATTCACATGTTCAGAGGTGACACAATCATTTTTAACACTTCTGGACATTGCATAAAGCTACTGGACATTAATGGATCAAAGAAATTCATCCAACATAGCAAAAGAGGCAATGCGAAATAAAAAGGCAGAATCTGTCAAAACAGAACAGTCCGTAAAGATGGATTTTATTAGGCCACCAGACTTGCTCAAATGAAAATGCTCAAATTGAATGAAAGTTGCGTACATATCTGAGGATCATGCACGTAAATTGGCTTAATTTTGTGAGCTACCTACAGGGAGGTAGACCCAGATTCGTGACAGCAAAGAAATCTGGAACTGCGCAAGTAATCCAAATCTAGTACTTACTTTACTATCAAAGACTTTACTTGGCACAACAAAACATAAAACTAAGATAAGGAGAGGTTGCTACAGTAGTATACAACTTCCAAGACTCAAATATAAAACAAAAATACTGTAGTAAAAACATGGGTTGTCTCCCATAAGCGCTTTTCTTTAACGCCTTCAGCCTAGGCGCGTAAAGTGTATATCAAGTAACATCGAGAGATGAAGCATCAACATCATAATTTGTTCTAATAATAGAATCATAAGGTAACTTCATTCTCTTTCTAGGGAAGTGTTCCATACCTTTCTTGAGAGGAAATTGATATTTAATATTACCTTCCTTCATATCAATAGTAGCACCAACCTGTTCGAAGAAAAGGTCTTCCCAATATAATGGGGCAAGATGCATTGCATTCAATATCCAAGACAACAAAATCAACGGGGACAAGGTTATTGTTAACCATAATATGAACATTATCAACTCTCCCCAAAGGTTTCTTTTTAGCATTATCAGCGAGATTAACATCCAGATAACAGCTTTTTCAATGGTGGCAAGTCAAGCATATCATAGACTTTCTTAGGCATAACGTAAATACTTGCACCAAGATCACATAAAGCATTACAATCAAAATCTTTGACTCTAATTTTAATGATGGGCTCCCAACCATCCTCTAGCTTTCTAGGAATAGAAGTTTCAAGTTTTAGTTTCTCTTCTCTAGCTTTTATGAGAGCATTTGTAATATGTTTTGTGAAAGCCAAGTTTACAGACAGCTAGCATTGGGACTCTTAGCAAGTTTTTGTAAGAAATTTATAACTTCAGAGATGTGGCAATCATCAAAATCTAAATCATTACAATCTAAAGCAATGGGATTATCATCCCCAAGGCTGGAAAAAATTTCAGCAGCTTTATCACAGAGCGTTTCAAGCAGCTTTAGCAGTTCGTGTAATTTTGCGCGCTTTGCACTAGGAGTAGAAGCATTGCCAACACCAATTATTTTACCATTGATAGTAGGAGGTGCAGCAACATGTGAATCATTAGCATTGCTAGTGGTGGTAATAGTCCAAACTTTAGCTACATTTTTCTCTTTAGCTAGTTTTTCATTTTCTTCTCTATCCCACCTAGCACGCAGCTCAGCCATTAATCTTATATTCTCATTAATTCTAACTTGGATGGCATCTGCTGTAGTAACAATTTTATTTTCAATATCCCTATTAGGCATAACTTTCGATTTCAAAAGATCAACATCAGAGGCAAGACTATCAACTCTAGAAGCAAGAATATCAATTTTATTGAGCTTTTCCTCAACGGATTTGTTAAAGGCAGTTTGTGTACTAATAAATTCTTTAAGCATAGCTTCAAGTCCAGGGGGTGTATTCCTATTATTGTTGTAAGAATTCCCATAAGAATTAGCATAACCGTTACCATTATTATAAGGATATGGCCCATAGTTATTACTAGAATTGTTCCGATAAGCATTGTTGTTGAAATTATTATTTTTAATGAAGTTTACATCAACATGTTCTTCTTGGGCAACCAATGAAGCTAATGGAACATTATTAGGATCAACATTAGTCCTATCATTCACAAGCATAGACATAATAGCATCAACCTTATCATTCAAGGAAGAGGATTCTTCAACGTAATTTACCTTCTTACCTTGTGGAGCTCTTTCCGTGTGCCATTCAGAGTAATTAACCATCATATTATCAAGAAGCTTTGTTTCTTCACCAAGAGTGATGGACATAAAGGTACCTCCAGCAGCTGAATCCAATAAATTCCGCGAAGAAAAATTTAGTCCTCGCATAGAAGGTTTGGATGATCATCCAAGTAGTCAGTCCATGGGTTGGGCAATTTTTAACCAAAGATTTCATTCTTTCCCAAGCTTGAGCAACATGTTCATTATCCAATTGTTTAAAATTCATTATGCTACTCCTCAAAGATATAATTTTAGCAGGGGGATAATATCTACCAATAAAAGCATCCTTGCATTTAGTCCATGAATCAATACTATTCTTAGGCAGAGATAGCAACCAATCTTTAGCTCTTCCTCTTAATGAGAAAGGAAACAATTTTAATTTTATAATGTCACCATCTACATCTTTATACTTTTGCATTTCACATAGTTCAACAAAATTATTGAGATGGGCAAGCATCATCGTAACTAACACCAGAAAATTGCTCTCTCATAACAAGATTAAGTAAAGCAGGTTTAATTTCAAAGAATTCTGCTCGTAGTAGCAGGTGGAGCAATAGGTGTGCATAGGAAATCATTATTATTTGTGCTAGTGAAGTCACACAACTTAGTATTTTCAGGGGTAGCCATTTTAGCAAGTAGTAAATAAAACAAACTAGATAAAGTAAATGCAAGTAACTAATTTTTTTGTGTTTTTGATATAGAGTGCAAGATAGTAAATAAAGTAAAGCTAGCAACTAATTTTTTTGTGTTTTGATATAATGCAGCAAACAAAGTAGTAAATAAAATAAAGCAAGACAAAAACAAAGTAAAGAGATTGAGAAGTGGAGACTCCTCTTGCAAGCGTGTCTTGATCTCCCCGCAACGGCGCCGTAAAATATGCTTGATGGCGTGTATTTCACACGTTTGTTGGGAACCCCAAGAGGAAGGTATGATGCGCACAAGCAGCAAGTTTTCCTCGTAAAGAAACCAAGGTTTATCGAACCAGGAGGAGCCAAGAAGCACGTTGAAGGTTGATGGCGGCGGGATGTAGTGCGGCGCAACACCGTAGATTCCGCGCCAACGTGGAACCCGCACAACACAACCAAAGTACTTTGCCCCAACGAAACAAGTGAGGTTGTCAATCTCACCGGCTTGTCTGTAACAAAGGATTAACCGTATTGTGTGGAAGATGATTGTTTGCAGAGAAAACAAGAAAAACAAGTATTGCAAGCAGATTTGTATTTCAAGATTAAAGAATGGACCGGGGTCCACAGCTCACTAGAGGTGTCTCTCCCATAAGATAAAAGCATGTTGGGTGAACAAATTACAGTCGGGCAATTGACAAATAAAGAGGGCATAACAATGCACATACATGTCATGATAAGTACAAGTGAGATTTAATTGGGCATTACGACAAAGTACATAGACCGCCATCCAACCGCATCTATGCCTAAAAAGTCCACCTTCAAGTTATCGTCCGAACCCCTCCAGTATTAAGTTGCAAAGCAACAGACAATTGCATTAAGTATGGTGCGTAATGTAATCAACAACTACATCCTCTGACATAGCGCCAATGTTTTATCCCTAGTGGCAACAAGACAACACAACCTTAGAACTTTCTCGTCACCGTCCTGTGTGTCAATGCAGCATGAGCCCACTATCGAGCATAAATACTCCCTCTTGGAGTTAAGAGTAAAAACTTGGCCAGAGCCTCTACTAATAACGGAGAGCATGCAAGATCATAAACAACACATATGTAATAACTTGATAATTAACATAACATGGTATTCTCTATCCATCGGATCCCGACAAACACAACATAGAGTATTACAGATAGATGATCTTGATCATGTTAGGCAGCTCACAAGATCCAACAATGAGGCACAATGAGGAGAAGACAACCATCTAGCTACTGCTATGGACCCATAGTCCAGGGGTGAAGTACTCACTCATCACTCCGGAGGCGACCATGGCGGCGTAGAGTCCTCCGGGAGATGAATCCCCTCTCCGGCAGGGTGCCGGAGGATATCTCCGTAATCCCCCGAGATGGGATTGGCGGCGGCGGCGTCTCCGGAAGGTTTTCCGTATCGTGGTTCTTCGCATCGTGGGTTTCGCGACGGAGGCTTTAAGTAGGCGGAAGGGCGGAGTCGGAGGGCCGACGAGGGGCCCACACCATAGGCGGCGCGGGCCCCTCCTTGGCCGCGCCGCCTTGTGGTGTCGCCACCTCGTGGCCCCACTTCGTATGCTCTTCGGTCTTCCGGAAGGCTCGTGGCAAAATAGGACCCCGGGTCTTGATTTCGTCCAATTCCGAGAATATTTCGTTACTAGGATTTCTGAAACCAAAAACAGCAGAAAACAAGAATCGGCACTTCGGCATCTTGTTAATAGGTTAGTTCCAGAAAATGCACGAATATGACATAAAGTGTGCATAAAACATGTAGGTATCATCAATAATATGGCATAGAACATAAGAAATTATCGATACGTCGGAGACGTATCAAGAGGTATTGAAGTTGATAGAGCTAAAGTTGAAGCCATTGAGAAGATGCCCTATCCTAGGGATGTTAAAGGTATTCGTAGTGTTCTTGGTCATGCTGGGTTTTATAGGAGGTTTATTAAAGATTTCTCCAAGATTTCAAAGCCTCTTACTAATCTTCTTCAAAAAGATGTACCTTTTGTTTTTGATGATGATTGTAAGGAAGCTTTTGAAACCCTAAAGAAAGCCTTAACAACTCGCTCCTATAGTTGAACCTCCCGATTGGAATTTACCATTTGAAATTATGTGTGATGCTAGTGATTTTGTCGTAGGCGCCTGTTCTTGGACAATGAGTAGATAAAAAACTGAATGTTATTCATTATGCTAGTAAAACTCTTGATGCCGCTCAAAGAAATTATGCTACTACTCGAAAAAGATTTGTTAGCCGTAGTCTTTGCTTGTGATAAATTTAGATCTTGTATTGTTGATTCAAAAGTTACGATTCATACCGATCATGCCGCAATTAGATACCTTATGACAAAGAAAGATGCTAAGCCAAGGCTTATTAGATGGGTACTTCTTTTGCAAGAATTTGATTTACATATTGTAGATAGGAAAGGTGCCGATAATCCTCGTTGTCGATAATTTTTCTAGATTGGAAAATATTGCTTATGATCCTGTTCTCGTTAATGATAGTTTTCCAAATGAACAATTGGTCTGTAATAAAGGTGAGCTCGCGAGACAGTCCTTGGTATGCTGATTATGCTAACTTTATTGTTTCCAAGTACTTGCCTCCAACCTTTTCAAGCTCAAGCAAAGGAGGAAATTCTTTTATGACTTGAGGCATTATTTTTGGGATGACCCACACTTATATAAAGAAGGGGTGGATGGTATTCTCGCGAAGATGTGTTCCTGAATATGAACAACAAGAGATATTGAGTAAATGTCATGGTAGTGCTTATGGAGGACATCACGCCGGAGATAGAACCGCGCAAAAGGTTCTACAATCAGGTTTTTATTGGCCAACTCTCTTCAAAGATGCAAGGAAGTTTATTTTATCTTGTGATGAATGTCAAAGGGTTGGTAATATCTCCAGACGCAATGAAATGCCTATGAATTATACTCTTGTTATTGAACCGTTTGATTGTTGGGGATTTTACTTCATGGGACCTTTTCCCTCTTCAGAAGGTAACACTCATATACTTGTTGCTGTTGATTATGTTACTAAATGGGTGGAAGCCATACCTACAAAAAGTGCTGATGGTGAGACCTCTTTAAGAATGCTTTTACAAATTATTTTTCCCAGATTTGGAGTTCCTAGATATATTATGACAGATGGAGGTTCTCATTTTATTCATGGTGGTTTTAGAAAAACTCTTGCTAAATATGGTATTAATCATAGAATTGCTTCCGCTTATCATCCTCAAACTAGTGGGCAAGTAGAACTATCAAATAGAGAAATTAAATCTATCTTGCAAAAGACTCGTTAATAAAACTAGAAAGAATTGGGCTAGTAAATTGAAGGAAGCACTATGGGCTTATAGAACTGCTTATAAAAACCCCATGGGAATGTCACCTTATAAAATGGTTTATGGGAAAGCTTGTCATTTACCTTTAGAACTAGAGCACAAAGCTTATTGGGCTGTTAGAGAGAACTAAATAAAGATCCTAAACTAGCCGGTAATAAGAGGTTGCTGCAATTAAGTTCTCTAGATGAATGGAGAAGTGAAGCTTATGAAAATGCTAAACTCTTTAAAGAGAAAGTTAAGAAATGGCATGATAGAAGGATTATCAAAAGAGAGTTTAATATTGGGGATAAAGTCCTATTGTATCGGTCTCGTCTCGGATTCTTTGCGGGAAATTACTCTCGAAATGGGAAGGACCATATGTTGTTGAGGAGGTGTATCATTCAGGAGCAATTAAAATTAGTTCTCTCCAAGGCAACGCCACGCAAGTGGTGAATGGACAAAGACTCAAGCATTATATCTCGTGTGATTCTTATAATGTTGATGTTGATATTATTCGAGTGGAAACACCGGAGGCTTTCATCAAAGGTCAAATTGACAAATTCACCGTAACTCGACTTTGAATAGGTAACAAGACATGTAATAAAAAGTTCGCGATTTACTTTCCAAACAATGTTTTTGCTGTTTTTGGAAAATATGAAAAATTACGAGATCGAAACGGAGTGGAGGAGACGCACGAGGGCGTGCCCCCACAGGCCGGCGCGGCCCCAGCCTGGCCGCGCTGCCCTGTGAGCTGGGCCCCTCGTCGCCCCTCTCCGACTCTGGTTCGACCTGGTACTTTCCGTTTGTTCTGAAATTTTTTACTATATAATCCCCCGGACCCCTGGAGGTCCGTATATCGTTTTCTCGACTTGTTTTGTTTCGAGCTGTTTCTGCCAGGATTCGTTTCGGATCTAGAGGTGTCATGTCTTCGTCAGAAACTCCGATGGACAGCTCCCGCAAGGACTTTGGCAACTTGTACATGGACGAGCTGAGGATGCATCCCAAGGAGTTGCTGCTCGTTGATGGGGAGCTGCAGATCAAAGAAGTTCAGGATCCCAAAGGAGAAGGAACCTTGGAAGACAGGATGGAGAAGCTAGAACAAGAGGTCTTCAACTACAAGAAGATGGCCGAGCGTGAAGTGGATATTTTCCACAAGATTGTGTCTGAACTCATTGCTGAACACGAGAAGGAAACTGCAAAGCTATGGGGCGACATCCTCTCACTTCACGACACCGTCAACAAACTCCAAGCTCAACTCTATGACGTTCATAATCGAACCGTGAGTATGAAAACAGGTTTAAACACATAAGCCATGCTCGCTAGTTTCAGGATTCCCGAGACCAAGATGGCATTTGTTGATGGAGAGCCTCTTTCTTGGAAGTCTCGAAGACGGGAATTCATCACCACCATCGCCAAAGGATTAATTCATCATCGGTATTGGCATCCCCTTGGTTTGTTCCAAGCTTGGGGGAGTGCCGCGGTATCACATCATCACCACCTTTTTACCTTTTACTATCAAGTAGTGTCATATCATGAGTAGGGAAGTTATAGTATAAGATGGGTTGAAGTGTGGAAGTATCTCTCCTTTAGTTTGTCTATGTATCCCTTGGCGTGAGTTATCGTTATGAAATATTAATGAGAAGTCTTATCATTTACATATTACACACCTTATTTTAGTTTGCAATTTCTACTATATGATTGATCTTGATTTTAGTATTGGTACCACTTTGGGAGCATTGAGTAAATCTATTTGGTTTTGGCAAACTTAGCATTGGTCAATAGCAACAACACCTTGAGGTTTAAGTAGAAAAGAGAAATACAAATAGTTGTTTCATTGTCTTCCTTTCTTGTTAGCTCATAGCTTATTATTCTAAAGTTGAAATTGTTTGTGCTTACAAGAAAGATGCATGATTATGTCTATCACATGTATATTTGCTTGTTTCCCTCAACTCTTTTGCTTGCTAATTAACCTTGCTAGCCAAAGACCTGTACTGAGAGGGTATGCTTCTCGTGCATCCAAACCTGAACCCAAACCTATGCCATTTGTGTCCACCATATCTACCTACTGCATGGTATTTCCTGCCATTCCAAGTAAATACTTCATGTGCTACCTTTAAACAATTCAAAAGTTATTACCTCTTATTTGTGTCAATGTTTTATAGCTCATGAGGAAGTATGTGGTGTTTTATCTTTCAGTCTTGTTAGGCAGCCTCCACTAATGGACTAGTGGCTTCATCCACTTATCCTATAATTTTGCAATAAGAGCTGGCAACGGGGTTCCCAGCCCCAATTAATCAACTTTCATTAATAATTCTCTTCACATGTTTTGCTCTGATTCATCATTAAGCAACTTAATTTTGCAATAGACACTCCTCCATGGTATGAGATTGTTGGAAGGCACCCGAGGATTCGGTTAGCCATGGCTTGTGTAAGCAAAGGTTGGGGGGAGTGTCATCCTTAAATAAACTAAAGTACATGTGTAAACACAAGAGAAGAGGGATGATGTACCTTGTCGGTAGAGATAACGTCCTTCATGGGAGCCGCTCTTTGGAGGTCTCGTTTGGCAAGGGGGTTAGAGTACCCGCTACCAGTCGTTGACAACAACAAACACCTCTCAAAATATTACTTTTATTCTCTTTATATGATTTCAAAACTGAAAAAGCTCTAGCAGATGATTTAATCCCTACTTCCCTCTGCGAAGGGCCTGTCTTTTACTTTATGTTGAGTCAGTAAACCTATTTCCTTCCATCTCAAGCAAGCATTTTAGTTGTTGTGATCAAACTATTATATTGTGATTTGCTTCATCATGTATTTTATAATTCCTAGTTTAGTACAAGTTTTACCTGAATGAATATAGCTTTGAAGGTTATCAATGATCATTATGATTGAGTATGCAAGATAAGCCATATAAACTTTAACATGAGAGCGCTGCTCAATAGATAAGTATAACCTGTTAACTGTTCTCTGACCAAGAACAAAGTTTGCCAACACCAATTATGATTTCTTATGCACCTTTATTTGTGATTACCTTATACTTGTTTCAAGTTGAGTTATATGAGGAAGTTGTTTACTAGAATGTCTTGTGTGAATGAATATGATGCTTCTTGTCCGTATTTGATTTATCGACTCTTCACTCCATAAACATGTGGTCCTGTTTACCGAGTTCAGTTTCGCTTGGGGACAAGCGAGGTCTAAGCTTGGGGGAGTTGATACGTCCAATTTGCATCACTATTTTATATCATAATTTGTCGTTATTCATTGATATATTTCGTATTTGGAGACAATACTTATGTTATTTCATCTATTTTGCATGATTCATGATTATTGGAGGATCGCGCACCGGAGCCGGGATTCTCGCTGGAAAAAGCATCGTCGAACGCAATATTTCGGAAGATCAACAATTGACGGGAATTACACGAAAACTCCTATTTTTCCGGATGACGAAGGGAGCCGGAAGGGGAGAAGAGGGGACCCGAGGTGGGCCCACCCCATAGGCCGGCGCGGCCCAAGGCCTGGCCGCACCGCCCTATGAGGAGGGGGCCCACAGCCCCTCTCGTCTCCTTTTCTTCGCGTATGCCTTCGTCCCGAAAACCTAAGCCAGAGGGGGTACGTCGCGAAGAGTCACAGCCGCCTCTGCGGGGCGGAGAACACCAGAGAGAAAAGAGCTCTCCGGCGGGCAGGAATCCGCCGGGGAATTCCCTCCCGAGGGGGAAATCGACGCCATCGTCACCGCCATCAAGCTGGACATCATCTCCATCACCATCACCATCATCTTCATCATCATCACCGCCATCTCCACCGCTGCACCTCTTCACCGCTGTAGCAATTTGGGTTTGATCTTGATTGTTTGATAGGGGAAACTCTCCCGGTGTTGATTTCTACTTGTTATTGATGCTATTGAGTGAAACCGTTGAACCAAGGTTTATGTTCAGATTGTTATTCATTGTCATATCACCTCTGATCATGTTCCATATGATGTCTCGTGAGTAGTTCGTTTAGTTCTTGAGGACATGGGTGAAGTCTAAATGTTAGTAGTGAAGTATGGTTGAGTAATAATCAATGTTATGATATTTAAGTTGTGGTGTTATTCTTCTAGTGGTGTCGTGTGAACGTCGACTACACGACACTTCACCTTTATGGGCCTAGGGGAATGCATCTTGTACTCGTTTGCCAATTGCGGGGTTGCCGGAGTGACGAAACCCGAGCCCCCGTTGGTATATCGATGCGGGAGGGATCGCATGATCTCGCAGTTTAAGGCCGTGGTTAGATTTATCTTAATTACTTTCTTGTAGTTGCGGATGCTTGCAAGGGGTATAATCACAAGTATGTATTAGTCCTAGGAAGGGCGGTACATTAGCATAGGTTCACCCACACAACACTTATCAAAACAATGAAGATTAATTAGCCGTATGTAGCGAAAGCACTAGACTAAAATCCCGTGTGTCCTCGAGAACGTTTGGTCATTATAAGTAAACAAACCGGCTTGTCCTTTGTGCTAAAAAGGATTGGGCCACTCGCTGCAATTGTTACTCTTGCACTTTATTTACTCGTACTTTATTCATCTGTTACATCAAAACCCCTTGAATACTTGTGAGCATTTACAGTGAATCCTTCATCGAAACTGCTTGTCAACACCTTCTGCTCCTCGTTGGGATCGACATTCTTACTTATCGAAGATACTGCGATACACCCCCTATACTTGTGGGTCATCACGCAGCTCTTGCCAAGAAGATCTTCCACGACCGCCGTATCCCATGCGTGGGAAGGAATGCCCTCCAGCACCAGGGAGACACGGGAGCCCATCGTCACCAGCGGGGCCTGAGATTGGTGGTTCCACGGGAGAAAGACCAGGGGAGCTCCTGCCACCAGGGCCGCCGGCAGTACCGCCACGTGATTCCTCAGCTCCTCAGAGGCAAAAAAAAACACCAGAAAATCCTCCAATGCGTAGCAGTGGACGAACATCAAACCCTCGTCCCGCGCCACTTAAGCACCGCTGCCACCTGCGCGCAAGAAACGGCCAGCCTCCATCCTCCGACCGAGACCACCATGGCAAACCAGAGCCTCTGCTCCAGGTCTTACATACATAGTTGTCGTTCTACGAACCACACACAACGGCGGCACCGCCACATCCTCCTCGGCTCTCTCCGGCACGGGTGAAGAACGGAGCGGATCCACCGTGAGCGGAGGCCAAGCCTCCATTGGCGGGAGATGTGACGCCGGGTGAGGCGGTGATGGCGTGCAGTTGTTGGGGAACCCCAAGAGAAAGGTGTGATGAGCACAACAGCAAGTTTTCCATTAGTAAGAAACTAAGGTTTAATAGACTAGTGGGAGAATGGCGTGACTTCTGAATGTGTTGCTAGCTGACTAGTGGCAGGGCGCACTACCGGCGTGAGCAACAGCGTGGAACCTGCATATAACACAACCAAAATACTTTGCCCCAACTTACAGTGAGGTTGTCAATCTCACCGGTTTGTTGAACACAAATGATTAGATGTATCGAGTGGAAAGAGATGTTTGCAGTAATTAAAGAGAATAGAGCTTACAGTAAGTAAACAGAGCAGGATTGCAGTGGTTGAATTTATCAGTGTAAAGAAAAGGACCGGGGTCCACAGTTCACTAGAGGTGTCTCTGCATAAAGATAAATAGCATGCTGGGTGAACAAATTACAGCTGGGAAATTGACAGAATATCGACCATATATGACAAGAAGATTACTATGAGATTCGTTTGGGTATTACAACATAATACATAGACTGTAATACAACTTCGTCTACTAATAATCCACCTTCCGGTTAACCTCCGAACCCCTTCCAGTATTAAGTTGCAAGCAACAGATTATCGCATTAAGCAATGTGTGTAAAGTAAACGATAGAATTGCCCTTGGATAAAACATTGTTATTTTCTCCCTATTAGAAACAACACATCTACAATCTTAGAAGTTATTGTCACTCTCCGAGAAAACTAGAGGCATGAACCTACTATCGAGCATAAATACCCCCTCTTGGAGTCAGAAGCATTTACTTAGCCACAACAACTACTAGCAACGGAGAGCATGCAAGATCACAAATAACATATAACAAGAATATATAATAGATCTCAAAATAGTATACAATATTCATCGGATCCTAGCAAACACAACATATAGCATTACATAAGGATGATTTTGATCATGTAAGGCAGCTCACAAGATCTAAACATGAGGCACAAATTGGAGAAGACAACCATCTAGATACTGCTATGAACCCATAGTCTAGGGATGAACTACTCACGCATCACTTCGGAGGTGGGCATGGCAATGTAGATGCCTCCGACGATGATTTCCCTCTCTGGCTGGGTGCCAGGAAGAGCTTTAGAACCCTCCCGAGATGGATTCTGCAATGGCAGCCGCGACGGAACTTTTCGTGGATGGAGGCTCGGGTATTCAGGTTTTTCCCAAGAACATGAATAAATAGGCGGAGTGGTGATGTCGGTGGAGGCCAGGGTGGCCCACACCACCCCTAGGCGCGGGCCGGCCAGGGCTAGGCGTCTAGGGCTAGCGTGGCCACCCTGTTGTCCCCCCTTCGACTCCCCTCTGGACTCTGTCTTCGTTACGGAAAAATATCGACTTCGGCTTTTGTTTCGTCCAATTCTGAGAATATTTCCTATACAACTTTTTTGAAATACAAAACAGCAGAAACAAGGAACTAGCACTCTGTCATCTTGTTAATAGGTTAGTGCCGGAAAATGTACGAAAGTGCAATGAAGTGTGAGCAAAACATATATGAATTGATGTAAAACAAGCATGGAGCATCAAAAATTATAGATACATTTGCGACGTATCAAGCATCCCCAAGCTTAACTCCTGCTCGTCCTCGAGTAGGTAAGTGATAATAAAATAATTTTTGAGATGACATGCATCCAACACAATCTTGATTAAGCATTGTAAAGCATTGTGAGCTGGGATCAAAGTATTATAAACATAGGAACGATAGATATAATTGTAACAATAGAACTTAGCAACTATGTTATAACATGACAAGGAACTCAAACAAAGGATCATGAATAATTTTTCATTGAAATAAATTGTCTGTTTATGAGCATAGATAAAACATAGCAAAGTTGTACTCAGCATGTCCTTTATGAAGTAACAAAACATAAATGCTAGGACACCTTCAAAGTTCAGAGGGTGACTAGATACAAATAATTTAAGAACAAGCAATATTCATAATCATGAATCAATAAATAATAATTTTTGGACTATGCACATTGAACTAAGAATGACAACTGTGCTCTCTTAATTGGTGCGTAAAGAAGAATATGAAGACTCAACATAAAAGTAAAGAGACTCTTTGCAGAGTAAGCAAGATAAACAAGTTTAATAAACCTTCCAAAAAGTATGGTACTTATTAGCTTTGAGCTCTTATTGCCCCTATCATAAGCATCTTGAATGGTTAAAGTTAATGTGAATCAAATATGAGCTATATGCTTGACAAATCACAAGTTGAAAATCTCATGCCCCTTGAATACGAGTACCTAAACCTCATGCTACTCAACTTAGCTCCCAAATAAGTTCTTGTCATTGTAAATATACATGTATCATTGAGAACCGCCAACGGGGTACCTCCTGCTCGATGATATGGAAGCATTCCCACACCAAAATACCAAGACAAACAGACAATGAGCATCTCAGCAATCTTTTTTATTTACTATGGATATAGCTTTTTATTGAAAATGCTTCATAGAATGCTCACTATGGTTCGCTGTAAATTTCCACCATGAATGATCCATGGCTTAGATTAGCGGCCCAGACGTTTTTCTAACTCATATACAAACTCCATGGACTTACAAGTTTTCATTTTATTTTGCACCGCTAGGCATCCTTAGACAAAAGAGCATGACATCAACTAAATATGAATAAGTGCAATATCGAAAGCGTCCCCCATGAAAGCATGGTTATGATAACTCCCAACTTGCAATTTGCAAACATATAAACTTCATAAGATAGTCACAATGATCAAATTTATTAAGTGCAAGAAAGTAAATGTGCCATCAAGTTCGTGAGAGCTTTACTGACTAATTTTCTCATGCCAAAATTTAGTTTTGAAGATAAATAAAAACATGAAGAACATACTTGAATAGCAATAATGCTACTAGGTAGATATGGTGGACACAATTGGAAAACTTTGGTTATTGGAGGTTGGATGCACGAGTAGAGTTCATACTCAGTACAGGCGGAGGCTAGCAAAGGACTAGGAGCGATCAACTAAGAGAGCAATAATAGCCATAATCATGCATAGCGACAAAACATTATCAATCAAAGCATAAAGTGATATTGCAAGTCAAAAACTAAATGATCATACAGACTTTAGTTGACTGGTTATAGTCATAACATGGTATAAGCATGCGTCAAGTCAATCCAATAAAGCATCAAAGGAGAATACCACAATATTATGCTTTTATGATGCAAACAACACATGATTCTTTCAATGACACATTATGCACTCTCATCAATTTGAAACAAGTCATGCTACAACAATAAATACTAAGTATATGACAAGAATAACATCCAACATGACATGCCAAAGTCTATGCCACAATCTATTCACGCTTCCTTTGCATTACTATAGGCATGCAACATTTTACTCGTCTCCAACACTAATCAACTTATTTGAAATAGCTCTCGTAGATGAAAATAAATATGGATCAGAGGTAGTGATATACGCCTAATTAGGAGAGAAATTAGCGCCTAGTAACCCTCCCAGCCAATTAACGAGCTGTTCCCTCGCATGCAGATGCGGAGACCGATTCCAGCGGGTTTTTCTCTCCTTCCTTTTTCTTCCCGCACTCCTTCCTTTCTTCCCGCACAGTTTCCATCCAAAAGGTGAGAAAATTTCGTGGATCATAAGCTCCCGCCGATCTTACCCGCTCCCAATTCCAAACTTGAATCGAAAACGAAAATTTTGGCCGTCGATGTTTCAGCAGTTTTTCCGCTCGATATATATCTGTGCCGATGGAGGCACACGAACAGACGACACTCATCAATGGCGCCACCGCAGCAAGGTTCAGCAGATCGCCGGCCTCCTCCTCTTGGCCTCCGTGGGCTTTCGCGACTGGCTTTCCAACGCAGGTCGCCGCCGCCTGGAGGTGTTCCTCCTCTTGGTCTGACCGGACGAGCGTTGCCGTCCTTCTCCATCGGCACGGCTGGCTTCGAGCCGCATCTTCCTCCATCAACCGTGCCCCGTCGACGCGTCGGCCTGTCACACCCATCTCGCCCTCCCGCACCTAACGAGGCTGGTTCGTCGAATTGGACTGCCTCCATCGGCGGGGGCGGGACAAGCAGCAGAGGGAGCGCACGATCTTCTTTCGTGGGGTTTAACCTCAGCAATGGTACCGGCGGGATCTCGTTTGGCGGCGGTGGCAGCGACTCCATGGGCTTGAACTTCAGCAGCGGCTCCGATGGCACAACCGAAGGTAAACCCGAATTAAACCCTACTGTTTACGTATATCGTGTACTGCATGTGTCACGGTTCATGTACTCCTGGTTATGTACTCCTGGTTTGTGTTCATGTACTCCTGGAGTAGTTTAAAAATCTAGTGTAGTTGACGTACACTGTTAAGTAATTCTAGCTTCTCTGTTTGCTGTTCATATATTTATTTTGTTGTAGACAAATTATATAGACCATGCAGTCCTGGTTTTTGTTATTGTAGAAAAAGATCAACAACAGATCACCTACTCCTGGTTTAGGGTAGATACTCCTGGTTTGTCTCTTCAAGTAACGATTTTTCATGTACACTGTCATGTATAATCTCATGTATACTATGTTTGGTTTTCGAATAACATAGGTTACCGGGGCAAGGACTACAACCCCAATTTTGCCAATGCCGACGAATACCCTCCTAGTCAAGAGGCTGTTCAAACCCCAAAACCACCAATCGATTTGAGTAAGCACAATTACAGCGTATTTCTGTTTCATAATCTTTAATATATGTGCTTCTCTAAAAAAAAATCAATGCATTTAGATGTTTTGGCGAACAAGGAGAGAAGAAGACACTACAAGACTGATGATAAGCGCCATATATACACAGAGATCGTAGCCCGTAATGGTACGGGCAATAGGTTGAAGCATGGAGTTTCTAAAGCAGTTGCACTTGCTTGTGATTGTCCTAGGAGGATAGTGCAAAGGGTATGGCAAGAGGCTAAAAATGGTGGTGGCGTTACTGCCGTGAAAAACAATCGGAAGCTCAAATCGGGAAGGAAGAAAATTCAGTTGAACATAGAGGCATTGGAAAGCATCCCACCTGGGGAGTGAACAACATTAGAACAAGTTGTTGGGCATTTGAACACATCAACTAGCACTGTTTGGCGGAGGTGAGAGTTGTACTGTCATATTCTTGTCAATCTTGTACATGTGAATATTCATTTATATTATGTACATGTCAATTATTCGGACCATGATGTATTCTTTCATATTATGTTGTAGGTTGAAAGAGAAGGAAATTAGACGAATAACAAGTGAATTGAAGCCTGCCTTGACTGATGCAAACCAAAGGGCTCGTGTGGAATATTGCCTTAGGCATCTTGAGAGATGTAGCCTAAGTCATAATCCCACCTTTAGGGCTGATATGGATGTGGTTCATATAGATGAGAAATGGTTTTATCGCACAAGGAAGTCCCAAAACATGTATTTGAGTCATAGAGAGGAGGCACCACACCGCGAATGTAAACATAAAAACCACATTCAAAAAATCATGTTCTTGTCGGCAATGGCAAGACCAAGGTATGATGCTCAAGGCAACTGTGTATTTGATGGGAAGATTGGGGTTTGGGCGTATACAGTGTGGGTGCAAGCTAAGAAATGGAGTCCAAACAGGTTGGTACTTGTTATTGTTACTAATTTCAGCTATAATAATACTATTAAGATCTTTATTTTTTTAAGCTAAGAAGTATGAAATTTCTTTATATGTGTATCCCTAGGCCGAAGGGGACATGGGAGCTGAAGCCTGCTGATAAAGTGGATAGAAACAAAAGTCTAGAGTACTTAGTGAAATACGTACTGCCAGCAATTAAACTAAAGTGGCCTGAAAGTGATAGATGGAACACCATCTATGTGCAGCACGACAACGCTAAGACTAACATTTTTCCATATGATCCACTTTTTGTGCATGAGGCAGCAAGGGGTGGTTGGGATATTAGGATGACATACCAACCACCTAATTCACCTGACACAAACATATTAGATCTTGGTTGGTTTGCCTCCATTCAAGCAATGTTTCACAAGAAAATGCCGAAGACCCTCCCTGAGATAGTAGAAAAGGTCTTGCACTCTTCTTGTTTCACTTATATGCGAAATTATGTTAACTAGTTTTGTATGTACTGATTTGAGTACTTTCACATTATGTCAATAGGTTAATCAGTCCCTTGCCGAGTACCCCCATGAAAAGCTCAATAGGATCTGGTTGAGTCATCAAGCGTGCATGCGGGAGATGATCAAGCACAAGGGGTCTATCCACTACGCGGTTCCTCACTTGAAGAAAAAAACATTACAGACACAAGGTCTTCTTTCGGTTCGTTTGACGATCGACAAAGAGTATGTTGAGGCTGCAATTGAGCACTTGAACTCAACCTGATTTGTGATGGTTAGTTTGAGAAGCATACTGTTGATGGTGCTTTCTAAAGTAGTGGTGAACTGAATATGATCTGTAATGGTTAGCTTTCAAAAGTAGTGGTGAACTCAATATTTGTAATGGTTAGCTTTCTAAAGTAGTGGTGATCTGAATATGATCTGTAATGGTGCTTTCTAGAGTAGTGGTGAACTCAGTATGATTTCTAATGGTACAATGGTAACTCAATATTTAGATAAATCATTCACTTATGGATACATAAATCATTGAAACATTCATAGACCATCCACTAAATCTCAGATGCATATAGATAGATATTGCAAAACCCTTCAAACTACTCGGCCGCGGTGTCTGGCACATCCAAGTCATTTTCTTCTTCCTTTGAAAGCTCGGACGGGCTGCGATGGCAAAACATGCAAATCCCTTCTTCGTCCACTCCCACCACTGTTGCACAATCCTTGCACCTACTATTTTTAGGCTGAATTTTGTTGCAGCACAACTCGCAAGAACGCAATGGTTTTGGCAGCGGCATCTTGAATCCAGTACAAACGAATATTGAATGATCACCACGCACACCGCACTTCCAGCACACCATCGTTGAACACAAGACTCACACGTTGTGTGAATGGTGGCCGTGGAAAGCAACTTAGTGGTACGGATACGTTTAGCCCTCGCAAACAGATCTTCTTCCTCCACCTCAGCTTCTTCCTCCTCCGCCACTACGGCCTCTACGTCCAGAGTAGCAATGGCTTCTTCCTCCTCCGCTACTACGGCCTCTCCGTTCACAGCAGCAATGGATTCTTCCTCCACCGCCAATACAGGTTGCACCTCACCTTCTTGCTCCATGGCAACAATTCCATCTCCTTTC
Source organism: Lolium rigidum (assembly GCF_022539505.1). Classification (NCBI taxonomy): domain Eukaryota; kingdom Viridiplantae; phylum Streptophyta; class Magnoliopsida; order Poales; family Poaceae; genus Lolium; species Lolium rigidum. The sequence goes on from NC_061508.1 coordinate 40,624,854, forward strand.
ACAGCCGATCCGATCTGCTCATGAGCTGCTCCTCCTTCCATGGTTTGCATCCAGTCCTCAAGCTCGGGCTCACATGCAGCGATCCAACCACGATCAGAACGCCCTCCACCAGTACCCCATGTTGGCCAAGAAAAGTCCCCCGGTCCCTCATCCATGGCGCTAGTCTCTGTGTTGATGATGGGCGACGTACTCGATCAGTTGTGGTTTTTATACACATAGACGAGAAGAAGAACAAGAGTCAGGAAGAAGAAAAGAGAAAACGGATGCGCATGCGCATGCATATTCCAAAACTGTATCATGTTCACACTTGCATGCACACAGCGGAAAGTAAAAGGAAAGAGTAAACCTGCAGGCCTAATTGCTCTAAAAACGCTCCAATTAATTGCCTAATCAATTCTCTGCGCCTTAAACAGCTACTATTCTGAAAAAGTATGGTTTTGGAGAGGCGCCGTGTATATTGTGATGGAGGGAGTACTAACATACTCTGAACAAAATTCAAGTGAAGGAACAAGAGTTAAATGCAATACTAGAAAACTAGAACACTCGCAGAACAATAACAGCGAAAACTAGAGAGTTCTATGCAATTAAAACGGAGCGGGTTTTTATCCAAAAAAAAATGTGCCGGGATCCAACATATGCTACAACAAACAAAACTAAACTAAACTAAAAACAAAAATAAAGACGCTCTAAGAACAACACATAGCGTATGATGCAATACAAATATAGCGCATAGAAAGATGACATGTTGCTTTGTTAATGAAGAGGGGATGCCTTGGGTATCCCTAAGCTTTGAAATTGTACATCTTGAATATTTCTTAGGGTGCAGGGGCATCCCCAAGCTTGAGCTTTTGTCCATTCTTCATCTCATCGCATCATTCTTCTCTCCAACACTTGAAAACTTCCTTCATACAAAACATCACACAATTCTCTATTAGCAGCATTAGTACAATCAGAATAAACAAATCCACTTGGCTTCAGTTCTAACATATATCAAACATCTATTAAAGCATTAGCTACTGTAGCAACCTTTCAAAAAGCTCTTTGATCAAAAGAACTAAAAAAGAAAGAGATTAAGAGGCAAATGCAAATAGTGCAGAAATCTATCAAAACAGAATAGCAGGTAAAGATCAATTTTTTCAAAAATCTTATGTTGCTCATGTCGAAAAGTGGTCAACTAAATAAAGTTAGATAATAACCTGGGGCATATTCACAAAAAATGGTAGCTCAAAATTCCGCTCTGACTATTTTTAGGTAACAATACAAAATCTGTTTTCAGGATAGCAACTTTCTAAATCTTACTTTCTTCCTATTAGAGGCTATTCTTGGCACAAAAATGAAATAAAAATGATAAGGAGAGGTTATTACAGAGGTAATAACTTCTAAGACTCAACAAAAATAAACATGGGTTATCTCCCAAGAGTGCTTTTATTTAACGCCTTTCAGCTAGGCGTAGAAAAAGAGCTAGCATTAAGTATTATCAAGTGAAGAAATATCAAGAAGCGAATTCAAAACACATTTTAGTCTAACTCACTTCTTATGCATAGGAATCTTGTACACAAATAAATTCACAAAGAATAAAGTTACAAGCATAAGAAGAGAAAATAAGAGTAACTTCAAAAATTTCACCATATAGAGAGGTGTTTTAGTACCATGAAAACTTGTACACCCATATTTTCCTCGCTCATAATAATTTTTAGTAGCATCATGAATAAACTCAACAATATAAATATCACATATAACATTCTTATCATGAGCCACATGACTAAAATAATTATTACTCTCCACATAAGCATAGTCATTCTTATTAACTTTAGTGGGAGCAAATTCAACAATAGCTATCATTATTATTCTCATCGCCATAATCTTCAGATATACGAGACATATTGTAATCATAATTACTTTTCTCCTCAACAACTGAAAATATCATATTCATCATTGTAATCATCATAGTAAATTTTCTCCTCTAAAGCTGGAGAACTAAAAAGATCATTCTCATAAAAACTAGCTTCCCCAAGCTTAGATTTTTCCATAGCATTAGCAATAATGGTGTTCAAAGAATTCATACTAATATCATAGCTATTAGCATGCAAATAAAGTTTCATAGGTTATTTAATTTTATCTTCGAACACTTCGTGTCCTAACTAAAGATAAATACTATAAAGCTCTGTAATTTTGTTGTTGTTTTCCATTAAGGCTAACTAGTGAAAATAAAAAACAAGAAACATCAACATGGGAAGTGAGCATGGAATAAACTAAGCAAAATAATAACAAAGTAAAATTGGAGATGAGAGACTCCCCTTGCAGAAATCCTCTTTCTCCCCGGCAAAGGCGCCAGAAAATCTTGATGGCGTGCAGTTGTTGGGGAACCCCAAGAGGAAGGTGTGATGAACACAGCAGCAAGTTTTTCTCAGTAAGAAACCAAGGTTTAATCGACCAGTAGGAGAAAGGCATGACTTCTAAAGGTGTTGCTAGCTGACTAGTGGCAGGGCGCACTACCGATGTCAGCAACAACGTGGAACCTGCACACAACACAATTAAAATACTTTGCCCCAGTTAGGTTGTCAATCTCACCGGTTTGCTGAACACAAAGGATTAGAAGTATCGAGTGAAAAGAGATGTTTGTAGTAATTAAAGAGAACAGAGCTTACAGTAAGTAAACATAGCAGGATTGCAGTGGTTGAATTTATCAGTGTAAAGAAAAGGACCGGGGTCCACAGTTCACTAGAATGTCTCTCCATAAAGATAAATAGCATGTTAGGTGAACAAATTACAGCTCGGCAATTGACAAAATATCTACCATACATGATAAGATGATTACTATGAGATTAATTTGGGCATTACAACAGAAAACATAGACCGTAATCCAACTACGTCTATGACTAATAATCCACCTTCCGGTTATCGTCCGAACCCCTTCTAGTATTAACTTGCAAGCAACAGTTTATCGCATTAAGCAATGTGTGTGAAGTAAACAATAGAATTATCGTTGGATAAAACATTGTTGTTTTCTCCCTAGTAGCAACAATACATCTACAATCTTAGAAGTTATTGTCACTCTCCCAGAAAACTAGAGGCATGAACCTTACTATCGAGCATAAATACCCCCTCTTGGAGTCAGAAGCATTTACTTGGCCAGAACAACTACTAGCAATGGAGAGCATGTAAGATTATAAATAATATATAACAAGAATATATAATCAATCTCAACATACTTTACAATATTCATCGGATCCCAGCAAACACAACATGTAGCATTACATAAGGATGATCTTGATCATGTAAGGCAGGTCACAAGATCTAAACATGAGGCACAAATTGGAGAAGACAACCATCTAGCTACTGCTATGGACCCATAGTCCAGGGATTACCTACTCACGCATCACTTCGGAGTCGGGCATGGCGATGTAAATGCCTCCGGCGATAATTTCCCCCTTCAGCAGGGTGCCGGGAAGAGCTTCAGAACCCTCCCGAGATGGGTTCTGCAATGGCGACCGCGACGGAACTTTTCGTGGATGGAGGCTCGGGTATTCATGGTTTTCCCGAGATGGTGAATAAATAGGCGGATGGGCGATGTCGGTGGAGGCCAGGGTGGCCCACACCACCCCTAGGCATGGGCCAGGGCCAGGCCGCGCCTAGGGCTGGCGTGGCCGCCCTGCTGCCCCCCTTCGACTCCCATCTAGACTTTGTCTTCGTTACGGAAAAATATTGACTTTAGCTTTTGTTTCGTCCAATTCCGAGAATATTTCCTGTACAACTTTTCTTAAATACAAAACAACAGAAAACAGGAAACTAGCACTGTGGCATCTTGTTAATAGGTTAGTGCCGGAAAATGTATAAAAGTGCAACGGAGTGTGAGCAAAACCTATATGAATTGGTGTAAAACAAGCATGGAGCATCAAAAATTATAGATACGTTTGCGGCGGCGGGTAGCGGAGGAGACGGAGGCCTCCCGTCACACACCTGGGCCCCAACCGGCGCCCTGACCTGCTCCTCGCGCACCGGAGAGCGATGGTGTGCCAGCTTGGACAGCGCCAGCTCCCGGAGCTCATCCTCCAATGAAGGACTCCTGGGTCGCTTGCAATCCTTGGCCAGGTGGCCTTTCTTCCAACACCTCAAACATACCTCGGCGTTCGTGCAACCCCTCTTCCTGTGCCCAGGCTCGAAGCATCTGAAACAGAGACCATCCATCTCCGACGCTAGCGTGCCCCAGGCGGCCCGCTCCGCCTCGTTCCTGGCCTCGACGGGGCGCTTCCACAACGTCTTCTTCGACGGCTTCGGCTGCTCCCACTGGAGCAGGTCTTGCACCCTCCCACAGCCCTCCACCGAGGCCTTCTCCCTCTCCACCTGCCGCGGCGTGACCACACTGTCGCCCGAGGACGCAGAGGAGAAAAAAGGGGGGGGGGGGGGGGGGGGAGAAGCGCCCGGGAGGCGCCAGCGGCCGCAGCGAGAGAGAGACGCTCACCTACCTACCGTAGCGAGAGACACTCATACTATAGTTGTTGTGGAAGAATATTTGTTGATATGTGATGGTACACTGTTTCCGTATGACATGAAGATTTTTTGCTGTGTTGCAGAGGATGTGACTCCATCACTCCGGTTCCCACTGACAACATTTGCCGGAAGGGTCGAAGGAGGATGTAGATGTCTTCTTCAGGCTATCTTTCATCTCCCATGGTGGCAATCAAGAACTTACTCATATGTGACCCTGGTATTTCTATGCTTATCAGAAGGAGATTTAATTTTGCCATGTCGAGGAATGATGTTAGTTGAACCTATAGGGTTGCTTGAATTCTATTTTGGTTCAGAAAACTGTCACATTTAGGTGATACCTAGCTTTTCTGTCTATGTAAACCTTGAAATTGTATGCAGTTTTGTCAGTGTTATATTAAATTCAGTTTGTGTCACTGTAATTATAATTCAGTTACCATATGAATAGTTTGAAGGAGCGATCACAAAATCACACACTAGTACATAGTCGAAATCTGGAGTTATGAACATCTGTGGGTTTCCAGCGCCATCGTCTCTACGGTGTACATGAGCCCCAAAATTTGGCGCTTCGGCATCCTGTCCTATAGTTGATCCGGCCATGCGGAGTATTCAGCAACATTTTGTCAGTTTTTTCACTCGTCGGAAGCAAGCTAGAAATACCTCGTACTATGTCATTTCTGCAGTGTCATAAGAAGCTAGGAATAGTAACGTTCTCTCCTAACCATTGCATCAAAGGATCAACCTACGCGGGATAACTGGTCTTACTCTTCGCAGGATGAAGCCTTTGCTTTTGTGCCTCTAGCAAATTCCCACCTTGTTTTGTTTGGGGTTTGCCTTTATGTTTCTAGTCAGCTCTCTTCCGGAACTTCTAGTTTTCTCTGTTTTGCTTCCAAAACTCTTTGTTGTGGAAGCCCAGTATGCTAGCAGTAGGCGGCGTTTTTTCCTTTCTCGTTTTATTTTCTGCACCTGGATGCTTGTGTTGCTCTTCCGTTATGATAAGTAATGGAAGCCGATCCCACTGAGGTGGATTTCGTGTGAAAAAAATTCATTCTATCTAGTCCAGTAAAGAGTAGATAGCTTTAGCTTGCAGATAAAGATGTCAGGCCGCCGTCTACTCGCAAAGGTCAGCTAGAACAATTCAATCGTTGGTCAATTTGGTATCAGTTCTTTCAATAGAAACTCAAGTTAACTTCATTACAATATATAGAGCACTACAACAATCGCGCGTCTGAAGGAACAGAAACGGTGAATGTTCATTCTGAAGATTACACAAATTCTTTAAAGCGACTGCTAATACAATGACGAATCAGGACAGTGCATTCAAAATTTCTCAACCAGTCCATGCAGATAATCTTACACCGGAAGCTAACAGCAATAGCAGTGTAGCACAAAGGAGCAGTTGCAGTTGCGCAGGGAAAAGCCGGTGACAAAAAAGAGCACCGAGGCAGCGCAAGAGAACGTCTGGTGCAGAGCTGCATCGACCAAGTCGTGTTTGCTCGGGCGGCCGGAGTTCTGGGGCCGGGCCAGCCGCAGCGTACGTCTCACAGCAGAGAGCAGGTGCGCAGGGCGGCGGCGTCTTGGCCGTCGCAAAGAGGTAGAGAAGTTCGGGGCGGCAGTGGTCGGTTTGGGGGAGTTGGCTGTATCGACTGCCAGATCTCGTGGCGACTATAATGACTCCAGGCGGTGGCTACTGGGAGGAAGAGGAGGCGGCGCCTTCGACGATTTTTTGTCAACTAATTATAGCTACTGGGCCTGTTGGGCCTAATCGCCATCAGACAATCTAAGCCGTTGGATTATTTCATACTTGTCCTCTCCCATGACAAGTAGAAGATACTGTAAAAGAAGCCATATGTATATTGGGGTTCCATATTGCACATATATGGTGGAGGATACATTGTTCAATCTGGCGCCTATGAACACACAATATCACCTAGGTTATTAAGATGTGTCATACCATGAGGTATTGTTTCTTGACTATGGCATGCTTCCACAGGGAATTGCATTGTTAGCATAATTTTCCTTACTGTCATCGATTTTGGGGTGTATTCCTCCATGCTACATTGTCAACTACATCATCTTTGTGTTGGTGAGGCCACCCTAGGCCCTAGCACCGGTATCATTGAGTCACATGATGAGGTGGAAGCAAGTAGGAAACCATGTATGCATAAAATAATTAAATCATACCATGGATCCCTTCAATATCGTGTATGAGGCTACCCCGGGGCCCTTAGCTCGCGGCTACTACTCGCACACTATCACAATCACCGTGAAAACATGAGTCATTGCAAAATGTTTTAGACGACCATCTTACATGTTTCTTATTGCTATTTGAATTCGAGGAGTACAAGGATTCAGTATAGAACAATGGTGATGATTGCGACGATGATGTTTAGGGTAGTGGACTTCTTGGTGTTAAATGTGGGGAACTCTGCATGGAACCTCTTGCCCGTTATCTTGTCTACTCCTTAAAATGATCTTCGGTCTTCACTTTTAGGATTTTGTGGCATTGTGCGTCTGAAACATTCCGTCAACCAATTCATGATCATCTTAGGTTTGATAAAACAATATTGAAGCCGAGTAGTACAGAAATTGGTACAACCGGTGGTATATGGCTTTGTCCTAAAGGCACCCCTCTGACAACACCGATGTAAATTTTCCTCTCGGTGAGTAGCTTAAAACAATGTTGTAATTTCTCCCGTTTCTACTACTAAACTACCAACAACAATGTGATTTGCCACAATTTTCTATTAATTAGTTATTGGCATGCAATCTAATGTCAAGAAGACAATATTGAACTTACAGAATGATGTACGAAAATACGTGTATTGTATTTCATGATGATGTTTATATATTCATGATCATGTTTGTGTTTTCTTGAATGATGTATGCATTGCAGAATTTAATCAATAACATAAAACCCTGAAACTCTGCCGCGGCAGAGAAACGCTGCTCCACCCTAAACCTCTGCCGCGACAGAGAAACGATGCTCCACCCTAAACCTTTGCCGCGGCAGAGAAACGGCCATTTTCTCTACCGCGGCAGAGACCCTCTAATCTCGGTTCGTCTTACGAACCAGGACCAAAGGTCCTCGATCACGAGCCCCCTGGCCGCACCACGTGAAGAACCCTTTAGGCCCAGTGTACATTTGAACCAGGACTAAAGGTCGAGGCCTTTAATCCCGAATGTGTTATCCCGGTTGCAAAACCGGGACTAAAGACCCAAACGCACCGGGGCTATATGCCTGTTTTCCACTAGTGGATTGTACCATATATCAATATATCATAGAGTGAGAATATACGTGGGTAAATGTGTAGAGATAAGGTGGTTAGTGGTCTTCAATAGGTACATGATAGTGATACACGTGCATACCTCCCTACTTATACAAAAAAAATGAAAATCAACACAAATCTCGAGGCAGGAATCAGCAGGTCGGTAGGTAGTGGCTACGAGGGAAAAGCCTTGTTAGCAGAATATGTAGCCCTCAACGAACGCTTTCTATATGGATGCGAAAATATTGAAAACTTGAAATATATAAATCGAAAGTGAATGATTTAAAAGTCTAACCAAACCCTCACATTAGACTTTCTAATAACCCGTAACTTTTTTTATTACAATGGCTTCATAGATCACACGTGGTATTTATTTCGATACTAGCATGCATGTCCTGGCTAGCTATCTACATAGCCGAGTCGTGCCCCACAACCAACCCCAGTAATTAAACCGGAACTGCGCGGTATGGCAAAGAATCTGTTTCATTGGTATATATCTAGTACTCCCTCCGTACTAAAAAGTTTCCCAACTTTTTCTAGATACGAATGAATCTATAGCTAAAACATGTATATGTACCTTTGTATCTAGATAAAGTTAAGAAGTTTTTTTTAGAAACAGAGTGAGTACGAACACTGCAATTCTCCGGTTCGCGGGGGGGGGGGTCACATAATGCATGTTTTAGCCATTGATTTCATGTTTTAAGATGGAGCCACGGTGTTTAATCAAGTTTAATTGAGTTCTTTGAACTACAATATATTTGGACGGAATGAAACACAATGATACATAAAGCGCGTACATGGTATCTATACCTAATAATAAAGGAGGTAAGGTTTCTGCCAAAAAAATTTGTCAATGCTTTTTTTGGACCGTTTTACCCTCCCACCGAATCACATAATACTGCACCTGTCCTGATACCGGTTCGTTCGAAATTTTGCACTTTACCCGTCCCGTGGTGCGGATCGATCGCGAATCTGGGCTGTTTCTTCTCCATCGTACTCCCTGTTCCGCAAGGACTCCTCCGCCCCGAACGGAAAATAAATAGCAACCTGCGTCCCGATTCTGGTGCAGATCAGGCCCTCCAGAAACAAATTCGCCGACAGCGCGGCGCATCTAGATTCTGAGCTCCGAGGAGGGGTTCCGGCAATAATCTCTGCCCCATCCAGATCGGTTCCTAGGTTGTACGGCAGCCCACCGGAGGCCGGGTACGTTCTGCGCAGAGACGAGATGGTCGTCTACGACAGGAGGAGTATGCCTACGAGCGGGGGTTTGCCAGCCCGAGTGGCGTTCGGGCATTCATAGAGGCACATAGCCGCAGCGGCGGTCGGGTCGATCCCTCCATAGCGAGGCTCCCGACGCAGCCGCTGGCCCGGCTCTCCACGCGCGTAGGCGTCCGCGGCTCGCTCTCCACCAGCGAAGCCTCAATGCTACCGCCAATAGGTGGATTTTTGGGGAAAAGCTCGGAAAGCAGTCTCACGATTGTTCACATAGGCTGGGTCGCGCGGGGCCGGTATGGAGCAGGGTAGATGCAGCGCAGGGTGAGAGGCGGCCGGGAAGTCGACGACAGCGGAGCGCAGGCCGGTGGCGTCCGCCGGAGGCGCAGCTAGCAACGGCGGCGACAAGGAAGCACCGAAGCACGTGCTGGCGCGCGTAGCAGTGGAGTTGTTGTCACCTCCAGCACCGTCGTCCCGACGCCCTTGCCGCTGTTGCTGGAAGCCATCGGGCGCGTTCAGTACTGGCTGCAGTGGCAAGCTGAGTCAGGACGCGCTGAAGTTGTTCGACTGTATGCCGGTGAGATTGTATTTTGGGGCTGCTGCTTTTTTTTTTTTTTTTGAGAGAATGTGGTCTTTATTGATTAAGCAACATCATTACAAAGTGCTTCCCGAATAAACTCCGGGATTACATCTACTGAAAACTTACAAACCAAAGGCTCAGAAAAACGAGCCAGTTTATGTGCTACCACATTCGTGCTTCTACTGGAAAATCTGAACAAACAGGATTCGAAATCCGTCTTCGGAGCCTTGATGTCACCCACGACAGAACCAAGAGTAGAGCGATCTCTAGCCACCGAGGAGATTCGCTGAATCAAAGATAAACAGTCAGAGACAATGACAATCTTCTGGAAACCCCTGTCCGTCAGCGCTCGTCGAACTGCAATAGCTTCTGCCATCTCAGGAGCAGGATAACCAGACATTCCTTCGCTAACCGAGAGCAGAAATTGGCCTTTGTGATCTCTAAAAACTGCACCACATCCCATGCGATTCTCAGCTGGGAACAGGGCCGCATCAACATTGACACCGACCCAGTCCTTTGGTGGTGGAGTCCACCGCAGCACCACCTCAGTACTCCTGCCATTGCTCGGAGCCCGTGATCTGAACATAAACTCCATGATCATCTCAACATAGGCCAAGACCTTGGAAGCAACACGCCTTGGATGGATTTGCACAACACCATTCCTTGTGTCATTGCGAGCTTCCCACACATGCCAACATGTGACCGCCAAAACAGTGGCACTAGTTTCATTTTCTCGTCGTAAGAACGAGTGGATCCATTGTTTCATACTCGAACAGCATCCTTCCTGTGAAGTTTCAAACCAAACCGTTCCTTCACCATATCCCAAACAGCTCTCGCAAATGGGCATAGCAAAAAGAGATGCTCCACACGCTCAACTTTGCCACGAAAAAACACCGATCATCCGCCGGAATCCGACGGTGAGTGAGTTGCTGACCTGTAGGTAGGCAATCATGGATCATCCGCCAAAGAACAATTTTCATCTTGTTTGGCGCCTGAATCTTCCAAACTGTTTTCCATAACTTAGCCTCCGCCTCGCGATCAGAACAAGAGCCCTTACCAGCTGAATCCTGGTGGGAAAAAAAGACTGCAGTCTTTGCCAGATTGTACGCCGATTTCACCGTGTACATACCGCATTTGTCAAACTGCCAGGATACAAAAGCTTGGCCTCCACATCTACTTATTGGCACCTGCAGAATAGCGTCCGCCAGCTCTTCATGGAAAAAAGCACGGACAGTGTCCACCTCCCACTCTTTGCCTTCATCATTCATGAGAAACCGAACCTTCGCATTATCAGGGATCGGTGAAAGTGGCTTGAAGGATCCAGCTCGGAACCCTGGAATCCAGTTGTCCTTGGTGATACTCACCCGTTCTCCATCTCCGATACCCCACCTGATGCCACGGTTAAGCAGGTCACGGCCAACCAAAATGGATCGCCACGTGAACGAGGAAGATCTCGGTTTCACCGCGGAGAGGAAATCAGTGTGGGGGAAATATCGCCCCTTCAACACCCGAGCACAGAGGGAGGACGGATCAGTGAGTAGCCGCCACGCTTGCTTGCCCAACATTGCCTGATTAAACAGGCCAAAGTCTCTGAACCCCAGACCCCCAACAGATTTAGGCGCTGTCAGCCAGTTCCAAGACCGCCAGTGCATCTTCCTGTGACCATCCTCAAAACCCCACCAATGGTTAGCTATGCTCGATCTCATCTTGTCACAAATGGAGGCTGAAACCAAGAAGCAACTCATCACATGATTTTGGGGCTGCTGCTTGTGTATTGCCATTAACCTTAATCGGTTGGTTCTTCAGGTCCAGTAGAGGTTCGTTCGTGTGTCTCATGGCTGAAATTTCTTCAATAATGTAGTAGAGCCCCTACCTCTACATGGAGGCTTGGGAGCAATACTGTAGTATAAAGGTGAAAGGCCAAGCAAATTAACTCAGTCAATTTGGATCATTGCCTCATTGGGCAACAAAACTGTCTACATAGATTTGAGAATTGACACGGCAATATAGGAGTTTTGGGATCTCAGCGAAGCTTTTTCTAAATCTTGAGCCAGACTACTTTTGACCATTGGCAAATATATTGTTCCAGTTATTATTCTGAAGGAGAAGAGAAGTTCTATCTTTGCTCAATTATGCGGTGAATGGCAGACGTACCTACAACGAGATTCAGCTGTTGACAAATGATGATATTGGAGGTTTGGGATATCTGATTTAGCTATTTCTAAGCAAACTTCTTTTCTTGACAAGGAACTGTAGATGCACGGAAAGTCATTCAATCTTTGCTCGATTAAGCGAGCAACTGCAAACAGGGAAATCCAATGGGATTAGGTTGTTGGGACAACGAGAAATCCAGCCTACAAGCAATCATTGAACAGCTGAACATCAGCATGAACATAACGTGTGTCCAGCATAAATTGGCCATTTCTTTTTGTTGGCAAATGTGTTTAGCAAGTTATCTTAATGTTTGGCAAGTGAACAGAGATAAGTGCTCCTTCGAAAGGCTGTAATCAGTCTAAAAGATACAAGGTATGATCTAGCTATTTTTAATCAGACCCATTAGGTAGCTGCTCGCTAAACTGATAGGTATGTCCAGGCATCCTTTCATAGTCCAACTGTCATCTGAAGATGCAATGCATGTATGGTATAACGTTTAGTTTTATTTCTCATATAGATAACTTGATCATCTCGCGGTGATTTACTTTGCACATATCTGCAACTCTGCATGCTCAAGTTTAGTTTTATTTCTCATCGCATTGCCATATATGTTATGCTAAGAAATCAGTTCTCTATTTGGTCTTACTAGCTCTAGGTTTTTTTTTTTTCTCGAACGATATTTCCGAAATCTAGCAGGTAACTGGTTTTCTCGATATCCACTGGTGTTAGTATGTACTGGTTGGTATTTACCATCTTTTTTGTAATTTACTTACATTTGAAGAACTTTGATAAATTCTAGATAAATTTTAAATTTTGTTTAAAAAATCTTGGACAGTATTTGGGTCGGTATTTCCGGTAGCCGGTAATAACGGTGCCCACCAGTAATTTTTCAAAACGAGGAAAAAACCTTGACTAGCTCACGCCTATATGATTTATGAATTAAGGCGTGAGATACATGTGCAAATACATGTGCAAACAGAAAAAGCATTTTGGGCTTTTAAGTAATGAACCCTCAAGATATTAAACTTTTACTATCTACATTGAGGTTAACATGAGTGATGGTAAATTATGACTAACAATTATCTCACTTGTACATCGCGTAAAAGGATCTTGTTTGCACAACACTATAAAAATACCTGAGAGAGCACATAGTGCGACACGAGTGACATGATCATTGACCAGTTTTGTTAAATTTTGACATCGTCAACCACCAATGATTCACCCGTAGCAACGCACGGGCACATCTCCTACTGCAAAAGTGCCATTGAGTATACCCGTTCGTTTTTTTTTCTCTCATCCCCGAACAGAGCAATCTTACCTGGTCAGTTTCCTTTTCATACGTAGTCTCCACGATCGCCCGGTCAGGTTCGTCCCGAGGTTTCCTTACTTTGTTTCCTTCGGAGTCGTAATCGAACGGGACTCGGCACGTAGAAGCGTCCTCAAATTCTGACCACAATAAATCGCTATTCGAGGTAATTATGGATCGATGGAGACCGACGATGGGTCCTCCGTGCGGCGCGCAGGCGGAAGGCGGCCACCTAACAAGGAGAGGAGTCTAGACATCCCGGCGGCGTCGTCAGAGGCAGGACGAGGGATAGGAGATCGAAAAATTGCAATGATAGGGTCCGACCCTATTCGTACGTCGATGGCATCAGTCAAGAAGGAAAGCATCGCGGCATCGCGCACGGTCGACTTCGATCGATCTGACGGCCTTTTGCTGGTGTTGGTCGATGTGCTGCTCCCGGGCAACTCTCCTAGCGCTGGATCGAGGCTGCAAGCCACAGGGGGCTCCTTCGGGTGTGGTGTCGGCTGGTCTCGACGGTGGACGAGCGGGAGGGCTTCAGGCGGAGCACGCTGCGCTGCTGATTAGCTCAGGGGCACTGGCAATTTTACTGCCCAGATCGGAAAGATCGGACAAGGAAGACCATGGGGATGCCGAAGAAAAAGAGGTGGCCAGTTGGGTCAGTGCGAGTTCACAGTTTGGAGAAGAGGAGGAACACGGCAGCCTAAATTCATCTCTCTCCTGGCCATCAAAATCTCTCCTGTGCAAATTGCGCTAGAAACCACCACAATCATCAACTCATCTTCACAAAATCAATGGACAAATTGCATGAATTAGAATCCAATTGGTGGCGTCGGTTAAGAAGACACATACTGGTGTACTGGCATGTGACACGCATTAGCTATGTTTAATTGAGAGCCATACTGTGTCAAGAATCCTGCAATCTCTCAACCGAACGGTCCAAACAATCCATTGGGCTGTTTTTCTTCTGTGCAAGCAGCCTTATTGCCACAGTTTGTAGCTACTTACTACTTCGATCTGTGATTGAAGATTTGTCATAAGAAAGTGCTGCGTTCCATATAATTAACCATGTCTCTTGACCCTGCAGGTTCCTGTAAAAAAAGAGGGCCTTGGCTCATCTATGGTGAGGATAAAGCAGTAGAACTCGACTAAATATATAGAAAGATTGCAGGAGGAAGTTATGGCTGCTCCCGGGATGCATTTGAGGCTTACAATCACTTGAAATTGCTTGGCTACATTGTTGGATGGTGTGGTTTTCAGACAGTATAGATCGGATATATACATCCTTTCAAGTGAATGTACCAAACAACAAATTTAAAAAGTCGTCACTACGAGATCCAAGTTTCCCCTATTTCTGTTAAGGTGATGTATTTTTCCGTCACTCATAGACCACATTCAGGCTTAACATGTTATATCTTGTATTTCTGTCCACAAGGATATACGTGTTATGTAGTTAAAGTGCACACATATTTATTTTTTGGTCGGTTATACTCTCCGGTTATCATGTTTGAGCTTTATATAAATGCAAGGCTTTAAGATTAATATATTAAAACTCATGGGAAGTTCTTTGTTTCTAACAGTCAGTTGAACTTTGTGTTACAATCTAATTGTACAATCAATCATGAATGTCTCTCCTCCAAGTGTAGTTCTTTCTTTTAAGTTTCAAGCCTGCTGTGAATACAATGGTCCTAATTCTAGAGGACACCTAAGCTGCTTGTAATGGTATTTGTAGATTAAAAAAATAGCTAATGGTATTTTTATATGGGGGATATACTTAAGACCTGTCGCAACGCACGGGCACTTTTGCTAGTTCTCAAAAAAGAAAAGAAACATTGCATGGGACCACCCTGCATGGAAGAAATACATTTCTCTATAAAGTGTTTCCTCATTTCGAATTATAATATGGTTAATTTGGATATTTTAGTTTAAACTACATATGAACTCAAATTACATTACAGGAAACAAAAGGTGCCGAAGGTTAGAAGCCTCGGCATAGGCCCATTTGGTTGTCGGCGTAGGCCCATTTGGCTGCCGGCGTACTCTATGCCGACGACACCCATCGGCTTAGCCCCATCAGCAAATCACGACATCGGCATAGCCGAGTTTACCGTCGGCGTAGGCTATGGCTGTCTGCATAGCCCCCTCGGCATAGAGGTTAACGGTCGTTTGATAGTTTTTTCCAAAAAGGAAAAAAAATTTATTTGAATTGTTTGACAGTTTAATTTCTAAGCATCTTTAATGTCAGGTCGAATACTTACTAATAGTTAAACTTTCCACTCAGTCACCCATTCTCAAACTACTTTCATCCTAGCACATTTAACTTCTTCGTTTCTTCTAGATGAGCTTCGGCATAGAAGTTATACTTTGTTGATGATAGTACCCTATCAATCCTATTAACTCTTGGGACATGCCATCACACTTATTTATTATTTTTCAAAAAATTATTTGACTAAACAACAATAAATAAGTAATAACAATCTTGAATTCAAATAACAATAAACTCAATTTTACTTTTTTTAAAAAAAATCACCGAAATCTAAAACCTCAAAAAACTCCTATTTCCTTTTTGATTTTTAGGAATGTAAAAAAAAGGTAAACACCCGTAGGCAATTGAAATCTGATGTCAAAAAATTCGTAAATATATTTTCATATAAAAACATTTTCATACGGAGGTGGTATGCAACTAGAAAAGTCATTTTACCGAAACATGACACCATTTTGCAAAAACAAAAGTCAAAATTCATGTTTGTTCATTTCACTTTCAACTAGATGACATAACACATGTACGTCTTGAAGGATTTTATTTTTTGCAAATTTATCAATTTCTTTTATTTTTTTGAAAACTAGGAAGGCGATCGGGGCAGGGGGTGTAAAAAAATTAGGGGCGGGCCGGTGTCATAGGATTGTAGGGTTGACACCGTCGCATCGCCATCATGGCTAAGCCTTCCTGGGCCACGTGTCCCAGACTACGCTGACGGCTTACCTTGGCCGGCGGCCCCTCTGGGGTTGCATGGCTCGTTGTAACACCCCAAATTTTAAAACAAAGAGAAAATGAATTTCCTTTTTCCAAAAATGAGAACCAACAAAAACTTTTCTTAAATAGAGTGCTATGCTTAGTGCTCATACCTATTACTTGTGTTTTTGCCATGATGAGTGTAAGTATGCTTATGTGATAAACCCTAAAACCTTAAAGTGATCAAGTGAAGATCACAAACCAAATAAAATAAAAGAGAAAGAGATCAAGTAAGAAAAACCCTAAACCCTAACCTTCTCAAAATCTTTTGGATCTATTTTGAGAAACCCAAAATAGAAGAGAAATACATATGTGGGCCTATAGCCCTAACATGGAGGTTTTGAACTCTATTTTTTCTTACTTTGCTAAAATGGTGGTGAACCTTTGCAAAACTTACTAAACCCTAAAACCTCATCCCTCTTGTCATCAATCTTTGAAAAATAAAATAAAAAGAAAAGATCTTATTTAAGAACAAAGCTTATGCAAGCCTATGGCTACTTTTTGAAAATGATGAGCTTTGCTTTGTCTACCTTGAGTAGATGAATTGAAATACCTCAACACACTCAACAAAGCACTTACCAACCAATTCAAGTAAGAAACAAAATACAATCCAACATATGCATAGAGGCATATGTGGCACTTAGCCAAATTATCAAATCCTGTCCTAGCCACTCCCATTGCCTAAAAATGGTTTGAAATTTTCACCCAACTCAATCTAACACCAAATAAACCTCACTCTTGTCAAAGTGAAGCAAAGAAAAATAAAAGAATAAAAGCTAGAAAATCCCAAAACCCTCACATATGGTTTATGCCATTTTTTTTCTAAATCTTTGACCTAGACCATTTTGGTCTTCACCATTAGTTGTAATATTATACTAA
The DNA here is from genome assembly GCF_022539505.1 of Lolium rigidum. Lineage (NCBI taxonomy): Eukaryota > Viridiplantae > Streptophyta > Magnoliopsida > Poales > Poaceae > Lolium > Lolium rigidum. The sequence goes on from NC_061508.1 coordinate 40,641,752, forward strand.
GCATTTATTACAACTTTTGGAATCAAAGAAACACCATTCAAATCAAATTCAAACTCAAATTGTGACCACATGTGATTATGGTCAATTCTGCCAATTACATTCTGGTCACTACTTTGAGCCCCTCTATCTCATTCTTTTCAAACCAAACTTGCTCAAGTCTTTGCATGTCATCCAAGAGGACATCAAGGTGAACAACTTTTGTAAAGACAACCATGCCAAATTCATCTTGGATCAAATTCTATACTCATGCAAAGTTAGGACTTTTTAATATTTGGAACAATCTCACACTTAGCTTTTTTGTCAATCTTTGAATTTGAAAATTCC
>NC_061508.1:40642175-40668487 GCF_022539505.1 Lolium rigidum
CACCTCTCATTCTCTCTGATCATTTGCAACTCAACTAAACACCCCATTTTCAAAATTGGTAGCCATTGGAACTCAATCAAATTTGGGAAAAAATTGATGAAATACAAAAAGGGGACAAACAACACTAGTTGAAATAGTGTCCTACACCCAACCCTAATGCCCTAAACCACTCTACCCTGTCCCCTTGTCCCCTCTCTCTCTAACCATGCACAACACCCTAGAGGAGGAGGCCAAACTTGGCCATGGCAAGGCCATGCCGGCCATGTCACCATGCCGCACCACCTCTCTCTCCCTTCTTCCTCAACCAAGACCACCGTGTCCTCCAAGTCTCCCTGGATCTCCTGAGTACGATGGTACAAGCCATTGATCGCAAGGACGCCGACAGCCGCCGGAACGCGCGCGCCCAGGACGGCCAGACCATGCCGCTGGCGTCGCACCAGTACGCCGCGGACGTCATCGGCCACGCGTCGCACCGCCGTACCTCGCCGTACCCCGACCGCCTCCGCTCGCCAGGGTACTCGCCACGCCACGTTGAGCACGCCGGAAAAGCTTATGTCACCTGCCTGTACCCGCCGTCGCCGGAGAGGACGATTCCGCCCACCATGGCCGCGTCAGTACACGCGCGCGACCAACGTACACCCTACCCTACCGCGCCGTTGACGCTCAAAGGACAGCCTAGCAGTCGCCTACCTCGCGCCCCCATCACCCTACCCCTTCGCGCCTCAGAACGTCGTCGCCATCGTCGACCTTCCCCGCACCTTCGGCCTCTCCTCGCTGCTATAAAAGGAGGACTCCTCCCTTCAAATTGAGCACGCCTCTCGACTCCCCTCTCCTCTCTGAGCAGCCTAGCCACCTCGCCTCGCCGCATTGCCCACCAGAGCCGCCCAATTGCTACCTCACCGCCGCTCTCCGTCACCAAAGCTCGTCGGAGAAGGAGGCCGCTTCAGGAAACGCTACTGCTACAGGCTTCTTCCCCTTCATCGACAACCTCGAACGGAACACCGCCGCCGCCCGCCGGAGCTCCGACGTGCTCTCCAACCCCCTGCCGTCGCCGCCAGTGAGCCCCCTTCTCGTCGGAGACGACGAAGCACCAGTATCGTCGATCTAACCTCTAATCCAACGCTCCACCGCGCGCGTACCGTTTCGCGCGTTTAAGAGACGCTGACAGGTGGCTCCCACCTCGTCAGACGGCCCACGCGCACTGGATGCGTTGCTGGGCCAAGTTTCTCTGTTTTGAATTGTTTCGGCCCAAGTTCATTTCCCGCCGGCCCTTTTATTCAAATCTCGTTTAAGCAAATTCAAATCAAATTCAATACTGGACATGATTTTGAAATTAAATAGAATCTGTTTGGCTTGGACAAAGTTTACAAATTTTATATATTTGGAAAGCTCAGAGTTTTCTCTACACAATGCCATTGTATTCAAATCCATATCTGTTGTAGAATTAAAATAGCAAAATAAACAAAACAGGGACTTTTCTGCCTTAGAATAATTATTAAAAATCAACCACAAAAGATTTTAAGTTAATTCCAACTCCTATAAATCACATTACACTTGCACTAATTGTTTATGCAAAAATATACCATGCTTACTTTGAATGATCATGGCCTAGATTAATTAAAGGACTATATGGCTATTTCTAGTCAAAGATATTGTCCAAAACTATCAATAAATCATAGGGGAGTTTTTCTCTCACTTAAATCTTGTCATGAACAATTCAAAATGAGGTAGAGACTCTGGTAATATATGTCTCATATGAATTGTTGATGATATTAAATCACCTTAATGGTAGTTTTTAACTTAGTTACAACTAGGTGTTAAATCATATGAGAGGTTTTCCTCTCATTTAAATCTTGTTCTCAAGTAATTCAACATGAGGTAGTGACAATGGTCTATAAAATCTCATATTGAGTTATTTGGTGACATTAAATCACTACCATGTTAGTATTAAATTGCATGAGGTATGGAACCTCAATTAAATCATATTCTCAGATGATAAGTATGAAGAGGTTGACTTTGGTCAATCTAGGTCATATATTATTCATAAGAGAAATTAAATCTTAATCAGATAATGAGAGGAAATTATTTCTCTAAGTAATTAAAGGTAATACCTTAATTAATATGAGAGGAAATTATTTTTCTTAAATAAGAAAACAACACATCTACCTACTTAATAGTAATGTGTGATGCTAGTATAATTTGTGTAAATTATATGAAGTGTTTCACTTCATTTAAATCCTGTCCCAATTACTTTCATATGAAGTTTGGACCCCTGGTCAAATGCTCTCATATGAAATATTTGGAGATTTTAAATCATTTGTAGAAGTGTTAAATAGTATGAGGTATCTCTGCCTCATTTAAATCATTTTCTCAAATGATGATGATGAATGGTTGACTTAGGACAACCTGAATTCATGAGTGATTGTTTGAGAAATTAAATCTTAAAGAAGATTCAATGAGAGGAAACTATTCCTCAAGAACTATATGGAAACTATCATTTACATATGAAATGAGAGGAAATTATTTTTCCTCAAGCAAGACCACCAATGCACCAAATTGTATTAATTGTGTGAATAGAATAGTTTGTGTGAATACATGTGATTTTTAGAATAGCCAATGAATTGCTTGGTGATTGTACCCCATATTCGTATTTTAGACGCTAATACCGAGGAGTATCAAGAGGAGGAGGAAGTCTACTTTCAAGGAGAAGAAGACCACTTTGACCACCTCAACCACCAAGGCAAGCTATACTTGCAAGCTAACACCATTGCAAGTTCTATTGTTGCAAGATAATACTCTTGCAAAGTGCAAAGCTCACCAGGAGCAAGGCATTACCCCATTTAATTTATGCTTATGATCCTATTTCCCAGTTTTACTTTACAAGTTTTATTTACTTTTGTTTTATCAAAGTACTTTTTGATTCATGATTCACTTGGTTAGTACTGGATTAGTACAAGAGTATCAAAGTTAGCCTAGAAGCAAAGTAAATTTCTTAGCACCCCTCATACCTAGATGCTAGTGCTAAATTGAAATTGGCTATTCTAGATGGGAACTTGTGTGTGTGAAATGACTTTGAAAACCTTGGAATGATGAGTCATTCTATTGAAAGATTTTGAAGGTGAATATGACTTGTGAATGACTTGGTGAAATTTACCAAAAACTGATGGTTGGGTTCGGATGCGATACCATTCCAATTTTACAAGTACCCCCACAATACCTGAATCTGGGTAAGGCTTAGCTGGAAATTTATGTGTCTTAGTATGGGTTCCCTCTAAAACAAGCGTCATCGGCGTTACACTGGAGGCTGCCTCTACAACAAAAGGAATGATGTGAAATGACGTGAAATGAGGTGAATGTCCGGCCCAAGCCCTGTGCAGTTCCCAGGCTGACTGTCTGTCTTCAGTGGGAGGCCAAGCTCATGGGGAGAGGTGCCTATACTAGGGTATGTAAATGAAAGGTTAGGATTGGTAGTTCGCGTACTGCGTACGATAAATCAGGGCCAGTTACCCCTGACGAACTATTGCAATTGTTGTGGCACAAGTGTACAACCTCTGCAGAGTTAAACCTATTCGAATAACCGCGTCCGCGGTTATGGATAGTTGGAAAGGCCATACTGTTCCGTCATCAGAATTTTTCTAAAAAACTATGAATGGGAATGGTGACTTGTGAATTTGAATTTGAAAGGTGATTTTTACTTCGAATCACAACAGAGTTGTGGGAATGACACTAATGTTCCCACTCGAGTTAGTTAGCACTTGAAGAGTTGTTTACAAAAATGTTTGTGAACTAAAATTGGCATTATGCAAAATAAACTAGAACTTAGCAACCCTTACTAGAATTGTTAGCACTTACATTAGTATTAGTTTGCGAGTACTTTAAAGTACTCACGGCTTTGTCCCTGGCTATTCAAATGGCCAGACTATGAAGAGGAGCAGAACTATCAAGAGGACGACCAGCAGGACGCCTACGACAACTAGGGAATCTTCTGACGTCAGACGTTGGCCTGTGGACTAGGGAGAGTCCCTTCTATTTATGCTTCCGCTATGTATTTGTGATGTGTGTTGAAACAATAGTTCAACTATTATTGTAATATTGGATCATGTGATCTATTTATAAGACGACTATGATATGTAATGAATGATGACTCTCGCAACAACAATATTCATCTGGACTTAAAAATCTGGGTGTTGACACTCGTGCCCTACGCCGATGATTCCAACAAAAAGCCGTTGGCGTAGGTTCAGGCCGTCGCTATCTTGACTGTTTCGTGTAGTGTTAGTGGATGGACACACTAAAATACTCTAGATAGATATGATCTAGAAAAAAGACAAAATATCTTATAATTGGGAATGGATGCCACTTGCAATAAGTTCTCTTATACATCTATTAAATTTTCACCAGCACTTAGCCGATGGAATAGACGAGTCGTTGAACACTTGGTGTGGTTTATCGTGGAAAAACTGGAGCTGCGGTTCATGCTCGGATTTGCTATCGTCGACCTTACCAATCCGAGCATGAACCGCCATTCCATGAACCGCATCCCCGACAAGCAATTAACGGCAAAGATTGCAGCGATCGATGTGGGGACGCGCCGTCCGTTTGCTCATCGTGGTGGAGCCATGCATGTCTTGTTCTGCCTTGTTCAAAAAAAAAATGTCTTGTTCTGCACTGCCGCGTCGATCTCAGTGGCCACGCCTGGAAGTTTGGATCCTAGCTTCGTATACTGAGCACATCCAAGATTGGCAGGTGTTTCCAGCCGCTTCCTTTCGATTTTCTATACGTTCGCTGGCAACAAATATTGTCGACAACGTATTTGGACTAACTGTGTATACGTGCGTCAATACGGCCAAGGTCACACAGGCTCGCAGCTAGCTGACTCCATCGCATGCCACAATTTTCTTATCATTACAATGCACGTTGACGTAGATGGCCATGGATACATTTGTCTAATCTGTGCAAAGTCCTATTCAATTATTAACCCATTTTGTACAACATTGTCCAAACGAAAAGCGCTACAGTGGGTCATGTCGGGTGTATAACTACACTTTTATGTTTTTGTTACAAAATCTATTGTCCGGGTAAACTAAACGTCTAAATATAGTTTATGGTTGTTAGACTATACGCGTATATTGGGATAGAAATAGATTAGGATTTTCTTGTATCCCAAGTTTTTAGATATCTTAGCTCTCCAAGTCATGTACCTCTATATATACCCCTTGAGGATCATGCATTGCAATAAAAATTAAATATTAGGGTTTCAATATTTTTTACATGGTATCAGAGTGGTTAGTCTCGCGGCGCTGATCGTAGGTTTCTCTCCACTTCTGCATCGCGCTGCCCCTAGGGAGATCATCTCCTCGCTGGTGCGGCACCCGATCAAAATCAAATATTAGATCGGTTCTTAGATAGATTAGATCCAATTTTCAAAATTTTAGTTTTCGAATACTAGATCAAATATTAGATTACACCTAAAAGATTGTTGTACTAGCCAATTAAATCAAAAGTCCAAACTGATGGAAATATACTAGGCAGTGTATTTATATTCAACACCCCCCTCGTATCTAGGCTATTTTAGTCCTTAGTGTGGGTCCGGTGTAGGCTGCAGAATCTTTTATCTTTTTTGTTTTTAATACTGCATAAGAACGGTCTTGAACTTGAGACCTCTTGGTTCTGATACCATGAAAGATTACTGCACTAGCCAATTTAATCAAAAGTCTAAACTGATGGAAAGTGATTAGGCAGTGTATTTATACTCAACAATGGTAATATTAAAATACCTCTAAGCTCCCAGGGATTTCAGCGCTATGGTTGCTCGGCCGTCTAGACCTACCTGTCAACATCTTTGTCATTTTTTCCTGCTTGTGCAACGATGCGTCGGTGGGTGGTTCGCATGGTGTCTGCGTGTCAGAGTCGGTTCGTTCATGTGCCTTGACTATGTAGTGGGTCTTTCTTGTGTGCCTACCATCTCCTGGCCGTCGCGAGCGATGCAGGTGTCCCAGCCCACCCACGGAACTCGCGAGGCTACATAGAACATGTAAAATGGTGATATCTTAGCAGAGCCATGTAAGATAAATGATGAGATGGAGGAGAGAATATCAAAAGGGTTTGCCTTCTCTTAACTAAGAGATGCTCACTTAGCACAATCTCTCTGTCCACATATTTAGGATGTCTGGTTACTCAAGATAAGACCAAAAAATAAACCATTATACATCATGTTTTGTCACTATATCTAAATTATGTCGCGATGTTAAGATAAGACGGTTTTATCAACTATTGCACATAGCCTAATATTATCCTACTCTCCTCCTTTCTCTGTGCTCTACGCCAAAACAGATCGGCCGATTCCGGCTGCCTCCGCCACATCCTCGCGCTACACTGGCGCAAGTTTTTCTCAGTCTCTTCCGTTGATTCGCTGCCGCTGATGCATTATGTCCCCACATGTACCCCAGCAACAAAACCTAGCCGCGCTAAGTTCGGCAGCGCTGTGGCATGGTCTACCATCGGCAACACCGACTTGGCCCTTACAATGCACCAGACGAACTACCCAATCCTGGACCTCTGTGTCACCTCAGTGCTGCTACTCCGGCTCGCCTCCCACGCGGCTGCTGGCTCTTCAATGGTGTTGCTCCGCATCAGCTTTATGGCGATGATGTTGTGGCCTCCATCTCGGCGTCAGCTCTGTGGACTAGATCACCACCCTCCTCGACTCCCACCTTCGCGTGATGGTGGTAGTGAGTTTACCGCAGCCTTGGCTTCAGCGGTGACTGGCTCGATCTTCCTCCCCGTGATTCCCTCACCTATCTGATCTCCTTATCCCCAGTGTTGTATGGTTCCATGCACATTGAGCCATGGTCGTGTTATGATCACACTAGTGGAAAACAGGGCTTTCGTCCAAGCTTTTTGTCCCGGCCACGTCTAGATGCGCGATAAATGGCCTGGCCACGTAGCCCCGAAACCTTTTGGAGGGCTCTGGGCCTTTTGTCGCGGGCCGTACCACGACCCGTGACAAAATGGGTCTGAGGCTTTCTATGGCCTACTGGCACCCCTTTTGTCGCGGGTCATGGTACGGCCCGCGACAAAAGGTCCAGGCCTATATATATACACAGCCAGCCCCCCCCCCACCTCCCTACATTTTTTTCCTTGGTGGTGAAAGGTGGAGGTTTATGCTAGCTCTTGTTTTATTCATGTGCACAAGAGGTATTTGATGAAATGTTTGTGAGGATGCCACTTGATTTTATTTGATAAGATTTCTCCTCTTTTTGATCCTAAAAGGTTAGCAACTATTTTCTCGTATACATAGTTCGTACAATACTAATTTTAGCATGGTGATTGCATCTGATACATAATTGTACTTATGGTGCAGATGAGTCATCCATGGATGTACGGTAACCGATGTGATCCCGCTTTCAGAGAGGGCGTGAAATCTTCCTGCTTGTGGCCGAGGCCAACAAGTCGAAGCAAGGTTTTATGTGTTGTCCATGTCTGAAATGTAAGAATGAGAAAGATTACTCTTGCTCAAGAGACATTAAGAGCCACCTGCTTCGGTTCGGATTCATGTCCGGCTATAATGTTTGGACCAAGCACGGAGAAGAAGGGGTTATGATGGAAGACGACGATGAAGAAGAAGATAACGATGACCAGTACCGATCTATGTTCTCTGAATACGATGATACCGCAATGGAAGACAATGAAGAAGAAGAAGGTGAAGAACGGGCACCAGATGATCCTGGTGATGATGATCTTCGTCGGGCCACTTCTGATGCAAGGAGAGACTGTGGCACAGAAAAGGAGAGGTTGCAGTTCGACAAGATGCTAGAGGAACACCAAAAATTGCTGTACCCAAGTTGTGAAGATGGGCAGAGAAAACTGGGTAGCATATTGGAATTGCTGAAATGGAAGGCAGAGGTCGGTGTGACTAACTCGGGATTTGAAAAATTGCTGATAATATTAAAGAAGCTGCTTAAAAGAAATAACGAATTTCCGCCAGTACGTATGAAGCAAAGAAGCTTCTCTACCCTCTAGGATTAGATGTGCAAAAGATACATGCATGCATTAATGATTGTATCCTCTACCACGGTGAGAAGTAAGAGAATTTGAATAAATGCCCGATATGCGGTGCATTGCGGTATAAGATCAGAAGAGATGACCCTGGTGATGTTGAGGGCGAGCCACCTAGGAAGAGGGTTCCTGCGAAGGTGATGTGGTATGCTCCCATAATACCACAGTTGAAACGTTTGTTTAGAAACAAAGAGCATGCCAAGTTGTTGCGATGGCACATGGAAGAACGCAAGAAAGACGCGATCTTGAGGCACCCTGCTGATGGTCGGTAGTGGAGAAACATCGGGAGAGAGTTCCCGGATTTTGCAGGTGAGGCAAGGAACTTATGGTTTGGTCTAAGTACAGATGGCATGAATCCTTTTGGGGAGCGAGCTGCAGTCACGAGCACCTGGCCCGTGACTCTATGTATCTACAACCTTCCTCCTTGGTTGTGCATGAAGCGGAAGTTCATTATGATGCCAGTGCTTATCCAAGGCCCAAAGCAACCCGGCAACGACATTGATGTGTACGTAAGGCCATTAGTTGATGAACTTTTGGAGTTGTGGGCCAAACCAGGTGTACGTGTGTGGGATGAGCACACCGAGCAAGAATTTGACCTACGAGCATTGCTATTCGTAACCATCAATGATTGATATGCTCTTAGTAACATTTCAGGATAGACGAACAATGGATGCAATGCATGCGCACACTGTTTAGATGAGACTGAAAGTAAATATTTGGGAAAAAGTAGGAAAAAATGTGTACCCGTACAATCGCCATTTTCTTCCGCGCAGGCATGCCTTAACGAAAAAAGGAAAGCATTTCAATAGCGAGGCAGAAACCCGTCTGAACCCTATCCCCCGTAGTGGTGCTGATGTATTTGACATGGTCAAGGATTTAAATGTTATCTTTGGAAAGGGTCCAGGCAGTCGACCTGTTTCGAAAGATGCTGAAGGACACGCGCCCATGTGGAAGAAGAAATCTATTTTTTGGGAGCTAGAATATTGGAAAGTCCTGGAAGTCCGCTCTGCAATCGACGTGATGCACCTGACCAAGAATCTTTGTATGAATATTCTAGGTTTCCTAGGCGTGTATGGGAAGACAAAAGATACAACAGAAGCACGGGAGGACCAGCAACGTCATAAAGGACGAGACGGCAATCATCCAGGGCAGTTTGAAAGGCCTGCCAGCTACGCTCTTACCAAACAAGAGAAGGAAATCTTTTTTGAATCCCTATTCAGTATCAAGGTTCCGTCTAGTTTCGCGTCGAATATAAAGGGAATAGTAAATATGAAGGAGAAAAAATTCCAGAATCTAAAGTCTCATGACTGCCACGTGCTTATGACACAATTGTTTCCGGTTGCATTGAGGGGACTTCTACCAGAAAATGTTCGAGTAGCCATTGTGAAGGAATGTGCATTCCTCAACGCAATTTCTCAGAAGGTAGTGGATCCATAAACTTTGTCAGGGTTACAGGTTGATGTGGTCGAATGTCTTGTCAGCTTCGGGTTGTTGTTCCCACCATCCTTCTTCAATATTATGACGCACCTCCTCATTCACCTAGTTGAAGAGATTAGAATTATCGGTCCTGTATTTCTACACAATATGTTTCCCTTCGAGAGGTTCATGGGAGTCTTAAAGAAATATGTTCATAACCGCTCTAGGCCAGAAGGAAGTATCTCAAAGGGCTACCGAACAGAGGAGGTCATTGAGTTTTGTGTTGACTTTCTTCCTGACCTTAAGCCGATTGGTGTTCCTGAATCTCGGTATGAGGGGAGGCTGACTGGAAAAGGCACACTAGGAAGAAAAGCAACGGTGTGCAGGGACAAGCTTTCTTTCAATCAAGCACACTACACAGTTCTATATAATTCCAGCTTGTTGGCTCCGTACATAGAGAAACACAAGAATGTTGTACGAGAAGTAAACCCGGGCCAGCCCGAGTCCTTGATTACACGTCAACACATGAATACCTTCGGCAATTGGTTGCAAATACATCTCATGAGTGACACCACTGTTGGAGAGCAGATGTACTTGTTGGCCATGTTACCATCTTCAAACATATGTACATTCCAAGGGTACGAGATAAATGGGAATACATTTTACACGATCGCCCAAGATAAAAGGAGCACCAACCAAAACAGTGGTGTCTGCTTCGATGCAAAAGACGAGAATGGGTAGACCACCACATATTATGGGTACATAGAGGAGATATGGGAACTAGACTATGGACCTACTTTTAAGGTCCCTTTGTTTCGGTGCAAATGGGTGAAGCTCAGCGGTGTACAGGTAGACGATAAGTACGGTATGACAATAGTGGATCTCAACAATCTTGTGTACATGGACGAGCCATTCGTCCTAGCCAACGAGGTGGCTCAAGTTTTCTACGTGAAGGACATGTCTATGAAACCGAGAAAAAGAAATCAACAAACGGATACATCAACCGAGGAGCGAAAGCGCCGCATACTTCTTTCGGGGAAAAGAAACATCGTGGGAGTGGATGACAAGACAAACATGTCAGAAGATTATAATAAGTTTAAAGATATTCCGCCCTTCACGATAAATTGATCCAATCATCTTGCTAAATGATGAAGATTCTCCATGGCTACGGCATAGAAAAAACCCTTCACGATAATGTAATAATGTATTATCAATAGTTTCCAAGACAATCTATACATTTATGTAATAATGAGAACCCTCATCTTGTACCGTGAGCTATTGTTTTTTGTGTAATCATGTAACTGTATGTAAGATATTAGAGGAGATGGAGTCTTTGACGGGCTTGCAGGAAAATTTTCTCGAGAAGCAACTTACGAAGATGTCGTAGGGCGTGTGCACCAACGACATCTTCGAGAAGTTGCGTCACGGGAGATTTCCCAACCCTTTCCCCAACACTGTTAGAGGAGATGGAGTCTTTGACGGGCTTGCAGGAAAATTTTCTCGAGGCGCAACTTCCGAAGATGCCGTAGGGCGTGTGCATCAACGACATCTTTGAGAAGTTACGCCACGGGAGATTTCCCAACCCTTTCCCCACCACTGTTAGAGGTGATGGAGTCTTTGACGGGCTTGCAGAAAAAATTTCCCGAGGCGCAACTTCCGAAGATGCCGTAGGGCGTGTGCACCAACGACATCTTCGAGAAGCTGCGACACGGGAGATGTCCCAACCCTTTCCTCCATCCATGGGGATGAAACTCTCTCTACCTGCTAGGTTGGCTTGTTGGTCTGCTTGCCAAGGCGTATCGATGCTCCTTTTATAGGCACGGCGCCGCTTCTGCTTTGTCTTGTTCCTCCGACAGGGCGTCGCGCGCTACATGCTTTATCTCATCGAGCAGTGCGTCCACCCACGCGTCCTTATCCTACCGACAGCTTTAGTCCCGGTTGCACCTACCAGCCGGGACTAAAGCTTACCCAGACGTCCTTATCCCACCGACAGCTTTAGTCCCGGTTGCACCCACCAGCCTGGACTAAAGCTTACCCAGACGTCCTTATCCCACCGACAGTTTTGTTAGATGACACAAAAACCACCTTTAGTCCCGGTTGCACCCACCAGCCAGGACTAAAGGTTTAGATGACCAGCTATGGATTCCTCTTCTTCCCGCCATTTCTTCCCGCCTATGTCTTCCCGCCTCCTGTCTTCCCGCCCACATTTTTCCTGCCATTTCTCACTATATATATGTAGCCCGCCTTGGCCAGCATTATCACATCTCTACAATATCTCATCACTCTCTCATGGCTTCCACTGTACCCACTCTAACCTACCAGCAGGTGGAGGAGCTTTGCACCTCGAACTACCCTTGTCCACCGGGCTACCGCGTCCCCGATGGCTGGATCCTAAGTGCCGGAGGCGTGCCGGTCCCTCCCGTCCCTCAGGGTACTGCGCGCCGGGTGGCTATCACGACCCACTACTACCTCGACCTCACGCCAGAGCAGCGGATGAATCCCCGCGCGGCATCCCGACAACCGAGCGGACTTGGGACGCCTTCTTCATCAATCGGCGTGAGAGGGCGCTCGCCAGGTATGAGGAGGACGGTCTGCCTCCTGGGAACTTCCACGAGGCCGGCCGTCGGCTATGGTGGTGCGTTCGGACTCTACAGAGCGTCATGGACTACATCACGGCCGGCGATATCCCCCGCCTGCGCTACCCTCAGTACCAGTCGAGGTTCAAGCCACGAGCGCCGCCCGACGACGACGGCGGCAACTTAGAAGGCGACAACTACCAGTACATCGGCGGCGACTACGAAGACTACGAGTATGCATATTATAGGCCTAGGCAGGAGTATGACTAAATCACTCCAACACAACCCACCCTCTGCCACCGCCGTCGGGGCAAAGTCCCTCGGGACGTGGCGGCGGCAGGGGCCCTTCCTCGTCGTTGCGTGGAGAACGGCGGCTGGATCCCACCTCCTCGATGCATGGCGGAGCAGACGCGCGTGGGATGGGCGACGACGGCGGCGGCCCTCCTCCCGTCGGCTGTCCCCTGGCGGACCGGCCGGCGCGGTTGGGATGGGCGGCGTTGCGGTCTCCCTCCTCTCGTCGGCTTCCCGCAGCACTCCGGTAGGGGCTGGTGGTGGGCGGCGGCCAGACCCTCGGTCTGCGCCATGCCATCCACCCCCGCCTCTCGTCGGTGCATGGAGGCGATCTCGGGCATCTTCCACAACACGAGGGCGCCCGGGGCAGCAGCCTTGGGTTCGACGGAGGTGGCCTCTTCTTCGCCGGAGAGGGTCGGCCTGCGGTTAGTGGTGGTGGATTTTTGATCTATCACCGCCATCCGGCGGTGAGATGGAGGTGCATGGAAGCCGGCGATGGTGTCACCGGTGGAGGGTTGGGTTGGCCAGCCCGGGATGGTCGCCGACGTGGGGGTCCGACCTGAATAAAGGCGGCGGTCCTAGGACCTCTCTTGCGTGAAGAGGAGGACCTACCGGAGGCCTGGACTCGTGATCTTGCCGGAGGGTTGAGTTCCGGAAGGCTCCACCGGCGAATGTAACAGTGATTTGCCTGGAGTTTGCTGGATCGGAGGTATTCGATCGTGCGCACCCATGCGTTTATTCCGACTGTTTGGTTCAGGAGGGAGCGGCGTGAAGCTCTTTTTCTGTGTTGACATCAAGTGACTATGGATCCATGATGAAAGTCGGAAGAAGAGAATTTCATGAAGGCCAGAGGGGAGGACTAGCTAAGGGAGGTTCAAGTCTCCGCGCTGTTGAGGGGCTTGCTTGGTGTCCGGGCTTCACATCAGCGGTATGAAAGTGGGGGCGACAACACATGTGAAGCGCAGAGTCTTACCTTTCAGGGTGAAAACCCAAGGTCTAGCCTTAACTGGTTGTGCCTGGCAGTGACCTTGGTGGTGGCATTGTTTTGAGAGTGGAGACTATCTTCAGGGTGAAAACCTAAGATCTTTGATCGGGCGATGACGGTGTTTGAGCATTGTTCCCTTCTTGGAGGCGTCGTTTTTTGGAGAGTCTGTAATTCAGGTGTTGTCATGGCGGTGGATGTATTGCTGTTGTTAGGCCGGATATACTGTAGCGGGACTTTTGTTTCTTAGTTTTTTTTTTTTTGTGTGCATCCGTAGTGCCATTAGGGTGGTGCGTTGTTGCAGAGGCTGGGTGTAATTGGTATATCTTGATATTAATATATTCCCTTTATCGAAAAAATGTAAATAGTACATGATACTATTCACCTATGTTTTTTTTCACAGGTCAAATTTTGAAACAAAAATTTCCAAGTTCACAATATATAACATAACCAACTTTACAATTTTAGTTCACATTTGTGGAAACATGAAAGTGTTACAAAAAAAAATATAGGGTGCACCCACAACTAATTGCAAAAGAGATAAGTCTTACAACATTCCACCAAATATAAAATGTCAACTGCTAGGTCAATAGAACTAGCTGTCTGAAATATTCTAGCTTAGCACTTAGGTTGTCTACTCGACTAAATGGATAAATAGATTAAATCGACCCACTAGTTGCAAAGATGTGTCACATAGGGGCGGACCTTGGGCCAAAATCCTAGGGGACAAAATGGGCTTGGGGCCTAAAAAATGAGCTTCAAGTTGATTTTTAGTGGACAAATGAGCCAACTACCTGTAAATAGTAGGCAGTTTTTTCATGGGCTGGGGGTGTGGCGGCTCACTTTGGCGTCCATGAAGGTCGCCTCTGGTGTCACAGATCGATATTCATACCATGTGAGAGGTGTGAAAACGTAATCAACGCAAGATAGGTAACTAAGTTTTGAATGTTCAGTCTCCTTTATGCTCCATTTGAATGTTGGGCTTTCTATTTTCGTGCCCTTGGGTCCTTAGTTATACTCAGTTTTCCCCAGCTCCTTAGTTTTTCTTCAATTTTCTCCAAGTCCTTGTTTGAAACCCGCAGAAGGAGCTCGGACGGGAGGGAGGATTCCCGTTTAGTTTACCGTTCCGTGCTGACGTGTGGGGCTGCATCGTGCAGGACCGCGTCGCGTGGGGCTGGTGGAAAGGGACCGCGTGGGACAGGACGAGACCGTGTTTGGTCATACGAGCGGAGCGGGGGCCGTAGCGTGTGGAGCCGTGTGGGTCCGGGACGTGGGCACGAGTGGTTTCTAATCTTTCGTCCATATTAGCAGTTTTCAATGCACCTTTTCCCTCTCTCTCGCTCGATCTCATTCATTCTTGATTGCCCAAATTGGTAGCAAATCTATAGCAGCTTTTCCTTCTGTTTTTTAACGTCATTCATTTCTTTATGCCTTCATTTTTACCCAATCAGGTAGGAAAATCTAGGGCACAAATCCACAAAAAAATATAGGATAAGCTGCATACAGCAGCCAACATAGCATAGATATATTCACGATAGATCCAACAGTACTACCGATACATCCAACATAAGCTACATTTTACATGAATTTAAGCTGCTCTACAAATAGAGCAGTCACATACAGACAGTGCAGTAGGCACGTTCAACGCCTCCAGGTAGCGCATGTGACTCGCTTGGAGGCTGCGCAGGTGAATCTCAAGTGCTTTGTGTTGGGACATGAACGCATGCCCGTTCACGGTCATTCAACTCTAGCGCCGCATCTGCCAATGAATTCAGCATGGTTCACCAGGCAGTTGAAGTCGCTGGCGCGGAGCTTCCTGTTGCAGAAGGGGAACTTGTAAACGCCTCGAGCAAAGTGGCCATCGTAATGGCCGGACTGCAGCCTCCTGAGGACGTGACGAGTCTTGGTGTGGAAGGACTCGTCATCGCCGTCGACGTCGCTGCTCTGCACCTGTCACGTAGCACCAAAGATCGTGCAAAAAACACGGAGTCAATTGCAACTATTATGGAACATAGAGTGAACAAAAGATCATGCATCATAATATGGGGCACGAAAAAAAAAATTAGCCTCAGTTACATTGGACATACTTATATCCAGGATTTGAGTTAGTGAACCAAAGATCATGCACAACAAATTTGTACACACCATTTGTTCACTGACCAAACCCTGAATCAATTTGTGCCCAAATATTCATCATCATCGGCACAAATTAACCGGATGGGATTGATTACTCGCATAAGTTAACCGAATCTTAAATAAAAGCAAATCAAAAACACTAATAACACAAGATCTAACACAAAAGGATTGAACTAGGAATAGACGATCCCTACTAATGCTAGATCTAACACAAAATGGATGAAATGGGATAAGAACAAGGGAACAAGGGATCACCTCCGGCTCGTCGTCGACGATGCTGGTGTCGTAGGGGTTCTCCGGCGCGACGTATGGCACTGGTTTGTATGGGTCCCAAGCGACAGGGACCTGAACGGGAGCGGCGGCCGATGCGCCGGCGGCTACGTTGGAAGCAGCGACGGGGGCCTGGACGGGGGCGGCGGCTACATTGGAAGCAGCGACGGGGGCCTGGACGGGGGCGGCGGCTACGTTGGAAGCAGCGACGGGGGCCTGGACAGGGGCGGCGGCCGATGCGCCGGCGGCTGATGCGTCGGCGGCTACGTTGGAAGCAGCGACGGTGGCCTGGACGGGGGCGGCGACAGCTGATGCGCCGACAATGGGCATCTCATTCTTTTCCATCGCCGGCTATTTTCTTCAGGGTTTTTTTCTTCTGATGTGGAGAAGATGATGGGACAGGAGTGACGGTTGCAGTGAGAATGGGAGAGTGGGTGAGCGTCGAGGGAGAGAAAGAGGGGCTCTATAAAGACGAAGGTGGCGTGTACCGCAACACGCGCCCGCTATGCACAGCTGCAGCGTGCACCGCGACACGAGTCTAACCCTGGGACGTTTGGTGTACTCAGTTATAACCTCGGGCCTTATACAGAAATTTTATCTGTACCTAGTTTTCCCCTCGAGTACTTATACTGGGAAGTGCAATATACTCAGTTTTACCCTCAAGTAGCTGGTCAACAGAGAGTCAACAAATGAGATTAACATAGCTAATTGAGTCATTTCATGCGCAAAAAAATCCAAAAAAATAAAAATATAGTGGCACCTACTCATGGAGTCTTCATACGCAACCTGCCCCCTAGGAAACCATAACAAACATAGATAAATCAAGTTTACCACAAATTTCCACTTCTCAGAATCACTAGTAGCTATGAAGATGCATGGTTTTCCACTCAAACCTCTTTGCAAAACATCTTCCCCAAAACATATTTTGTCTAAATGAGGCCATAATTGTCACACTCATGTATATTTGAATTGCAAATAATTTGATGTAGCCCAATATGAATTATATTGTACAAAACACGCATTTTTATTATTGTAATTCTTTTGTTTGAATCCCTTAGTCTATTTACTATTTACGTGCCCCTGCTTTCTTAGTACTACTCAGTTTTGCCCTCAAGTATTGTCACAAATGCTCACAGAAACTTATCCTGATTGGTTGAGCCGTTGTCACATGGATCGACTCCACCAACCGTTGATCCACTGATCTAACGGGCAGTATACCCCTCTCCGTCTCTTCGTGGCCACCCCTCTCTCTCTCTCTCTCTCTTCGTGGCCACCCCTCTCTCTCTCTATCGGTGGACAGTGCCACCCCTCTATTTATGTCCAATAACGAGTTTGCCACGTAATTATATTCCGTCTATTTATGCATTATTTTCCACGATCTATTTAGGCATTACTTTTCACGGTAAAATGATAAACTATCACGAATTTCCACACGTTGTTGAGATATAAATCCCCACAACGGTCATCTCCTCCTTAATTTATTGTGTAAACTCCATAACGGTCATATCTACCTTAATTTATGGTGTAAACCCCACAACGGTCATATCTCCCTTATAAACCCCCACAACGGTCATCCCTCATGTCAATAGGTTCCGTCTCTCTCTTCTTCGTTCACATACACTTGATCCATTGCCATGGCTTCCACGTCTCGGACGCCGACCGGAAAGGGAAGGGGAAGGGGAAGGGGAAGGGGCGGCCGGGGTGGTGGATCATCATCATTGCCACCACCACCGTCAACACTGCCATTGATCATAGAGGAGTTCTTCATCATCATCAATGAAGACCCTTTGGCCAAGAAGGTACGTAAGTGTTCCCACATATATGATGCATGTGATTAATTATGTGCATGTTCTAAAAAATCTTTAATTTCAAACGATCGGCGCTCGATCTCTTTGCAGGCACTCCCAAAAAAGTTTGCGGACTATCTTGACGGCCAGGCGCCCGCTAAGGTGTATCTGCGAACAACTGACTGTGGTCCACGTCTCTGGACCGTGGAGGTCCTATTTGACGGACAAGGCCGGATGTACCTCGACAAGGGCTGGTAGAATTTCGCCATCGCGCATGGTGTGGATTTCGGCTGCTTCCTACACCTCAAATATGAAGGCGATGATGTGCTCACAGTGAAGGTGTTCGACGGAACAATGTGCAGGAAGTACTACTACACGGACGACGAACATACTGACGATGAAAGGGATGACGACGTGAAGCCATGCATCCATCCCCTTTCGATAAGGGGATTATGACCAAGAATATATATGTAGCTTCATATGCATCGATTTAGAGATCTAGCTATTTTCTACATAATAATAACGCAATTTCCACCATGATTCAAGTACCATAGGCTCCAAACGATGCCGATGCCGATATCGGCATGGTATGCTCGGCGCCACTGCTAGGTCACCGCCGGGATGCACCCTCAATCCCGTCCCCTCATTCGATCACTGACACACCAGAGATACCGCCGAGGCCAATGACGAACGTACATGCTGATGCCAATGCCGAACATGCATGCCGCTGTTGGCATGGCCACGCCGCCCCGCTATGCTGGACGCCACAGACCACCGCGAGGTGTTTCCCTTCGTCACCACACTCCCCTAGCACCCATCTATACACGCCAGAAAGGAGAGACACTAGTTTTCTCTACATTGCTCGCGTTCGTGTCCGACACCATCAGTCAAAGTGTTTAGGTCGTCGTCGATGTCCTCGACCATTTCTTCTCTTCTTTGCATGGTTAAACGCGTCTAGTTCATATCTATCTAATGCGTCTGGTCTCGCCTCATGCAGTTCTTTGTGGACGTCGATCTCATCTCGGCACTATAGAGATTCGTAGCATAGAAAACAAAAAATTTCCTACCGCGAGAACGCAATCCAAGCCAAGATGCAATCTAGAAGATGGGAGCAACGAGGGGATGAACGAGACTAACCCTTGAAGATTTCCAAAGCCTACGAGAGGAGGCTCTCGTTGCTGCGGTAGACGACCACTTGCCGCTTTCAAAAGCGCGTAGAAGATCTTGACGGTGCCACAATCGGGCAGCACCTCCGTACTCGGTCACACGTTCGGTGTTGATGACGACGTCCTTCTCCCTGTTCCAGCGGGCAGTAGAAGTAGTAGATCCTCCTCGGAATCCCGGCAGCACGACGGCGTGGTGGCGGTGCTGGTGGAGAACTCCGGCAGGGCTTCGCCTATGCGCTGCAGGAGTATTATGTGGAGGAGGAGAGGCTAGGGTTTGGGGAGAGGGGGTGGCTAGGGCGCCGACCATGGGCAGCCCTAGGTGGTGCGGCCAAGAGTGGCTGCCCCCTCCATCTCCTCCTCATTATATAGGTGGAAATCCCCAAGAGTTGTAGTCCAAGTCTTCGAATAAGACCCCAACAACAAAACCTCCCATAGGTGGGAAACCTACTCAAGGGGGGAGTCCTACCCAAGGTGGGACTCCCACCTTTCCCTTAGGTGGGGTGGCCGGCCACCAATGGTGGAGTCCACCTGGGACTCCACCCCTTAGGGTTTGGCTGGCCATGCAAGGTGGAGTCCCTCCGGGACTCCACTTTCCATGATGATTTCTTCCGGACTTTTCTAGAACCTTCTAGAACCTGTCATAAATGCACCAGATCATTTCCAAACTTGGAATATGACTTCCTATATATGAATCTTATTCTACGGACCATTCCGGACCTCCTCGTGATGTCCTGGATCCCATCTGAGACTCCGAACAAAACTTCGAACTCCATTCCAGATTCCATATCTACTTAAACGACATCAAACTTTAAGTGTGTCACCCTACGGTTCGCGAACTATGTAGACATGGTTGAGATATCTCTCCAACCAATAACCAATAGCGGGATCTGGAGATCCATAATGGCTCCCACATATTCAACGATGACTTTAGTGATCGACTGAACCATTTACATACGATACCGATTCCCTTTGTCACGCAATATTTTACTTGTCCGAGGTTTGATCATCGGTATCTCTATACCTCGTTCAACCTCGTCTCATGAGAAGTACTCTTTACTCGTACCGTGGTATGTGGTCTCTTATGAACCATTCATATGCTTGCAAGCTATTAGACGACATTCCACCGAGAGGGCCCGAGTATATCTATCCGTCATCGGGATGGACAAATCCCACTATTGATCCATATGCCTCAACTCATACTTTCCGGATACTTAATCCCACCTTTATAACCACCCATTTACGCAGTGGCGTTTGATGTAATCAAAGTACCTTTCCGGTATAAGTGATTTACTTGATCTCATGGTCGAAAGGACTAGGTAACTATGTATCGAAAGCTTATAGCAAATAACTTAATGACGTGATCTTATGCTACGCTTAATTGGGTGTGTCCATTACATCATTCATATAATGACATAACCTTGTTATTAATAACATCCAATGTTCATGATCACGAAACCATGATCATCTATTAATCGACAAGCTAATTATACAAGCGGCTTACTAGGGACTCCTTGTTGTTCACATAACACACATGTATCAATGTTTCGGTTAATACAATTATAGCATGGTATGCAAACATTATTATAAACACAAAGATATATAATAACCATTTTATTATTGCCTCTTGGGCATATCTCCAAAAGTCTCCCACTTGCACTAGAGTCAATAATCTAGTTTACATTTGTAAAGATATAACACCTTGGCCTTCCGGTGCTTTATCATGTTTTGCTCACGGGAGAAGTTTTATTCATCGGATCTGATATGCTCAGAAACGTATGTATTTTGCAATTCATTTGCATCTCAACGCATCACTCATTTTCTAAATGAGTCGGTCATTAAATATGTTTGGTCTTTCGGTGGAACCTTAATTCCGCGGTCTGAAATATGTTACTAATATTGTCTCACACAATATAGCTTCAAAGTTCTGACACTATCGGAACTACACCAAGTTCTCAAAGAACCTCTTGACTTAACATCCTCGGCTCATTGTCAAAACAATGACATACTCGCCTTCATTTGTAGAATCCGTCACAATATTTAGAACTCATCTAAATCTAGCATAGACATCTTCTAGCTCATTGTGCTACCTTTTATTCAACACTTAGCCTAACTGAGATTGAAATTTTATTTTTATATGTGACCAAACTAATATCGGTGTAACACCTTACATCGATTTGTTTGTCATTACCCCATATAAAACTATATATATATCCTTGGTTCTTCTAAAGCACACAAGGATATTCTTACTGTTTGTCCAATGATCATCACATGAATCATTCTAGTATATGCTCCTAACCTTTTAGAGCATAGGACATCTGATTCTGTACATATTATTCGTGATCTAAAATCACTCATGTGTTTTTACTCATCGAGTGTCAATTACACTCAAGTTTTGTTAAACCTTCGCATGAAAAGAACACCTTCTTAATATTTCTATATTGAACTACTTCAATATCCATTCTATGTACTTTGACTTAAACTTATTATGTGTTTCAATCTATCTTCATAGATCTTGACACTAAATATGTTTTAGTCCATATCCTTTCATTAAAGTTAATTCTCAATGAAACATTTTAATCAAGTATATAATTACATCATTTATAACAAACTATATGTCATCTACATAAATTATTATAAATATGTCTCAGCGCTCCCACTTAATTTCTTGCAAATGCAAGCATCTTCATCATTTCTAATGAAATCAAAAACTTTTTGACTATTTCATTCGGTGAAGATTCCAACTCCGTGATACTCACTTCATCCAATTGAAGTTCGTATACCTATCTAGTATTTCAAGGATTAGCAAAACTCTTGGTTTGTATCTTGTATACACCTTTAATACACACTTCTGTTAAGTAATGTATTTTGCCATCCTACTAGCATATCTCATAAAAGAAATATGTAGCGATTACTAGAATAATCCATATAGACTATAAGCATTGCTACGGAAGATCTAATCTTATCGCAGTCAACTCTTTAAACATTGTCGTAAACAACTTTTCGACAAGTCGAGCTTCTTCAAGGATATTACATCCAAGTCCATCAATCTCATAGATCCATTTACTTTCAAAAAGTATTCATCTATCTTGGATTTCATGGCGTATAGCCATCTTAACGGAGTCAGGGCTCATCATAACTTCTTTGTTTGTAGTTGGTTTATCATTATTCAAAATCAATCCTTTGTCCACAAATCATTTATTTGATCACAAAGTAAACCATACCTACAAGGTTCAATATGTACTTCGATCTTCATGGCTAAAACACTTTGTAGTCATGGGAGCCATGATCATCATGGCTGCTGATACGTCCCAAACGTATCTATAATTTCTTATGTCCCATGCTACTTTTATGATGATACTCACATGTTTTATACACATTATATGTCATATTTATGCATTTTCCGGCACTAACCTATCGACGAGATGCCAAAGAGCCAGTTGCTGTTTTCTGCTGTTTTTGGTTTCAGAAATCGTAGTAAGGAAATATTCTCGGAATTGGACGAAATCAACGCCCAGGGGCCTATTTTTCCACGAAGCTTCCAGAAGACCGGAGGAGATACGAAGTGGGGCCACGAGGCGACGACACAGTAGGGCGGCGCGGCCCAGGCCCTGGCCGCGCGGCCCTAGATTGTGGGTCCCCCGTGACGCCTCTTGACCTGCCCTTCCGCCTACATATAGTCTTCGTCGCGAAACACCCAGCACCGAGAGCCACGATACGGAAAACCTTCCAGAGACGCCGCCGCCGCCAATCCCATCTCGGGGGATTCAGGAGATCGCCTCCGGCACCCTCGCCGGAGAGGGGAATCATCTCCCGGAGGTCTCTTCATCGCCATGATCGCCTCCGGATCGATGTGTGAGTAGTTCACCCCTGGACTATGGGTCCATAGCAGTAGCTAGATGGTCGTCTTCTCCTCATTGTGTTATCATGTTAGATCTTGTGAGCTGCCTATCATGATCAAGATCATCTATTTGTAATCCTTCATGTTGTGTTTGTTGGGATCCGATGAATATTGAATACTATGTCAAGTTGATTATCAATCTATCATATATGTTATTTATGTTCTTGCATGCTCTCCGTTGCTAGTAGAGGCTCGGCCAAGTTGATACTTGTGACTCCAAGAGGGAGTATTTATGCTCGATAGTGGGTTCATGCCTCCATTAAATCTGGGACAGCTGATAGAAAGTTCTAAGGTTGTGGATGTGTCGTTGCCACTAGGGATAAAACATCGATGCTTTGTCTAAGGATATTTGTGTTGATTACATTACGCACCATACTTAATGCAATTGTCTCGTTGTTTACAACTTAATACCGGAGGGGGTTCGGATGATAACCCGAAGGTGGACTTTTTAGGCATAGATGCATGCCGGATAGCGGTCTATGTACTTTGTCGTAATGCCCCGATTAAATCTCATAGTACTCATCATGATATATGTATGTGCATTGTTATGCCTTTTTTATTTGTCAATTGCCCAACCGTAATTTGTTCACCCAACATCTCGCTATCTTATGGGAGAGACACCGCTAGTGAACCGTGGACCCCGGTCCTATTCTTTACATCTGAAATACAATCTATCGCAATTGTTCTTTACCGTTCTTCGCAAACAAACATCATCATCCACACTATACATCTAATCCTTTGTTTACAGCAAGCCGGTGAGATTGACAACCTCGCCGTTACGTTGGGGCAAAGTTCTGTGATTGTGTTGTGCAGGTTCCACGTTGGCGCCGAATCCCCGGTGTAGCGCCGCACTACACTCCTCCACCATCAACCTTCAACGTGCTTCTTGGCTCCTCCCGGTTCAATAAACCTTGGTTTCTTTCCGAGGGAAAACTTGCTACTGTGCGCATCACACCTTCCTCTTGGGGTTCCCAACGGACGTGTCAACTACACGCATCAAGCATTTTTTTCTGGCGCCGTTGCCGGGGAGATCAAGACACGCTGCAAGGGGAGTCTTCCACTTCCAATCTCTTTACTTTGTTTTTGTCTTGCTTTACTTTATTTATTGCTTTGTTTGCTGCATTATATCAAAACACAAAAAAATTAGTTACTAGTTTTACTTTATTTACTGCCTTGTTCTCTATATCAAAAACACAAAAAAAATTAGTTACTTGCATTTACTTTATTTATCTTTAGTTTATTTCATCATGTTTCCTCCTAAGTTCACTCTGAAAGACATACCGGTAGGACGAGGGTCTATAATTGGGAGAGATAATATAGAAGATTTTTTCACTCATGTTAGTACCGCTGAAGATTTTGAAGATAGACACTTGGTAGAACTTCCTCCTACTTATGAAATTGCTGTTGCTTCTTTAGTACACATGTTGGAAACTAAATTTGTTAATCTCAATCCTATAATCCAACACATGTTTCTCACACTCGGTGATATGGAAGAGGGGGAAAAGAAAGATTTTGTTTTAGAAACCCTTCTTAAAGAATTTGGTGGTGTAGCAAGAGAGGCTAGAAAGGTCTTTATTAAATACAATATGCTTGGCTCTTATACCAATTTTGTTAGTATCTTTGAAAAGATGGACATGGAGAGAGTAAGGTACACTAATAATATTAATGATGGTGGGGAGATTAAGACAACAATACCTTGTAAGCTCCTGGGAATGAATGACGCTCTAGAGAATAACTATGGTTGGCTTGTTCCTGAAAATTTGTTTGACGAGGATAGCAAACCTAAGAATAATGAAAAGGGAGCCTCTGAAACTCACATAGATAAGATAAAATGCATAGTTGAGAAAACTCCAAACTCCTCTGTTAATGCTTCATCTCTTGATAATACTTGATACACACTTTCTGCGCCTAGCTGAAAGGCGTTAAAGAAAAGCGCTTATGGGAGACAACCCATTATTTTACTTCTGCACTTTATTTTATATTTGAGTCTTGGAAGTTGTTTACTACTGTAGCAACCTCTCCTTATCTTTATTTTATTGCATAGTTGTGCCAAGTAAAGTCTTTGTAAAGCCAATACTAGATTTGGATTGCTGCATAGGAACAGATTTCTTGCTGTCACGAATTTGGGCAGTAGTCCCTGTAGAAAAATCAAAAAAATCTGCCAATTTACGTGCGTGATCCCCAGATATGTACGCAACTTTCATTCAATTTGGGCATTTTCATCTGAGCAAGTCTGGTACCACTTTAAAATTCGTCTTTACGAACTGTTTTGTTTTGACAGATTCTCTCTTTTATTTCGCATTGCCTGTTTTGCTATGTTAGATGGATTTCTTTGTTCCATTAACTTTCAGTAGCTTTGTGAAATGTCCAGAAGTGTTAAGAATGATTATGTCACCTCTGAATATATGAATTATGCACTGACCCTCTAATGAGTTTGTTTCGAGTTTGGTGTGGAAGAAGTTTTCAAGGGTCAAGAGAGGAGGATGATACAATATGATCAAGAAGAGTGAAAAGTCAAAGCTTGGGGATGCCCCCGTGGTTCATCCCTGCATATTTTAAGAAGACTCAAGCGTCTAAGCTTGGGGATGCCCAAGGCATCCCTTCTTCATCGACAACTTATCAGGTTCTCTAGTGAAACTATATTTTTATTCCGTCACATCTTATGTGCTTTACTTTGAGCGTCTGTTTGTTTTTATTTTTGTTTTATTTGAATAAATCGGATCCTAGCATTCTTTGTTTGGGAGAGAGACACGCTCCGCTGTTTCGTACGAACACATGTGTTCTTAGCTTTATCTTTAATGTTCATTGCGAAATTTGAACTACTTCATTCATTGTTATATGGTTGGAAACGGAAAATGCCGCATGTGGTAAATGGTTTAATGTCTTGAATAATGTGATACTTGGCAATTGTTGTGCTCATATAGATCTTGTTTAAGCTCTTGCATCATGTACCTTGTACTCATTAATGAATAACTACATAGAGCTTGTTAAAATTTGGTTTGCATGATTGATCTCTAGAGTCTAGATATTTTCTGGTTGAGGTGTTTGAACAAGGAGACAATGTAAAGTCTTATAATAGCTACAATATGTTCATATGTGAGCTTTGCTGCACCTTTTATACTTGAGTTTGCTTCAAACAACCTTGCTAGCCTAGCCTTGTATTGAGAGGAATTCTTCTCGTGCATCCAAATCCTTGAGCCAATAACCATGCCATTTGTGTCCACCATACCTACCTACCACATGGTATTTCTCCGCCATTCCAAAGTAAATTACTTGAGTGCTACCTTTAAAATTTCTATTCTTTAACTTTGCAATATATATCTCATGGGACAAAATAGCTTAAAAACTATCGTGGTGAATAATATGTACTTATGTGTCTTATTTCTTAGTAAGTTGCTTGTTGAGCGGTAACCATGTTTTCTGGGGACGCCATCAACTCTTTTACCTTTGTTGAATATCATGTGAGTTGCTATGCATGTTCGTCTTGTCTCGAAGTAAGGGCGGTTTTCACAATCAAATGGTTTGAGTATGCATACCGTTAGAGAAGAACATTGGGCCGCTAACTAAAGCCATGATTCATGGTGGAAGTTTCAGTGTGGACAGCTAATCCTCAATCTCTTATGAGAATATTAATCGTTGTTGAATGCTTATGCATTAAAGAGGAGTCCATTATCTCGTTGTCTATGTTGTCCCAGTATGGATGTCTAAGTTGAAAATAATCAAAAGCGAGAA
>NC_061508.1:40668587-40686283 GCF_022539505.1 Lolium rigidum
GCATTCAACTAGTTACCAAAATAAGAGAAAAATTATGACTCAAACACGATTTGTGATACAACTTATTCAATTTTTCAAGGCAAACACGTATTCAATTATTAAACTCACAAGTTTTATCTAATTATATTGAATGCAAATTCAAAAAAAAAAAGAGAAATTCAAAATATAGGAGGTATAGCGGCTAAATTAGAAGCTAAATAGGGCTATAGCGGCTATTAGCGTTTTTTCTCATTTAGCATATAAATGGCATAGCCCCAGCGGCAGGTCTCCCGAAAGACTATAACCGGGCTATAGCCGAGAAATACAGATTGGCTCTTGGGTGCGACGCACCCCCATACTTGAAAAATAAATAAATAATGTATAAAAAAGGTTAAAATGCAAACTTTTTTGGAAATCGGATGATCAGGTATTGTACTTGAAATAAAATATTTCCCTAGAAAATTACTTTTATTGTATCTTGGGTAAAAAACAAACTTGGAACGCATCATGACCAAATACTATTCACTTTATATTTGTCATAATTTTGTTTTTTTTCCTGTGGACCATGCGAATCATTTCGTTTACAAACATTTTTTTACAAGTACAAACTTGATCATCCTTGGTTTCCAGGAAGATTTATTTTTTGGAGTGAATTCCACTTTTTACCCCGCAATTCTGCAGTTGTGACACTAATTGCCCCGTTGAATAAAAAAATCATCAAGATTATGCATTTTTGAATATTTAGACCCTCGATTTCTGGTGCGTATTCATTGGGCAAGCTATGAGGTGATTAGTTACTTTCAAAAATATCAGTACGGGGACAAAGAATGAAACAATTCTATAAGAGAAGTCTGGATATAATCGTAGATGAGGGCCTCCGATATTTACACATTTTGTCGCACCACATCGACGAAATACGCCGGTCCTATCTAACAAGAAATGCTAAATTGGGGTAAAACCATGTTTAAAAACTCCTATATGAGATATTTTTGTAAAAGTTGCACTAAATGGGGTAATATGTGTCACAAATGCGCAATCATAGGGTAGAAAGTGGAATTCACTCTATTTTTATTTTGACTTTTCTAAATTACTATAACTTTTTTGGTGTATGAGGTGTGTGGCACCCTAGAGCCAAAAATCTGTTTCCGGCTATAGCCTGGCTATAGCCTGCTATTTAAAACTTTGTTGGTATACATGATCCAATTGCTGACAAGAGAAATTTTCAGATTTTCGGAACTTGTGTCATTTGCACCTGATACACCCCATGCATCGACAATGGACATCTACTCTACTAGGGAACACGAGGAACAAGTTTCAACCCCCAACTCACATCTTTGCAGCGCTGGACATGCGGCACAATTTTCCCGGTGTCCGCCCCCTGCTTGATCCTACAGTCGTAGAACGGTGGGTTGTGGAAGCACGGTTCCATGGACACGTCCCGGCCGCACGGCGGATCCGGCGGCACCACGGAGCCATTGGCCGGCTTGTACATTACCCACGGCGTCAGTCCGCCGAGGCCCTGCGCCACGTACCCGAACGTCGACCTTCCGCTGGTCACCAGCACGTCGGTGAGGCTCAGCAGGTATATCTCCGCGGCTCCGCCCACGCCTTAGTGTCGTGCGACCTGGCGCCGAATTTCTGGAACTCCTCGTGGCTCGGCTGGTGCACGCCCACCGCCTCGCCACTGGCCGCCGCGTGCTCCCAGTACATGCTCTTGAGCCTGTCGTAGTACCACGACTTGAGCGAGGTGACCAGGCTTTGGAGAACTTCCGGGCAGACGCCGCCGGTGGAACAGCGGGAGGATCCATCCCCGCGGCGAGCAACCCAGGAAGCAAATTCTCCTTCTGCGTGCACGTGGTAATCTGTTCCAGGAGCTCCGGCGACTCCGGGTCGGCGCCGAAGACGCGCACCTGGATACCGACGCGCTGGTGCGCCGTCGCGAGGTAGGCGTCGTAGTACCGCGTGATGAAGCCCCAGACGTTGTTGTTGGGGTGGAACAGGTACCGGCCGAGGTGGTGGAACACGGCGTCCGGCTCCGGGAAGAGCACGCCGAGCTCGTCCTGGAATCCCGTGACCAGGAACAGCCCCGGCACGATGTAGCTGTCCGTCCTCATCACCAGCCACCGGATGTCCCGCAGAACCCTCTGGTCCTCGTCGCAGAAGAAAAACTTGTCTTCCACGCTGGCGTCGTGGTCGAGATGGACATACGCAAACGGCGGCAGTTGCTGCGCCGTCGTCGACGCGGCAATGGCGGCATCGATCACCTTGTTTTTCAGCATGTTCCCGTAGCTCTCGGCGGTGTCAATGCTGAAGTTGGTGTAGCTCGTGAGCGGGAAGTCCGGCGGCAGCAGCCACGTCGTGCCGGGGAAGGGCTCGCAGAACAGCTCGCCCATCTCGTTACTGGGGTCCACGAGGAGCACGCGGTCGGTGAGCACCGCGTACAAGAACGCCGACGCGGCGGCCAGGATCCGGTTCCCGAGGCCTTGGTACGATATGGACGCCAGGTACCTGCACTCCGGAGACCCGATGGCGCCGGGGTGGCTTTTCCCCGACTGGAGCTGCTCCACGGCGTCGCTGTAGGCGGCGGTGCCCGGGCCGCAGCGTCTTTGCAGGGCCTCGTGCCGCCGCAGCTTGGTGACGAGGTACGGGGAGGGTTTCCTGCCGGCGCTCCGGCGGTACGTAGCGAACTCGAACCTGCTGTGGCAGGATCGCTCGTTGAAGCCGTCGTCCGCCAGGAGGCCGCCGAGAAGCCTGTCGTGCGCTCCTGCCAGAAAGACACCACAAAAGAAACCTTCAGAGGTAGTCGTAAACTGCATCTACCATGGTTGCATCATCCAAGTCCTGATTGCGCGGAGCACCCTGGAATTAATCGTACCTCGGACAGTACAAGATGAAATACTGTAGGTTTACCTAGACGTGAGGCGTTGGCGGAGCCGATCCACAACGCAGACGCGCTCGAGCGCGCGCCGAAGAGGATGGCCATCGACGGCACGGTGACGATGAAGGCGACGAGCACGGCGTTGGCCGCGCATCCCCGCTTTCTGTCGAGCATTTTCAGCGGCGGCGCCGCAGCGCCATCGCGACCCTTCTCCATGTCCCGCTGCGGCATCCTACCCCAGGTCAGTACTGCGTGTCACTGCGCGCCTCCCCTTGCTGAGATCCAACGTGCAGTGCTCACCATATTGAGGACAATGGGACGTGATCTAAAAGCTCAAATGTTTGTATTCCGTAATTCGTGCAGCAAGCAAAGCTCCAACTTGCTGTACTAAAAACATCCTTCTGTTCCTCTTTTTGGGGAGTAACATACGGCATTGAATGACGATTGTGAGATTTGTCATTGACGGCAATTGTAAAATGATCTGGATTCAAAATTGAAACATTGTTAACTTACTACTAGCTCACAAGACAACGCCACGAACATGCATGCCTGCAAATGCTGCGCATCGATTGAACGAGAAAGGGTGCAAGTAGTAGGCATTTTTTTTCTTATAAAAAGAAGCAAAAGTTGTTCCTCCTCCATAATTATACTCTCTCGATCTGGAGGATACGACCGACTAATCTTGTCTCGAGTCACTAAGTTTATATGAAAGAATGTCAATATCTGCAATACGCAATAAATACATTATTGGAAAATAATATATATACTATAATTATACATTAGGGACCTCTACAATACTCAAAAATGCATTCTAAAAATATGATAGTAGATCAAGTAATTAGACAGTTCAACCTCTACAATACTTAGTAAATACATTATGACAATATAATAGATCTAGTAATTAAACAGTACTAACATCTACAGTACTTAGTAATTGAATTAAAAATCTAGTGCTTAAAAACCTCTACTGCTCTAATATACTCTATACATACGTTATCTGAATATATTTCATAAGAGATCAAGTAATTAATATGGAGTTTGTATTGTATATTGTTTTTTTTTTTTGATAAAAAGCAAAATATTACTTTCAAAACATATTTCACTAGAGATCAATATGATATCAATTACATCCGACCTCTGCAACAACAAAATGACAAGAGCTAGTTGATAGACCACAACCAAATTATTAATGAAAATAAGAAACATAAAGTACTACGCCCCATCCCAAAGCGATTATCAATCTACAATATCAAAACAGGACTGTTGGAAAGCTCTGATGCAAGACGCACGGTTGCCACACACACACAGTTTCAACGTAAACTATGGCACACAAGAAAAACCGTGTTTTTGCACAACGTGCTACCCAGAGAGACGTAGATACGCCCCACCGCATACCGTCAAACATGAGGTCGGCCACGCAGGGTGTTGTGGATCACGAGGCTAAAATCTTCACATTATGTAGTTGTTGAATCGCCAAATTTACCATCACAGTCAAGTTTCTGATAATTGCTACACCAATGGAGAGCACACCATGAGATCTTGGATCGACACTGGTCGTAGTCATATCATCGCTAGGTCGCCAAGTAGGTGTACAAGCCTGAAGACCAAATCATGCACCTTCTCAGCCATCATCTCTGGCAAGGCTACCATAGTGGTCGACCCAATTGCACCTCTGTCTTTTGGGACACAAAGCTAGAGAGCGAAATCACGCTTTACTCCACTGAAGACTTTTCTTGATATACTTCCTTCACTGCCATCTCCATCTACCATGGTGTCGAGAAACGAAATGTGGCTACCTTGCTGCCAGCGTGCCCATGGGCACACACCAGGACATGTTGCTGAATGATTTTATATAGTTTTTGAGCTTACTTTACAAATATAAAATCTCTCATTTCATGTTACATCTAGCATTTTTATGTCCATTATGCATGATTACTTATTCCACTTTTTTCGTGTGAGCATTTCACAACCTTAGGTTTCTATCAGGATTTTTTGTTTTTCCTTGACTCTGGTGTGTGTTTAGGTGTACTTTTTTTTTGAAGCTGAACAGTGAGTTTCCTCACTGCATATTTTTATATTTTATTAAAATAAAGGTCTGTACAAACAGTGCTAGAGAAAAGCACTGAAAGAAAAAGAGAAAAAGCGCCTACAGAACTATACAAAATTTTCTACCCAAACCTGCAGTCCCGCATAGGACTTCCTTTTGGCCTTGTGAATAAGGAGAGACAGTTCATCCTTTAATTTTCGCCTGGCTCTGTAGAGACTAGGGGTCAATCCTTTGAAAATAGCATCATTACGTGTCGTCCAGATTGACCAACAAATGAGAATTATAATTTCCATGAAGAAAGGCTGTCGAATATGTGCTTTGATACTCTGTATATAATTCTGGATATCATTTGGCATAGCAACTTGAGCAAGATTCCAGAGAGGGCACATGTACTGCCAGCAATGTTGTGCAAATGGGCAAGTAAAAAACAGATGATCTCTAGTCTCAGTAACTGCTTGATTACACATGATGCATGTGTAATCAGTCATATAGAAATTCTTCCTTTGCAAGAGTGCTCTTGTGTTCAAACGATTATGGATCAGTAACCAGAAAAACACTCGATGTTTATCTTGGCAGCAACTTTTCCAAAGCCATTTGATGGCAGGGATCACAGGATCATGCTTGGTTAAAGATCTGTATGCTGAAGAAACTTTATAACCTGGGCCATTATCAGTAACACTCCAGCTATCCTTATCCTGGGAGAGTTGTGTGTGTTTAGGTGTACTCAAAGAGTTAGGAACATAACACGACGCAAGAAGCCAAAATGATTCAATTTAGGGGAGTCAACGCATAAGAAGTAGCCATATAAAGTGTGAAAATTTGATATGTTTTTTTAATAACGTAAATTGAAGATCCAAAATCATTATGTTGTAGTCCTCCATATGAATCCAACGAGTCAAAAAATAAACACCTGAATCGGTGACTCGATTTTCGTATGAAAAAATGACCGTGCAAAATTGAAACTAACAGAAATATTACGAGCTTATAGTAACAGCCCGGCCGGAAGTATACCTAGGCATGAACAGCCCGGCCCAGTTGGCCTGACCCAAAAATCCTGGCCTGGCCCAAAAATCCTAGACTGGGCCACAGATTTAGGCCCGTTGGCCAAGCCGGGCCAGGCCTGGGCTGTGGATTCGAACGATATGACAAGAAGAACTGGCCCGAGACTTCACAGCCAAACGGGCTTTTGCATGCTTGGGTCCGTATTTAGGCCTGACAGTCGGGCTCGGCCCGGCCGAATGCCCAGGTATAGCATGGTCACTTGGACACCATCACGTGTGAGTGTTACTCTGCCATGTGCAAGGACTTTACCCAGTCCTCGTCAGACTCGAGAAACAGCGCGAGAGCCCTCACGTCGTCCATCCAGTCGCACGGCTCGGCCGCGAACTCCGACGCCACCGAGCTGCTGCCGCTACAGTCATCTTCGCCTCCTGATCCACCGGTCCGCGTCTCCGCGACCGGTGTCGTCTCCGGGCGGAAGAAGAGGCCGCCGGTGCACCGTACGGCCTTTGGCGCCCACACGGCTGACGACGGCGCCGCCGCGCGAGAAGCGGCAGGCTCTGGGTTGGCCAGCATTGCTGCAGCGGTGGAGGAGCTAGAGCTGGAGGCGCCAGGCGTGGTGGTGATCCTGGTGGTGGCGGGTCGGGGTCGGCCGGCGCCGGGAAGCGCCCTCCGTCCGAGGGTGCTGTTCCAGTAGTTCTTGATTTCGTTGTCTGTTCGGCCGGGGAGCCTGCCCGCAATGAGAGACCACCTGTTACCGAGGAGGCCGTGGAGCCTCAAGATGAGCTCCTCCTCATCGTCGGAGATGTTACCCCGCTTGATGTTCGGCCGGAGGTAGTTCAGCCACCGCAGCCGGCAGCTCTTGCCGCACCGACGCAGACCTGCGTGCAAATTCCACCGAGGCTAAGGATTGAGTACTACGTGGAGACATTACAATCGGATTAACGAGTGGATCTGTATACCAGCTCTTTGAGGGACTTCCCTCCACCTGCCTTCGCCGTGGGCCTTGACGTAGGAGGCCAAGGTGTCGTCCTCCTTGCTCGTCCATGCGCCTCTCTTCACCCCTTCCTTGGCACAGCATGCCCTCCTCCCCATCCTCTCTCTGTGCGTGTTTTGCGCTGGAAGACTGGTGTGTGGGCAGCAGGGGTGGTCACGGTATTTATATATCAGAGGGTATACGTGGCCCTGTTTATCACCTTCAACCCATGGCCACCGGGAGCGACACTTCCTCAAATGTTAGACGGGCCAAAAGGCTAGGAAGCCTCCATGTGTGCAATCAACAAGGACGTACAGTCCCGCCGTTCAGCCGTTATACATCACTGCAGGTGGGTGAGCCAGTGAGGTGCAAGATGAGATCCATTCGAATTTCAGTGCCATATTTCTCCAAAAAAAAAATCCTCTGAATTATTGCCTTTTATGTTCACAAAAAGTTGTAGCCGGGAAACTCTCTTTCGAAATAATTATCCACAGAAAAAATAAAAACATATTTTTTTCGAGAATACGTCCTGGAAGACGGATCAATCACATAGAAGAAGAGGCCGACGGCCGATACAACTCCACACACACCCAAGACGATACATAGCCCAGCAGCTTACAACACCCCGCTACAAACGACCCGATGAGAACGACCTGCCCCCAACATCCTACCAAAAAAGGTGAGGAGATGGAGCACGGAGCCACCGAACCGCGTCACGAACCAAGCGAGACACCACCATAGCACGATCGCGACTCCAAGGCAGCCCGGACCAACGTACCTCCCCTCATGAGCCTAGAAGAGTCGGCGAGGAGAAGGCAGGATCCTTCGGGATTGAAGAAGCAGCCGACTAGGTTGCATCCACCACGTCGTACATAGCGCCTCGAAGCCCCATGCCCTGGCCAGCAGCCAACACCGGCAGCGCATCACAAAGTCCAGCCTCCAGATACATATCGGCCTCTCCCCAAGAAGCCCCGACAACGTCTTCAAGAAGAGAACGACGCCGTGGCGTCGCCGTCGCCTTGCCCGATGGACCGGACATAGGGTTTCCCCTGGCACCAGAGGAGAGGGAAGGCACGGTTGGGACCAAAGATCACGCCTTCAGGAAGGAAGCGGCGCCCTCAGGCGTCGCCGTGATCCGCACCGGAAGCACCGGGCAGAGCTTTCACCCTGGTCCTTCACCGTACCCCCGATGCCGCCGCGGCGAACTAGAGGCGATGGACGGGGAAGCAGACGTCGGCTTGGACCACCACCAGAGAGGCAAGAAGCCACACCGGCCTCACCGTCGCCGAAGAGGAGAGTCGGCCACCACCGGCCTCACCGGCGGCCAGCAAGAACTCGAAGGAGGGAGCTACCTTGCCGGCCAACCACCACCGCTGGCGCGCCCACGCACCACACCGGAGACAGGGCTCCACGCGCCGCCACCACGCCCCGAAACCGTGGCCCGCGCCGGCCCGCACAGGCCCAGATCGAGCCCAACCACGGCCACCACGCGAAGCACCACTGCCGCCTCCATGTGCGAGAGGATGCCCCTGATGCGGCTCGCCGGCCGCCGCCGCGCTAGGCCCCGCCGACCTCCGCCTAGTTGCACCGCCGCCATGAAGCAGAGCCGTCCCGCGCGGCCCGCCACGCGCCGGGTAGGGGAGAGCCCGCCGCCGCCGGCGCCGCGCGGGCTTTGCCCGACGGCACACGCTGGCGGCGGCAGGGGAGGGAGGGGAGAAGGGGGAGCAGGAAGGCGGGGCTAGGGTTTCTCCCCTTCGGCCGCCGCGGGGGACGACCAGGGGAGAGAGGAGCGTTTTCTCCACTCTTATATTCATAATAGTATATGAAAGTTTACACCATAATATCACCAATATTAAAATATACATGAAATATCTCCGTTCCACAATATAAAACGTTAAAGCAAACTATTTTAGTTTGCAAAAACGTCTTATACTGCGGAATTGAGTAATATTTTTATAATGTATGCATTTGGTATTATGGATGTTATATTTCTTTCTCTATATTTGGTCATACATAATAAAAATTGACTTAGACTAAACCGAAAGCGATGGGTAATTTGGAATGGAGAGAGTATTAACGGTTGCAACATGTTCATATGTGTATGTAATGGCGAGTCAAGATTCATAGGGTGCCACAGTTTCCGTAAGCAACACAATTCAATACACTGGTTTATGTTTTGTGGAGATTACACTACAAATAGTAAGGCCTATGTATCATCATAGTTCAAACAAATAGCTTTAAATTATGATTTAAACTACTAGATATTGATCAATTTCCAATATTAACATGGAAGAATTCCAGCATTTGAATGATGGACAATAATGAAGAGAAACCGATGACAACCCAATCTCCAGGGTGAGATGATCAATTCGAACTCGTCTGCGTCTGTAGAGAACGGCAAGACCGATTATCATTCGGCCAAAGGGTCTGCATATCCAGCTAGTTAGGGCAGGTGGAAGTGCCAGGTCATGTGCTATAGAAAGTAAACGTGAATTCGTAATAATAGTATGATGTGGAGAAAATCTGAGTGACTATAGGCTTTAGATCATGCAACAGTACACACAACAAAAGGAACGTAGATTTGCAGCACCCAGGCACACCGGTTCCCAATGGTTTTAAAAAATGAAATCCACAGTTTGAATTTTAAAAAATTATAATATTTTGTGTGAATACATATACGTGGTGTGCGTATATCTAGAAAGGTTTTTGGAGAATGTCCGCCGTATCTTGAGCTACAGAGAAAATCATAGTTGTATATAGGCATAAAAACTACTTTTTCACCCTAAACTTGACTCTTGTATGTATCCCTATTTTATTCCGTTGATTGTTTGCAGACCTAGAAATAGATTTGAATTTTTTTTAAGGGAGCACCGCTGCACCGACGTTCGGGTGCTGATGAGGGTTTGCGCGACAAGAGGCGCTATACATATATAGTCTATGCATTGTGCACATGCCTACTCTCCATCGATTACTACCGATCAACTCACGGAGTGTGTGTGCCAGTGTGTGTATAGATCTTCCAGCTGCTACTCCCTCCGTTTCAGAAGTATGAAATGGAGCTCTTTTATAAACGACAGTACATATGGTGATTCAACTGGTCTGGCTTAAGTAGCTACATTGGCCCGATAACTGTTACTGCTCCCTTATTTAACGAGCACACTCCACGATTGCAAATATAAGATATTTAACAGATTTCCCAGAGGAGAAATTCTCTGCAAATGCTATGTTTTGAAACGTGCGCTCGATCGTTGCATTCAATTGGCATGTTGGGATTGAAAGTCATCCGGACCCCGGCCTGCGATAATTGCTTAGCGGTGACAGCACGTGTGGTTTGTGGCACACTGGAACCATCCGTGTGTCATCTCTGAGTAACTATCAACCTAGGACACAGCGACAGGGATCCTATCTCGCTTCATTGTACGCCATTCAGACATGAAGGAAAACCGTCGCCACCCCACGCACCCCACCCACCCCACGCTGGCGATTTTCAGGCGATCCCCCGCCGCCACCGTGTCCTCCCCTGGTGCAACCTCTCGCCGGCGGTGGTACTCGCTGGAGCGGCTGTCCGAGAGCCCGCATGTCGATCCCGAAGTGGTCGCTCGGGCTCCTCTCCTTCGCGGAGGAGACGAGGCTGGGAGAGGAGCGAGCGCGGCGCCGCGAGGAGGAGAGGTTGGCGGAGGGGTGGAAGCAGGTGCTGCTTCGGAGGAAGCTGCTCATACTACAAATCTGCCTAGCATCGCCATGGGCGTTCGAGCAAATGGCCAAAGGATGGAGCCCGCAGATCTCGGGGCAGGGGATCGAAGAGCAAATCGCAGCAGCCCAGGTAATGATCGACCTCAAGGACCCCGACGATCCGATGCGAGAAATGGCAGCTCAGGGGTTGGAGGATCTGGAGAAATGGTCGCCGTGAGGAGGTCGGCGCCGATGGGATGCCTGCACTCGCCGACGAGGCCATCCCCGTTGCAGGTGAAATCTGGGTGTGATGGGCTACGAGCTGAGGGTGTGGTTGGTCCTCGGCCGTGTGTGGAAACACGGCGACGAGTGGAGAGGATCCGTCGGGGTGATTATTCTCCGACGAGGTGCTCTTCACCGGAGAGGTTGATGGAGCAATTGTGGGATCCCCTGCAGAGGGCCCCATTGCGCAGCCGCTCCACATTGCTGGCCATGGGAGACCATCAATCTGATCCCTCTGGTCGATATCGGACCGTTGGTGGCCTACCTGGAGAGACAGTTTTCAGAAAGGTGTTTTCTAACATGGATTTAGGAGCGGCAGCTCCGCCTGGTTCAGACAACTCCACTCTGTCTGGATCTAGGTCTTCTCATGCGCCTCAGACCCTCGTCTAGGTCAGGAAATATTTGGTCCGTGCGCGGTCCTTCTCTCCTGAGGATTGCCAGCCCGCCCGTGGTAACTTCCTCCCCAAACCCACGAGAATTAGGTTCGCGGAACTGTGGGGGGCCAAAAAAGGGAGGAAATCCTTCGTTGAGGTGGTCAAGATGGTGAGTGGTGGTCGTGGTTCAGGGAGGTTCAGTGGTGCTGGTGGTGGGCGTGGAGCTGGAGGTGGTCGAGCTCCTCTAGTGGCTGCCATGGCTGCTGGTAGATCAACAACTACTCCGCTTGGCGCTCCTATAGATCAGGCAGTTGTCAAATCAGAGTTCCCGCAAGCGATGATGCAGCAATTGGGTGCAGCTGGCCCAGGTATGTTCCCCATGATGCAGCCAAACATGTGGAATATGCCAATGAATCACTGGTCGCAGTTCTTCGGAACTCAACAAGTCCCACCAGCTGGTTTCAATCCTATGATGATGCTGCCTGAGGGGGTTCCTCCTAATGTTACTCAATCCAGCAGCCCGGTGACAAGGTATTAACTTGTCAATGCCTACAGATCATAGACTTGGGTTTCGTAAGAAGTAGAGGGCAAGTAGATCTCGAAGGTTTCATCCGACAAAGGTGTTTCGACTAAAGTTGCGGTGGTTTCTGTTGACAATGAATCGATCCTTTTCTCTTCCCTCGGCTCTCCTTTATATAGGAGGCAGAGCCGAGGGACTTCGTGCTGTACAAGTTACAAACTGCGAGAAGGTTTCTCGGGCCTTTCCCGTATTGTTACACGATTCCTAATACAGCTCTATGTTCCTTATCCGAGATTCTCTGGGCTTCTGGGCCTCCAAAGCTTGCCAGATAATCCGGGTGCCTTATTCGGCATGCTTATTGGGCATGCCTATGTCAGTAGCCCCGAGATTTTGTTTGAATCGTAGAACTGAGTCGCATATTTATACATCGTAGAGTCGAATATTTTGCTCAACATCTATTTTGTACAGGGATACTGGTAGTTGGGGCTGGTTCATTTGACGGATCAGGTACTAGTTAACTGCTCTTGTGGCAAACCCGCATAAACCTACTTCAAGCTAAAGTCCCTAGACTTGAACTTGGGATACTGGCGTAATTCGACACGAGGCGCTTAAGGACTTACCGTGAAACGAATCCCAGCTATGTTTTATCGAGTACCTAACGCGTCCGCTAGGATTTTTCTTCGCATCTATTGACACGGA
This sequence comes from Lolium rigidum, assembly GCF_022539505.1. NCBI lineage: Eukaryota > Viridiplantae > Streptophyta > Magnoliopsida > Poales > Poaceae > Lolium > Lolium rigidum. The sequence goes on from NC_061508.1 coordinate 40,681,014, forward strand.
TAAAGTGGGAAAACTCATAGGATGTGATACCACACCACACAGGACAGATCCTGGGGACTTATCTTCGTAAGCTCTTTTGAGTTACATCATTTAGAGTTTTTACCGCGGTGGACATGCTCTGAGAATATATTGTCGAGTGCCTTTGTCGGCTGCTGGAATTATGAATTTCTTCGAGTTGTCTCGTGACATAATATCTTGATCTCCTGATGGGAGTACATGACGAGTTATGTGTAACTCGAAGATGTACGATGAAAATTCTTCGTCTGCAATTCTATATTGTCTTGTCATTCTCTTCTTTCTTATTCCTCATATTTCATCGGGTGCGCGACCAGCGCTCACGATGGGAGTAGCCCCCGAGGCTACAGCCGAGTGTTTGCACTTGGTTGTAGGCTCAACTTTTGCTACTTTGATCAACTCTGTATTTTTTCTTTCGCCTCCTCATCTTATCAGAAGTATAGAAAATACTTCTGATAAGAGTAGCCCCGGAGCATATGAACAGATGTTTGCATCTGAACATAGGCTCTTGAAGTTTTTTTTTTAACCATGCACTTCTTTAGATCTCGAAGTTTTATTGTCGCTATATTTTGTTCCACCACTTGAAGTTTTCTTGAATGACATCATTGCTGACGACAGCCACGTATGCCCACCTTGGGAAGCCACGACTCCTAGCAATCCACTGTTCCGTGGGTCCAAAAGTTTTCACCTTCGACACGTCACGCAAGTGGGGCGCACACGTCCTCCGGAATTCTCGGCACGCGCGCAGTAACTTCCCTCCGGTAAAATTGAAGCGGTAAGACCATTCTACCCTTTGGACACGCGTAGGGTTCGGAAGTCTCCCCATTTCATCCGATGGTTGGACGCATCGTATTCTTCCTATATATTGAGCCTTTGTCCTCATTTATCCCCTTTGTTGCGCCGCACAATCCCTCTCTCTGCCCTTGTTCCTCCTCGAGCACCTCGCGCCCACACTCTGTTTCCCATCTCCCTTTGCTCCACCTAGCCTTATGCCATGGCTCCGTGCTCGAAGCAGTGCAGGAACCGTGCCCCAGGCACCGACGAACTTGTGGAGAAGGCCAAGGTCTCTGGTTGGGAGAGGCCGAAGCTTTCCGCTCAAGACCACAAACTGTTGAAGAAGATGGGCATGCTTAACAAGGAGGCCATGAAGATGCCCGGAGACGAGAGTTCCCCTCATCCTCCTATCGGTTTCCGAGTAACTTTCATCGACTTCCTCACTCACGGCCTTTCTATGCCTGTCCACGAATTCCTTCGTGGCTTGCTTTTTATCTACGGGATTCAGCTGCACCAGCTGACCCCAAACTCTCTCCTCAACATCTCCATTTTTATCACACTTTGTGAATGTTTCCTAGGCATCCACCCTCATTGGGGCCTCTGGAAACACATCTTCTACCTCCACCGCAACAACTCGAAGAACGTCATCTACAATGTCGGTGGTGTATGCATCTGCGTCCGCCCCGATGTCGACTATTTTGATGTGAAGTTCGTCGACTCCATCCAAGACTGGCGCAGGAAGTGGCTGTACATCAAGGACGAGTCTTCTGAAGCCCAAGAATATGGCCTTGCACCCTTTGACGCTACCGAAGAAATTCAGAGGCGCAAATCCTGGGACGCAGAGGCTACAGCTGAAGAAAAGGCGGCCACTGACGCTCTGATTGCCTGCATCCACAGGGCAGAACTGTCGGGTGTGCAAATCATTGCACATTTTCTTCGGATACGAGTGCAGCCTCTGCAGGCTCGCAAAAATCCCCTCTGGATGTATTCAGGTGCTGAAGATGCCGACTGGATTTCCGACGATCTTTCTGTGAAGGATTTGGAAAAAACTCGTCTGTCACTTCACCTCCTTGAACAAAAACCATGAAGTCCCTTCATCTTGTCGCGTGGAGCCATTCAGTGGCAGCCACGCCCTTCCCAAATTAAGTGCTTTCTTTTGAGTTATATTTCCTGTATTTTGACTGCAGTTGTTTTTCCTTTGTGTATTGATTTTCTTTTCTTCTCTTGTTTTTAACTTGCAGAACCATCAAACTTTTTCCTCTCTTCCCCCACTACCTGAAGGTAGGGAAGTGGATTAGCGGGTCGTTGTTGCCGACGACTCGCAAGAATCCTCCCTTCCTGAGAGTGAACCTGCAAGATCTCAAAGATCTGCGGGTTCCTCTAACGAAGACACAGATTCAGAATAACATTCTGACTCTGGTCACTCCGTCTCACCTCCTCCTGCCGCTTCTCCGGATGGGCGCAAGAGGAAGATAAACGATGACGAAGATTTCGGTGCGTCCAAACTCGACGAACCAGCTGCCGAGGAATCTTCACCGGACGATCAAGAAGCCTTCGACCCCTTCACCATGACCGGCGCTATTAGCTCGTAAGTTGTTCTTTTTTTTTCTTTTCCTATCTCCTTTTCTTTCGGTTCCCTTATATTTTATTTTGCTGCTATATTGACAGAGCTGACAAGGGAGAAGAAGGAGAAGAACCCGAAGCTCATGGGCCAGCTCCTACGAGCACAACCAACACGCTAGTTCTTTCTGAGGAACGTCGTGTTGCTTCAGAAGCCTCGCCTCCCCCGCAGCATAATTCAGAAGCACCAACTCCAGTGCCCAGCCCCCAAGCGCCAAAGCCGAAGAAAGCTCAAACCGGGGCTGCTAGCACACAGGAGCTTGCCACTTGGAGTACGTTGGGTCCTCTCCTTGAGGATGTAAGTTTCCTTTTCCTGCTTGTTGCCTTTTTGTTTAGCCCGAAAGATTTTATCTCCTGTGACGTTGTTTTTTAGTCTTGTCAATGTTTTTGCAGCCCTTAATGAAGGAGCTGGTCAACTTGGGCTCCCGATTTATTGGGTTCCGCGATGAGGCCGCGACTTCAAGAGGTAAAACTTTGCTGATCTTAACATGTTACATATCCCTATCTTGATTCTGCATCCTCTTACCTTTTTCTTTCAGATGCGCTTCATCGTGCTGAGGAACGCACCGACAATCTGGAGGCCAAGCTCAAAGCCATCGAGATAGCTCGCAAGAAGGCTAAAAAGGATGCCGCCGTTGTCGAAGATCTTCGCTAAAGGCTTCAAGCCGCCGAAGACGCTTTGAGCGACAAAGAGGCCCAGCAGGTCGAGCACGAAAATAATATAGTGACGCGCTTCAAAACGCGATCCCGGAGATTTTCGAGTAAGACTTGCTTTCCTTTTTCCTTCTTCTTTCCCTTGTTTTTAATTATCTTTGGTGTTGACGAACTCTTGATTTTCTTCAACAAGGAAAATGGGTGAGCAGTATACTTTGAGCCAAGAATCTGATGACTATCTTCTGAACGCTCTCGACATTCTTGAGCTAAACTGCGACTTGGCTTCACAAATGCATAACCTCCGCGCGCAATGCATTGAAATGGGTCTTCCCCCACTTCTTCCCTAAGGATACCCAACCGGAGATTTCTCCCAGCTTGCCCAACATTTCCTGGAGAAGGATGATCCAGCTTTGGCCTATCGTCAGGCTAGCTTGAAGATTGGAGTCGAAAGGGACCATCGCCCTTGTCGTGGCCAGCGGAAAAAAGGTCGACTGGGTGAAGGATGGTACTCCCAAGGGCTTGAACTCAGAGAAGTGGAAGGTTCTGGTGAAGGAGACCAAAGCTTTCTCGAAGAAACTCATCGCCTTCCTTGACCCCAAGTCCTCCGCTTCTACTAGCACTGCTCGGACGGAGGTCAAGTAGACCAACCCGCGTTTCCTTTTTCTTTTTCTTTTTTGCAGATATCGCCACCTTTTGCTGCTCTCAATGATTTGTATGTGCTCTCTAGGAGCCGTATTTTGTAAGGACTCGCTTTATGTAATATGCTGGATATGAATGAAGAAATGTGTCTTGTTGAATGATTGATGTCGATACTTTCTTGTTTTCCAGTTGATTTTTGACAACTATACTGAAGCTGGACCCTTCAACGCTTCTCCCGCTACTTCTCATTCTACGAGACTACCTGGCGACGTTTCCTTGGATGTTTCGTCGTGTCCTGACTCGATTCATCAAGAGATGGCCGATCTGCGGCAGCAGTTGCAGGCGATGAAGAAACAGGCTGTTACAGTCCTAGATCAATCTCGCAAATCCTCGGATCACGAACAAGCCGCCCTTTGCCAGGCGCATGAAGCTATTGAGTTGAAGGAATCGGCGACTGCTAATGCCACGCGATCTGCTCAACGCGAGAGCTTGCTTGACTTGATGACTGATGCAAGTCAGGACATTGCTGGTATGTTGTTTCTATCTTGCTGTTTGATTGATTTTTTCCTGTATCTCTCCTTGTGCTATATTGGTTTTCCTTATGTTCTTCATAGGCTTGTTTCTGGATGCTGCCGCCGAAGAACAAAGGGTAAATTCGCGAATTGAAGCCCTTCTTCGACTTGCCAAGGCGAATGATATTGATTTTTGGGCAGATGAAGATCGCATTCGCCGTATCGTGCAATTTCAGGATCGAGCCGCCCAAGTTCGGGATTTTCTTGACTTCTGCACCAGCACCTTGGCCATGGTGTATAATTTCATATTTCCGCGGAACCCACAGCCTGATAATCTTCCTGAACTTATGGGCAAATTTAAGGACGTGCGCAACATCCACGACTTCGTGAAGGATCAGATGATTGTTGCTGCTAAGTTTTCCTTAATCTAGTTGAAGATCTGCCATTCAAAGTTGGATTTTGGCATGATTTTCAACATTTTTTACCGCAAGGCGTCGAAGAGAAGAGTAAAGATTGAAAAATATGATGTGGTTGTGTCCCTTGTCGCCGAGATAATGGTTGATGAGCTTCTTCGGGTAGACACTGCTTTCTTCAAAGAATTTCGATACGATGATTCGACTCAAAATGTTCGTGATGCAAGAGAGAACATAAACATATATAGCTTGATATAGGAACTCTTTTTTCCTTTTTCCCAATGCGTTAGGTTTGAGCCAAAACGCAGAGTTCTATATGTACATCTGTCGTATATATTGTAATTTCATTGCGAGACCTTTATAAAGTCAAGGCAAGTTCTGATTGTGTTATGATCTTTCCTTTGAGCCCCCGAGTATCTCGGCTAGCATGACTATGTCTATTTTTCACGAGGTTTTTTGTGGAACCAAGGCGTGTAAGTTGATAAATGTTTCGAAGTCGAGTATATTGTAAGTTTGTCGGGTTCGAGCCCCCGAGCCTTGTTTGTGAAGAAAAAAATTTATGCCATCACTATTTTTATTTCAACCATGCTATATTGCAGCATCGCAAGTCCGCCTCATTAAAAACCTTTCAGCCCCACTCGGT
>NC_061508.1:40686383-40700278 GCF_022539505.1 Lolium rigidum
TTGTACGCCATTCGGTTTTAGCATCTCACTTTTGCAGATGTATAGTTTTTCGGAAATACGGAGGTGGAGCGGTCAAGAGCACGCCTACAGCTTTGCAATGTTCTTCGAGAATTTAAGTGGCAGGAAAGCTTCTGCAAAATTTTACTTCAAAGATGATGACCTCCAAACACGATCTCAAGAGGCCGTGCTTCCTCTTTTCCAAAAAAAAAAAATAATGTCAAGTCGGAGAATACATTATTAATTGACGGAAGACAAACCCATCACAATCTCTTAGGACTTTTTTTTGGCCAGAAGCTATGCACTTGCTGGTACTACCTCGGAGGTTTTGTGCACATAAGTACTACGGAGTAAATGGACACGGCGACATCAACGTGGGTGGCAATTCTGCCGCACCAGTGCAATACTGGTCGTTTTACAGGTAACCACTAGCCACTAGGTCCTTCCTACTCATGGACAAGTGTACGAGCTAGCCTAATATAGAACATGGTACAGATGCACTATCTCACTGCTAACATCAAAATAAAAGTTGATTGTTGAGTCTCTTAATGACATGAGCACGACGGTAATTTGAAGATGAAGAAAATAGAGGGCACAAAACAAACATCACAACTGGTGTTAGCACAAGTGTCTTGATGACATACTATGCAATCCTAGGAAGAAAGAAAACAATTAAGCCTTGGAGTGGGTTGGAGGAGACTAAGGGAGACTTTAACTTAGATATGACTTAATAATTAATACCGCTAAATCTATTTCAATTCCGTTCAATCCCTAGGACCTTAAGCATCTCGTTGCAGGCCTGCAGCCAAATACATGAAACATCTATCTCAAAGATGTTTACAAGGAAGAAGACATTTGGTACAGCAGTATGTCGAAAATGATATAACGACTTGGACGAAGAAGCTTCAGTTTGAAGCTCAACTCGCGGCGCTTTACACTAACACTGCATCTACAGTTGATTTTAGACGCATAAGTCTTAATGACATGAGCATGATTGTAATTTGAAGATGGAGAAGGGCAATAGAATCTTTGTAAGAGAAAACGAATTCAGGTAAGCATCTTTGCTACAGACAACGAGAGTAGTTTTATTTTCAAAACTGATACTGTAGCTCCTTTTACAGCAAGGCGCTGTCAAAGATGCCTCAGGTGTTCACTGGAGATTGATGAGGAAAATGATCTTGCTTGTGCCGGTATGTTGGACATCACGTGAATGAAAGAGTGTTGTCCAGGTAAAATAATTTTATCTATACTTTAAGAGTACCATGAAAAGATAAAATAAGCTGTGAATATCATTAGCAACCCTGGCTGGTTGATGGCTTCTGAGTTTGAAAGTTGGGCTCATTTCGAGCCTTCCATCTAAAAAATTTATGTAGTGGTTGATTTGTCTATTTTTCTTTTCTCAAAAACGTGACAATCATTTCCTTGATTTACATAGGTGAACAAGACTCCCCTTCTGGTTTCTGGACAGTTGCAATTTCAAATTTTGTGTACGTGCTTTCGTCATTGCAGTGCATGTCCATGCTGCTACTGTCTCGCAGTTCTAAAACTCGGTTCTCATGCTCTCCTGAATAAATGGACACAACGTCATGAACGTGGATGATAGTTATTCACAACACTGGTATGTTTAGTACCAACTCCCTAGCTGCTACTCAGCGGAAAAGTATGGACCCGCCTAATATATAACTTGGAGAGAGTCGCAGTAGCTCACTGCTAACATGAAAACGAGGTTGATTGATTGACGACCGTCTTAATGACGTGAGCACGATGGTAATGGAAGATGAAGAAAAAGGACAACGTAATCATTGGAAAAAAAAAACAAATAATCATCTTGCGACAGACATAGAGAGGGTTTTTTTTCAGCAACAATGGCTGTAGAACAGCACAACACTGTCAAAGATATCTATACAAGGAAAAAAAAAAAGACTGTCTCAGGTTTCATTGCAGGTCGAAAATGATCTTACTATTGCCATCACATTGGACATCACATATTCACATGGTCCAAATAGCTTCAGATTGAAGCTCAGTTCGCAGTGCTTTACACTAACAGTGCAGCGAAAAGTTAATTCTAGCTGAGAAAGGGGTTCCCACGCTTGCTGAAGCTAATATCCAGCAGGTACAGCTTTTAACCCCATGCCAACGATGATGCATAATTGACCACCAGCTGCCCATCAATTCCAAAGTTCTGTGATTTAAAACAAAAACAAAGATGTTTAGCCACCTTTAATCACAAATCAAATTTCAATTGATAGGATAATATAATTAGGTGTATGAATAATTCATGATAGTGTTCAGTTTGACAACTCAACTAGGACAATAAGGTAATAAAGTGCATTTTCAAGCATAATATTAAACATGAAGTTGTTTATCAATAACTTCAGGACATCTAAGACTGAAGAGGACACAAAAGAACTAACAAGGGCATTGGGTCTTACATTGTATAAATCAATTATCAACTCATCTGGATTCGGTGAAAATGCACTGTTCACATAGAGAAACTGCCGGCAGAAGAGAGAGACTGTCAGTAAACATATACAGGGCAATAGGGCATGCTGGCTCTACTGATCCAACTTCAGAAGTACATTCTTACCACTGTGTCCTGGTGAATTTGGCGGCGAAGAAATTCAATCACCTTGGCAAATTTCTCATTCCCACCAATCTGAAAATGCACAAGTTGGTTAGAAAAGATTACCAACAACCACAAAGGCGCTGCAAACAGTCTGTCTAATTTGATGCTCAAATTTTATGAACCAAATAAGTACTTCATCAGTAGATTATCTTTACTACTATTAAATTGGAATAGGTGGTGGTGGTCTTGGTATGTCACCCATGTTTACATTTAGCCCCTTGAGAATTTTAAAATCATCCTAAAGTCCATGTCATGCGTCTGTACTCGGTACGTGCAGAACACCCCTCGTGTCTCCTCACGCCCCTAGGATCCCGCCACCCCTCGCCACAGGCACCGCCTCCTCCCACTATACAACTCTGGCCGCCGTCCCGAGGGCCGTCGTCCTCCGCTCTTGCCACTCTCCGTCGGTCTTGCCCTCACAACTACCGCTGGCGGTGCCACCTTGCCAGATCGACGGGCTGTCACCCTCACACCTTCGCTCTTGGACGCTCCCGCAGTATGCCACGACGCGGGCTGGTGATACCCAGCACTGGCCGCGACTGTGAGTTCCGCTCGTCCGGCTGCATTACTTGTCACGGCGAGGTGGTCCCCCGAGGCTCTGCTCCATGCGGCTTGGAGGGGCTGCTCGACCATGTGTCCGCACATGTTCTTGGTTCAGCTGCGTCAGCGCGAGTACCTGGTCCCGTTCCGGTCTGCCTTCCGTGCTGCTCGTTGTGCTAGGCAGACACGCGGAGAGATGGATTGGCAGATTGGCCGGACGTACTGGACGCGCGCATGACAGCCAAATAGCCGCTGGCTTCAATGCACGCCTGCAAGCAAGCAGGTGGATAGATTCACTGCTAGCTCATTTTTTTCTGCTAGCTAAACGAAAAAGAGACAAAACTTTGGAATGTTGAATTTTAGTTTGCTATAAATTTTGCATGCCCATCCATCAAGCCTCCCCAAGTTTCTGCATCATATGGTGTGCAACCTCCCAAGGGAAGGAGGGAGGCTGGTAATTTCAGTTTAAAAGGGCAGTTCACTCAAGCAGAAAAGAGTTCTAGCTTGTAACAAAGATGGTGTTTGGATGCTACCACAGTACTTCAATTTCAAACTGTCAAGTTTGGGATGGGGCTCAAGTGATTCAACAATAATGCTTGCTTTTGAACACTCAGCATCGCTAAATTCGGGATTACCAACATGACGTGAAGCTGTTCATCCTGGCTTTTAAAGCATCATCATTCACAACATTCTCAAGATTCCTAACATGTAAAATTTCATTCAGCTGTGTCACGTCCTTTAATTCTGCGATTCTGTGCCCTTGCCCTTTTGGATTTTCAATACCTCATCCTTCACAACATTCTCAAGATTCCAAACATGTAAAATTTCATTCAGCTGTGTCAAGTATTCTGCGATTCTATGCCCTTGCCCTCTTGGATTTTCAAATACCGAAGATGTTCTAAGTGATGTCAAATTACTGATATTGCTCATCACTGAAGTAATCAGTTCATTCATGTAATATATCTTTAGACATGTACTGCCACCTGCAAGTAGGTGGCGGCTGCAACTGCGATGATGGCAAATTGCTGATCTGGTTATGGTTTTGGATGCAGGGAGGGACACTATAATTGGGGTTGTCCAGACACTATTTGAGGGCCTCCGCTGGAGATGCTCCAATGCAGCGGAAATTATTGTTATGTTACTTGTTACCAAATTATTGCTGTCAAGCTAATCTATATTAGCCTAACTATGATAAGAAAGTACTCTATAGTAGCCCAAAAAAAAATTAAGCATTGATTTTTTCTTTTTACACAGGCCACAAAACTTCTACTTTGTTCATAAAATTTAAAATTTATACATTGAACACGGAATTGACATGTCAAATCATCATGGAATAAGTTGTCTAGAACTGGGTTCAAACTTCAATAAACAACACTTCTATAATTGCAACAACCAAAGTCCAGGTGAAACCTAAGATGTTTGTGTGGTATATAAACTATATTATTGCATTTTCAAGATTGTAGGCACATTTTATTTTGGATTCGTTGCAACGCACAGGTACTTATTTATTTACTGAAACAAGGAATAGCATATATAATTCAACTAACCGACAGACTTGAGGGCACATTATTTACTAGTGAAACCATGGGCTTCCATAACTAGTACGCAAAAGATAGTCTCCATAAAACTAAGACACACTGATGCATCTAAAGCTAACAGCATGTCGAAACCCTCTACAGGTCATACACACACCGTTCACAAAAGAAGAGTCTTAAAGTTACAGAATAAAAACATCCACCAATATACTATGACAGGATACTGTCTTGAGCCGACATTGCCAAATGACTCCAGTTCTTCATCATTAGGAAGTCTTCTGAATTACTCCAAGTGGGAAGGGAGGAAAGCTTATTGGCACATGGACACATAGCACATATTAGCAATTATAAGGGCCATGATCCTGACGCCTTTGGTGCGCACATGTTTCTTTTAGGTGTACGATAACTGCTGGTACTACCACATCGATCGGCGACTTAATGTGTGAAAGCCAAGCATGCCATTCCCCAGCACAGCCTTTTCTTCTCCTGTTGGCTGCGAGCAAGGACAAGGTGCTGCTATAGCTCCAGCAAACAACAAATGAATACTGGGTCTACTAATAGTAATAGTACTACACCACTGTTGCTTAATTCCCTCTGAATACTAGTAATTCTACACTTCCCAAAAAAAAAAAATTGGTGTGCTATGGGTGCCTGCAAAGTCTGTAACTAGGTGCTGAATCGATCGGCCCGGACCTCCTAAACTGCCGATCAAATCGACCGACCAGGCCTAACATGCCAGCACCCCGCGCTAATGCGAGATCTCTGGCGTAATAGTAGCGAGACAGAGGTAGACTGCTGAACTTGCTGGTAGCGTAAGGAAAGAACCGGGGAGAAAAAGAGCGCGTACCTTGAACTTGGACTGCCGCAGCTTGGGCGCGTTGGCGACCGACTGGAAGTTCACCACGACTGCGAATCGGGAACCGCGGGAGGAGTAAGCGGTGAACGGAGAGACGACGGGGCAGAGGAAGGAGTGGGGCGGAAGGAGATCGAACCTTTCTTCTGGTTGGGATCGGCGGCCATCGCCGAAGGGGAACGAGCACGGCGGAAGGAAGGAAGGAAGCGGGAGCAAATATGCGGCGAGACCCTCGTGAGAAGGACTCTGTACGACGCGGCCCTTGAAGTCGGGTTTTTTTTGGTTCCGCTTCTGTAGGACGCGCGACCCCTTGACCTTGGGCCGACGTTTGATGCGAAAGTCTATATCTTTCTTTTAGGGCAAAAGCCTATATCTACAAAGGTATGATGGGCCGCGGGCGATTTCATTCTAGTGACACACGACCTTCGTAGATACGATGGGCTTTACCTGGGTAAATCATATTCCTCTGCTTTAGGGCTTCTTTAAGAAAAGATCGACCTTTACGAAGGTAAGGTAACTCTCTCATCACGCAACAAAGTGGCACGCTCTCGTGCATGACAATTTTAGGAAAGTAGTCTCTCTGCTCGCCACGTGTCGCAAAGGGAAATAAGGTGGAGATGAGGGAGGAGAGAGAAGAACAGAGGAGGGTGAGTTGTCTCAGTTTTTCCCTTTATTTTTTATATTCATTTTTTCAAAATGAAATATCTTCAAAACCGTAAGTTCAAATTACGACTTCGTTTTCACTTTTGAGACCTTCGTGTCGAGATCTTCAAAACTAGATCTCATGTTGATAGGTTTCGAGATACTTTTGTTTCAACCTTCTAATACTAATATGGTTGTACTCCTGGTGTGTACCTAACTGTACTCATGGTCGAACTAATAAGTACTTGTGTTTATAGTGTATTTGGTGCAATTTTTCCTTTATTCAGTAATTGTACTTGCTCATGTGCACGACTGTACATGTACTCGCTTGTGTGCGCGACTGTACTTCTGTACATGTACTCGCTCGTGTGCTCGACTGTACTTCTGTACATGTACTCACTCGTATGTGCAGTTGTACTTGTACTCGCTCTACAACTGTACTCGTGCTTTATACACAACTGTACTCGGGTGTTACCTGAGTTGTACTCATTCTTTAGTGTGGTCGGGTTTGTAAGTGGCTATACTCGTGTGATGTTCGTAACTGTATCCGTGTGATGTTCGTAACCGTACTCATGTGTTGTATGTAACTGTACCGTACTTTGGTATAGTCGGATTTGTTTTTTTTAGAGAAAAAGGGCCTCGCCCCGATTCCAAATATATTGAAACCAACCAACACGTCCACCAAGTTCACAGGAACCCACACAACTACCACGTTTATCTTACAAGACAAAACACCATCATCTAAGATTTTAACCCCAAACAGGGGAAACACAGCAGAAGTTTAGGAAGCACAGCACCAAACTAACATAGGACTACACCCCACCCCAAACAGCTAGCATCTTGTCACTCAGGGGCGGGTTAGGACCTGGAAACCAGCACCATCACCCACGAAGATTAGATCGTTTGCCTCCATCGTCCTTCCCAACTCCTCAGCAGTGATCAGCAATGGCCCAAAGCCCCTTGTGTTGTTCATGGTGCAGACCTCCAAGGCTGTCCTGGCTCTCTTTTGAGGAGTCAACCAGGCTCCGGCCACAATAGCAGCGGCCGCCGAGTTGAGGCTTCCAACTTGTTCAGCATCATCATCAAATCTTCGCTTCCTTCCTTCAGGAGGATTTTCCATTGCACACAGCTGCCCACCAAGTGTTTCCACAAATCCTGCATGCCCAGCCATTGAGACCGTTTGAAAACAAAGTCATTTCTGGTAATCCAGATAGCTCTCAACACAGCAGCAAAAAGAATATTAATGTTACAATTTTTCTTCTTGTTAACCCAGAGAGCAGCAATGTCATGCATATTTGAGATTTTAATATGAATATCCAATGCAACCCCAACCTCTCTCCAGATTTTTGCTGCTACCACACAGTCAAAAAACAGATGTTGACAAGATTCCACCTCATTACAAAAAACACAAGTCAAATCATCAACATTCTGCCTTTTGACCAAGTTATCTCTAGTGAGTAACTTGTTATGGAAAAGTAACCAAAGGAAGAAATGAATCTTTGGAGGAACTTTGATTTTCCATACAGAGTGGATATTAACAGGGGTAATTCCACCAAAATTAATCACAGCATACATGGATTTCACACTATATGAACCACTAGCTTCCCACATCCAAATCAGACTATCCTTAGTACCATCAAAAGAGATAGATTGGGCAATCTGTTGGATTTCAAACCATTGCAGCATTAATCTATGATCAAAACATCTTCTAAAAGTTACTCTCAAATTAGACCCATCCCAGAGCTCAGCAATAAATTTATTTTGCTCATTCACTAGGAAATAAATCTCCCAGTATTGAATAGCCAGGGAACATGAGCCAAACCAATGGTCTTCCCAGAATTTAATATTTTTTCCATCTCCAATTTTCCATTGGTACCCCATTTTGGCAGCCTTAGCAGCCCACATAACCCCTTTCCAAAAGGGGGACACACCATTCAAAGAGCAAGCAAAAATATTTGGATTATCCAAAGAATATTTAGCATCTACAATTTTCTTCCAAATTTTATCATCACTCAATTGATATCTCTTAATCCAAGAGGCTAGTAAGCACATGTTCATCTCTGCTAGATCAGGTATGCCCAAGCCTCCATACTCTTTTTTCCTAGTGACCAAACCCCAATTGGCTAAGTGATACTTATGATGACCCTCATAATTGTCCCATAAGCAGTGAGCCATTTGGGAATTAATAAGGGCAATGGCCCATTTAGGGAATTTAATCACACTAAGAAGATAGAGAGGGATACTAGCCAAGACACTTCTCACCAGCTCTAATTTAGCAGCATGATTAAGAAGCTTCCCTCTCCACCCACCAGCTCTATTAAGGATTTTATCTACAACAGGCTGAATATCCTCTTTCCTAAGCTTGCTATGATGCAGGGGTACCCCTAGATAATTCATAGGGAAAGTACCCAGCTTAAAACTCAGAGATTGTGCAACAAGCTGAGCATTCTCATCACCAACATTAATAGGAACAAGATCACACTTATGAAAGTTGATTCTCATTCCAGACATGTGTTCAAAACATGCCAGAATCCATTTCAAATTTATAGCAGTTTGTAAGTCAGTTTCTAAAAAGAGGAGGGTATCATCAGCATATTGCATACTAATAACCCCACCCCCTCCTAAATTTTGCATAAGCCCAGCAATCTATCTGTCTAAAGTTGCTTTATAAAGCACCTTGGTGAAGACATCAGCCATAAAGTTAAAGAGTATAGGCGATATGGGATCACCCTGTCTCACTCCTCTGCTGGTCAAGAAAAACTGACTGTTACAATCATTAATTATAACCCCAACAGAGCCCTTATGCAGAAGACCCTCAATGATAGACATCCATTTTGGGCTAAAGCCCCTCATCCTCATAACTCTCAAAAGAAAATCTCTATCAACCCTATCATAGGCTTTTTCATAGTCAAGCTTAAAAACAAAACCAGAATGACTCTTATGCACTGCATCATGAATGACTTCATGTGCAGATACCACACTCTCAAGGATATACCTGCCCCTAATAAAAGCAGTTTGATTAGGGGAAATAAGTTCCTCACTAACCACACCAAGCCTATTAGTTGCACATTTAGAAAAAATCTTAAAACTGCAATTGGTCAAAGCAATGGGTCTGAACTTCTGTATAGTTACAGCATCAGGTTCCTTAGGAATAAGAGTCAAAAGAGAAAAATTCAATCTATATAGATCAAGTTTACCCTCATTCCAGTCTTTAACCATATCCATGAAATCAGCTCTAATGAGCTCCCAAAATGTTGATAAAACAGAAAAGAAAAGCCATCAGGACCAGGAGCACCTTCAGCATAAGAGCCAAAAATAGCATCCTTAACCTCTTCCTCAGAGAAGTCAGCATTCAGCATAATATTATGTTCTTGTGACACCAAATCCTCAGGGTCCCAAAAATCATCCATCAAATCAATATCAAGACAAGGTTCTTTGCTAAACAGATTTTATAATAATCAACAGCAATGTCCAACATACCTTTATTGTCCTCAACCATACCAGCTTCTCCTTTTAAATGACAAATTTGTTTCTTCCTCCTCCTCTGGTTGGCTACAGCATGGAAATAAGCAGTGTTACGATCACCTTCTAAGATATATCTATCTCTAGCTCTTTGTCTAGCTTTAGTCTCTTCAAGACCCCAAATCTTAGTTAAGTCCTCAGAAATACTTTTCATTTTTTGCTTAGAATTTGGAGAAAGACATTGGGTTTCTGAAAGAATGTCAAGAAGATCATACTCAGCCACCAAACCTTGCTTAAGCTTTCTTTGAGCAGATTCAATGTTAGCAGACCAACCCTTGAGACCTCTCCTAGTATTTCTCAACTTAAACTGCCATCTATCAAGAGAATTCTTGAAGTGGCAAGGAGCTAACCAAAATTTAGCAACTAATTGATCAAAACCCTCTACTTTAAGCCACCATTTCTCAAACCTGAATTGCTTGGTGTGAGGAATCTTCAGAGCACCAGTGTCCACAATTAAAGGTGTATGGTCACTGCCTACTCTGGGCTTAGAAGATAGGCTACTAGCAGGAAATAAAGCATCCCAGCAAGTAGACACAAACACTCTATCTAAAAGAGCCATAACTAAATTATCTTGGTTATTGGCCCAAGAGAATTGTCTACTAGGATTTTTTAACTCCAATAAATTGAATTTATTAATCCAATCATTAAACAAATTAGCCCAATGCTGATTAATATTGCCAGTGTTTTTCTCACACTTTTCTCTAATGAGGTTAAAATCACCACCCACTAAAGTGGGTCCATTCCAACAAGCCATGACATTATGCAGTTCATTAATAAAATCTAGTTTATGCTCTTCATATGAAGAGCCATAAACAGCAATGACTCTCCAAATACTGTTGTCTTTCTTGGCCTTGATATGCACAGAGACACAATAAGACAGAATATCCCACTTAACAATATCAAAAATCTCACTACTGATCCCAACAAGAATCCCACCAGCAGTCTTCACAGCTGGTAACCAATTCCAGGAGAATTTCCCTCCTGGATCTAGGTGTTGTAGCTGTGAGCTAGTGAACTCTTCTTTCTTGGTTTCAGAAAAACAAATGATATCAGGGCATGTTTCTCTAATGAGATCATGCACTCTAGTTATCTTATCAGGCCTATTCAAGCCTCTAGAATTCCAAATTAAAGCTACAACCATTTTTAAATATTAGTTTCCTTCTCCCCCTCTTTTTACTATGGACTAAAGTCCAAGGTTCATCATCATCAGGAACATCACTAAAGTGATCATCCAGATCAGATGACACCTCCACATTTACCTCCACACCTTCTTGCAATTCTTCCACAGTTAGACTAATGTCATTTGGAAGAAAGCAAGCCGGATTAGAGATATGAAACTCCTCAAGTCTTTTAATTTCAACATCTTTGATTTTATCAACAACATCATCAGCATTTTTAGATATATTACCAAGGCTAATGCCAGATTTTTTTGCTTTCTCAACTAGGAAAAGATTATCAAGAGCAGCAAAAGAGTTGGAAAAACCACAAATCTTGTTACCTTTGGGGATCTCCAGGTTTTTAGCCTTCTTCAGATCTTGAGCTTTTTCGATCACACTTTTACCATCTCTTGGGATCCTAGAACTCATCCTGGTAGCTTGAACAGGGCCCCACTGTTTCTTCTCCTTCCAAGCAATGTGAGGCATGGAAGGTTCAGGATTGTTGTTCACCAGGACCACCTCTTTTCCTTTGCTAACATCTTCATCCTCTTCACTTTCATCATCAAACTGCTGGATCAGGTTCTTCCCAATGTTCTCCTCAGCACTCCTTGAGACCAACACACCCTCACAGGGTATGAGAGTTTCCTTGCCAAAAACCTTAGCTTGAACACTTGCCTCCAGGCTCTGTTGAGTGACAGGACCAGATCCATTTCCACCACTCTGAGGAATAGAAGGATCAGTATCCATCTTACTGTTACTCCCCCCTGACTTGCTTTTGTCCAGTGCTCTGAAGTCATCTCCAAGGTCTGCCTCATCATCCAGCTTGTTGTCTTCATTGTTGTTCCCAGGATCTTCATCATCATCTTCATCTAACTCAATAGCTTCATCTCCATTCTCAACAACAAAGTAGATCAGGAAGAAACATTGTTCCATCTCAAATAGATTGTTAGAGGGAATTTTAGCCTTGTCTCTCACAGCTACTTTGACTCTAACCTCCCAGTAGAAGCTTCTGAATATACAATGCCAGTCAATATTCACCAGGACACCAAGAGAAGTAGCAATCTGACAAATGGTCTTCCATGTAAGCCACTTAGGAGGGATGCCAGTGATCTTTACCCAGACCTCCTGGAATTCCTCAAAAGAATCCAACTCACCTTCCCAATTCACAAAGTATATCACCACCCCCTCCTTCTTGAGATTGATGGAGGGGTATTCCACCAAGTCCTTAATTCTCTTGCTAGGAGGAAATCTAACAAGGAACTTTTTTGGACCCAGCTGCCTAATTTGCCAAAACCAATTAACTTTCCACATATCATTAAAGCATTTCTCCAGTTCTTCAGCAGAGATACTCCCTTATTTGACCATCACCACACCAACATTATCCATATTCAGCCATTGCACAGCTTCAGGGCCTTCAACATCCACATGAAAAAAACCCAATCCAGGATTTGCACTCCCCCAGTACTGAGCAGTTGGAAGCAAGTTATACCACATCAGGCAGTTGTCCATGTGATGGCCAGTTTTGCTGCAAATAAAGCATCTCCTTATCCTAGTGCAGAGCCCAACATAATGCCCAAGCTCCCCACAATTAAAACACGTCACATTCTTGAACTTGAGATCCAGAACAGGTCCAGGTCCAGAGGCAACATTCACTTGCAAGGAACTCCCAGCCTTATCCCCACTGTTCTTTGACCCATCAGAACCAGCCCCTTTCTGATTCTTCTTTTTGCTTTTGGAGCTACCAGAAGGCTGTTGCTGAGAGGGGATCAAGCTTGCGCTGCTACTCTGACTGTTTTCTTGTGGAATACTAGGAGCTAAACCTTGCGGCACCTGAAGGAGATATGCCCTAGAGGCAATAATAAAGTGGTTATTATTTATATCTTTATGTTTATGATAAATGTTTATATATCATGCTATAATTGTATTAACAGAAACATTAGTACATGTGTGATATGTAGACAACAAGAAGTCCCTAGTATGCCTCTTAAACTAGCTTGTTGATTAATGGATGATTAGTTTCATAATCATGAACATTGGATGTTATTAATAACAAGGTTATATCATTATATGAATGATGTAATGGACACACCCAATTAAGCGTAGCATAAGATCTCGTCATTAAGTTATTTGCTATAAGCTTTCGATACATAGTTATCTAGTCCTTATGACCATGAGATCATGTAAATCACTTACACCGGAAAGGTACTTTGATTACATCAAACGCCACTGCGTAAATGGGTGGTTATAAAGGTGGGATTAATTATCCGGAAAGTATGAGTTGAGGCATATGGATCAACAGCGGAATTTGTCCATCCCGATGACGGATAGATATACTCTGGGCCCTCTCGGTGGAATGTCGTCTAATGTCTTGCAAGCATATGAATAAGTTCATAAGAGACCACATACCATGGTACGAGTAAAGAGTACTTGTCAGGAGACGAGGTTGAACAAGGTATAGAGTGATACCGATGATCAAACCTCGGACAAGTAAAAATATCGCGTGACAAAGGGAATTGGTATCGTATGTGAATGGTTCATTCGATCACTGAAGTCATCGTTGAATATGTGGGAGCCATTATGGATATCCAGATCCCGCTATTGGTTATTGGTCGGAGTGAGTACTCAACCATGTCCGCATAGTTCACGAACCGTAGGGTGACACACTTAAAGTTGGATGTTGAAATGGTAGAACTTGAATATGGAATGGAGTTCGAATATTTGTTCGGAGTCCCGGATGAGATCCCGGACATCACGAGGAGTTCGGAATGGTCCGGAGAATAAGATTCATATATAGGAAGTCATATTCCAAGTTTGGAAATGATCCGGTGCATTTATGGCGAGGTTCTAGAAGGTTCTAGAAAAGTCCGGAAGAAATCACCATGGAAAGTAGAGTCCGGAGGGACTCCACCTTGCATGGCCAGCCAACCCTAAAGGGGAGGAGTCCAAGGTGGACTCCCCTAGGGTGGCCGGCCAACCCCTCATGGAAGGGGGGAATCCCACCCCAAGTGGGATTCCCACCTTGG
>NC_061508.1:40700378-40716710 GCF_022539505.1 Lolium rigidum
TTTTTTGGAAAAAGGCTAATAGAATAGCCCGCTATAATCCGGCTATACCCTTTTATAGCCTCCAAGAAAATCACAGCTAAATTAGATAGCCAGCTATTTTAAACTATGGTACCAATGGATAGATTTAACTATGCCATTCCATGACAAAACTTCATGTAGTTTTCTCGTAAACTCCTTTGTCACTATGTACCTTCACATCTCACATGGAAGGTTCCATATTTCCGTAAGAACTCGGTGGTTAACATAGATAGGAGCGTTTTTGATCCAAAATTTTCAGCAATATTTCTCTGAAACTTCATGTACCATCTACTCAGGTCATGTGCAAGGAAAATCAATTGAAAATTCATGTTTCCTCGACATTGCTAGTATTGAGGAATATTGATACATATGTGTGCATTCTTTGGCTGACGAAAAAATAAGGAATGTTGTAATATTGCATTTTTGGTGTCAGTTTTACTATTGCTATGTGATATATCATATATAATTGTTCAAATATATTTAGAAATTATACAGAAAATATCTCAAAACACTATAATGGTCAGACTCTTATACAATGGAATTCATCAATTTGACGATCCAAACAAAATTTGACATTCAACCACAATATCAAGTTTAGGTTCTAAATAACTAAACATCCAAACAGAAATATTGACATTCAACCTCAATATCAATATATTGGGATATTGGCATTCAAGCCAATACAATGCCAAACCTCGCAATGCAAACATTCCAGGGGTTTCTATTTTCGTGCCCTCGGATCCTTAGTTGTGCTCAGTTTTTTCCAGCCGCTTAGTTTTTCCTCAGTTTCGCTCAAGCCCTTGTCTGAAACCCTCACAAGTGCTGTAACGGCCGGTTGCCCGACGGGTCAACAACTTTGACCGTTATCTGCTGACTAGTGGAGCCACAGAGAGCCTGCAAAAACACGTCAGGTCATCCATCTTTGTTTGACCGTAAGCATCACCGTATCCCTGACTAAAACGCGGACGAGTGGGGCTTCAGTATATCGAATGGCAAGTGGGGCCATGACGCTGATACAAGGGGCAATACATGGGTAGGATTAGATTTTGAAATGGAGCTCTACAGCGATGGCACAGAGGAGGTGGCCTGCGGGGTGCCTGTTGGAGATATGCCCAAGAGGCAATAATAAAATGGTTATTATATATCTTTGTGTTTATAATAATGTTTGCATACCATGCTATAATTGTATTAACCGAAACATTGATACATGTGTGTTATGTGAACAACAAGGAGTCCCTAGTAAGCCTCTTGTATAATTAGCTTGTTGATTGATAGATGATCATGGTTTCGTGATCATGAACATTGGATGTTATTAATAACAAGGTTATGTCATTATATGAATGATGTAATGGACACACCCAATTAAGCGTAGCATAAGATCACGTCATTAAGTTATTTGCTATAAGCTTTCGATACATAGTTACCTAGTCCTTTCGACCATGAGATCATGTAAATCACTTATACCGGAAAGGTACTTTGATTACATCAAACGCCACTTGCATAAATGGGTGGTTATAAAGGTGGGATTAAGTATCCGGAAAGTATGAGTTGAGGCATATGGATCAACGAGTGGGATTTGTCCATCCCGATGACGGATAGATATACTCTGGGCCCTCTCGGTGGAATGTCGTCTAATAGCTTGCAAGCATATGAATGGTTCATAAGAGACCACATACCACGGTACGAGTAAAGAGTACGTCTCATGAGACGAGGTTGAACGAGGTATAGAGATACCGATGATCAAACCTTGGACAAGTAAAATATCGCGTGACAAAGGGAATCGGTATCGTATGTAAATGGTTCAGTCGATCACTAAAGTCATCGTTGAATATGTGGGAGCCATTATGGATCTCCAGATCCCGCTATTGGTTATTGGTTGGAGAGAGATCTCAACCATGTCTACATAGTTCGCGAACCGTAGGGTGACACACTTAAGGTTTGATGTCGTTTAAGTAGATATGGAATATGGAATGGAGTTCGAAGTTCTGTTCGGAGTCTCAGATGGGATCCAGGACATCACGAGGAGGTCCGGAATGGTCCGTAGAATAAGATTCATATATAGGAAGTCATATTCCAAGTTTGGAAATGATCTGGTGCATTTATGGCAGGTTCTAGAAGGTTCTAGAAAAGTCCGGAAGAAATCATCATGGAAAGTGGAGTCTCGGAGGGACTCCACCTTGCATGGCCAGCCAAACCCTTAGGGGTGGAGTCCCAGGTGGACTCCACCATAGGTGGCCGGCCACCCCACCTAAGGAAAAGGTGGGAGTCCCACCTTGGGTAGGACTCCCCCCTTGAGTAGGTTTCCCACCTATGGGAGGTTTTGTTGTTGGGGTCTTATTCGAAGACTTGGACTACAACTCTTGGGGATTTCCACCTATATAATGAGGAGGAGAGGGAGGGGGGCAGCCACTCTTGGCCGCACCACCTAGGGCTGCCCATGGCCGGCGCCCTAGCCACCCCCTCTCCCCAAACCCTAGCCTCTCCTCCTCCACATAATACTCCCGCAGCGCATAGGCGAAGCCCTGCCGGAGTTCTCCACCACCACCGCCACCACGCCGTCGTGCTACCGGGATTCCGAGGAGGATCTACTACTTCCGCTGCCCATTGGAACAGGGAGAAGGACGTCGTCATGAACACCGAACGTGTGACCGAGTACAGAGGTGCTGCCCGATTGTGGCACCGTCAAGATCTTCTACGCGCTTTTGAAAGCGGCAAGTGATCATCTACCGCAGCAACGAGAGCCTCCTCTCGTAGGCTTTGGAAATCTTCAAGGGTTAGTCTCGTTCATCCCCTTGTTGCTCCCATCTTCTAGATTGCATCTTGGCTTGGATTGCGTTCTCGCGGTAGGAAATTTTTTGTTTTCTATGCTACGAATCCCTACAGTGGTATCAGAGCCGTGTCTATGCATAGATGGTTGCACGAGTAGAACACAATTGTTTTGTGGGAGTTGATGCTTATGTTGTCTTTAGTTTGAGTACTTTGCATCTTTGTGGCATAGTGGGATGAAGCGGCTCGGGCTAACTTTACATGACCGTGTTCATGAGATTTGCTCCACGCTCGACATGCAACTTGTATTGCATAAGTGGCTTTGCGGGTGTCTCGTCTCTCCTACTATAGTGAAGATTCAATTTACTCTTCTATTGACAACACTAGTATCACCATTGTGGTTCATGTTCGTAGGTAGATTAGATCTCACTCGAAAACCCTAAACCACGTAAAATATGCAAACCAAATTAGAGACGTCTAACTTGTTTTTGCAGGGTTTGGTGATGTGATATGGCCATAATGTGATGATGAATATGTATGAGATGATCATTATTGTATTGTGGCAACCGGCGGGAGCCTTATGGTTGTCTTTAAATTTCATGTTGAGTAGTATTTCAAAGTAGTTGTAATAGTTGCTACATGAGGTGAACAACCATGAAGACGACGCCATGGACCTTGACGCTACGCCGACGATGATGGAGATCATGCCCGTTGATGATGGAGATCATGTCCGTGCTTTGGAGATGAAGATCGAAGGCGCAAAGACTAAAGGGCCATATCATATCACATATGAATTGCATGTGATGTTAATCCTTTATGCATCTTATTTTGTTAGAACGCGACGGTAGCATTATAAGATGATCCCTCACATTAATATGAAGATAATAAAGTGTTCTCCCCTCGTATGCACCGTTGATATAGTTCGTCGTTTCGAAGCATCTCGTGATGATCGGATGTGATAGACTCAACGTTCACATACAACAGGTGTAAGCCATGTTGCACACGCGGAATATTTGGGTTTGCTTGACGAGCCTAGCATGTACAGACATGGCCTCGGGACAACGGAAACCGAAAGGTTGAACACGAGTCATATGGATGATATGATCAACATGTTGATGTTCACCATTGAAGCTACATCATCTCACGTGATGATCGGTTTTGGTGTAGTGGATTTGGATCGTGTACCACTTAACAACTATGAGGGATGTTGTATTAAGTTGGAGTTCATTAGTAATTAGATTAAAACATGAACTAATTATCATGAACATAGTCTGAGTAGTATTTTGAATTAATTTTGTAGTATTGGCATCCGTTTTCTACCATGCGCTAGTCTTGTAATTGAGATTGAAATACTGTTAAAATCTGACAAGAAACTTTACGGACTGGTACCGTATTGTTAAAGTATCAAGAAATGATTAAGTCCCATTGCAAACTTTTAGTAAACCTCACATTGTTGATTCAAAGATCTATGATTTCAATTAGTACCTAAAGTTATCTTGTCTCCGTGAAACTTGAAGTTCAAATCTGTTTGAAAAGTAAGGAGCTGAAAATTTAGTTTTCCGAAATAATCAAGGTATGAGATATATGTGATATCTAAGACCTTATTGCAAGATGATAGAATATAATTTGGTGAGACTACATAAACTCATAAGTTTTATGGGAATGTATGAAGGTTGAAGACGCCAGGCATCACAATCCTCCAACTATTGGGGCACTAACGATATTCACATATCCATGAAGTGATGGTCCTTAGTATGCACCGTTGCTAAGACTCGTCGTTTCGAAGCATCATGTGATGATCGGGTGTGATAGATTCTACGTGTGCATACAACGGGTGCAAGCTAGATTTGCACATGCGAATACGAAGGTTAAAACTTTACGAGCCTAGCATGTACAGACATGGTCTCGGAAAGTCATCATGATATGATGGATAAAATTATGAGTGAAATTGTTCATCATATTACAAAGTTACTAATAAGTGAAATCTGGAACACTTGTCATACGATGATCAACTTCAAAGTAAGAACCTCAAGGTTATTGGTATTTGACCAACAAACCTAGAAGTTAATGATGTTGAAGTGTTTTTCTGAATAATGAGGAAAGCTAAAAGAGAAACTACAAAAGATATTTTGGCAGAAAGAAAAGAAAAGACTAGAAAGTCCAGCTCAGGTGTATATAAATGATATACATGTTATGGATGTATTCTTGTTTGGTCACACAATGAAATTCTTGGGTATTAGTACCATATTGGTTGGTATGAAGTGTCATACAAAACAACGCAATACAAGAATACAATGGCCTAAGTGACTGACAAGGAATATGATAGGAATGCACGTCTGGAACAAAAAATAAAATGTTATTATGTTCGTCGTTGGCATTCTATCTAGCCCTTAGAATTTATAATAAAGAACATAATAATTGTTATTTTGCTCTGGTCAAATGAAAACAATGAGTTGTTCAAATTATTACATTACTCCATGTACGATGGATAAGTTATTATAAATCTTAATGGTGAAACACACACACATAACACTGACGCTAAAATGCCATAAGGCAAAATGATTTGAATTCCACTTATTTGTGGAACCGCCATTTAGGTCATGTTAGAAAGGAGCGCATGAAGGAACTCCATGCAAATGGATTTTTGGAGTCATTTGATTTTTGAATCGTTTGGCGCTTGCAAATCTTTTCTAAAGAGAATGACTAAAATACCGTTCATAGGCCAAGAGTTGAACGGGCAACTAACTTAGTGGAAAGATACATAATGATGTATGTGGTTCACTGGGCATAGTTGTGTGCGGGAGATTCTTCTACTTCATGAAAACTTCCAACAATAAATTGAGTATATATGTATGGATATATTCAATAAGGAAGAAGTTTGAAACATTTGAATGGATTCAAATAAATTTCAGCATGAAGTGGAAATCATCGTAATAGAAAAATCAAATATCTATGATTGGATCATGGTGGAAATATTTGAATTACGAGTTTTAGCGAACATCTAAGAGAGTTATGAAATTATTCTACAACTCACGTTTCTTGGAGTATCATAATGATGATGGAGTATCCGAGAGATGTATCCAAACCATGTTGGGTCAATGATGAGATAAAATATTGAATGCCGTTATATTTTTGTGGATTATGCTTTAGTGACTACCGCTTTTACATTAAATAGAGCATCATCATGATCCGTTAAAATGACACCATACGAGTTATGGCATGGGTATAAACCCTAATAGTCCTTTCTTTAAATTTTGTTCTAAGAGTTTACAACCAAAATCGGATGAATGTCTTTGTTGGTTATCCCAAAGTATTGATTGGGAATTCTTTTCACTATGGATATAAAGACAAAAGTGTTTATCGATATTTCTTATTTATTTCCAAGAAATTGTTTCTAGCGAAGTATTTGAGTGGGAGGACAATAGATTTTGATAAGGTTTATGAACCTGAGCATAATGATCAGAGTAGCGCAGCATCAGAAATTGGTTCCGAAAGCAGCTGATGCGTGTAGTTGACACGTCCGTTGGGAACCCCAAGAGGAAGGTGTGATGCGCACAGTAGCAAGTTTTCCCTCAGAAAGAAACCAAGGTTTATCGAACCAGGAGGAGCCAAGAAGCACGTTGAAGGTTGATGGCGGAGGAGTGTAGTGCGGCGCAACACCAGGGATTCCGGCACCAACGTGGAACCTGCACAACACAATCACAGAACTTTGCCCCAACGTAACTGCGAGGTTGTCAATCTCACCGGCTTGCTGTAAACAAAGGATTAGATGTATAGTGTGGATGATGATGTTTGTTTGCGAAGAACAATAAAGAACAATTGCAGTAGATTGTATTTCAGATGTAAAGAATAGGACCGGGGTCCACAGTTCACTAGCGGTGTCTCTCCCATAAGATAGCAGATGTTGGGTGACGAGGGAATACCTCGGCAATGCCTACGTATTGTAGACTAGGGTTTCGGGAGAGCGACGATGGAGATTCCGGGGACGAGATTAGGCACACGACGTACCCAGCTTCGGGTCCCCTCGGTCGAGGATCCCTACGTGCTGCTAGCAATCCAGTATATGAGCATAATATGTTTACATGGTGCCGCCATAGGCGGAGCTATGTTGTCTATATTCTATCTATCTGTTGGCCTCCTCTATTTCGGGTGTCCTGGCTAGCTTTATATATGCAACCAGCCTAGGGTTTTACAAGAGTCCTAGTCGACTACTTCTTCGGGTTGCCTTGTTGGGCCTTCTCCATATTTGGTCTTCTCCATATTGGGCCGAGCCAGGTATACTAATAATGGGTACCCGAAGGGTATGCCCATGTCGATAGCCCCGAGTTTATAGGGAAGTCGAAGACTTGCGTAGAAACTCCAAGCATAACCATCTCCGAAGTCGAAGAAATACAAGGCGAGGTCCATGTCATAGATCATGTGTAGCGTAGATGATGTCGACGATTCTTGAAATTATCGGGTGCGCGGCAGCGCTCCCGATGGGAGTAGCCCCCGAGTCTATGGGCAAGTGCTTGCACTTGGGCATAGACTCAAGTTGTACTACTCGATAAAGAACTTAACTATATTTTCTGGAGAATTTGATGAAATCCATGTGCTCCCGATGGGAGTAGGCTCCACTCGAGTCGTAGAATCGAGTTGAGTCTACAAACCTTGATTGTCATAAATGCTGTCGAAGTTATTTTTCTATCGGGTGCGCGACCAGCGCTCCCGATGGGAGTAGCCCCGAGGCTACAGCCAAGTGTTTGCACTTGGGTGTAGGCTCAACTTGCTTGTAATTGACTCCACAATTTTTCCTCTTTCTTATCGGGAGGGTGAACAATACTCTCGATAAGAGTAGCCCCGAGCCTATGAGAAGGTGCTTGCACCTAGACATATGCTCAAGTTGTACTACTCGATAAACAACTTGGCGAAGCCCCTCTTTTTATCGACTCCAGGACGTTGCTATTTTTATTTGACATCCATATCTATATTGTACAGGGATAATGGTAATTGGGGCTAGTTCATCCGACGGATCGGGTACTAGTTAAGCTGCTCTAGTGGCAATCCGCAAAAACCTACTTCAAGATCACGTCCCTGGACATGATCTCGGGATACTGGTGCTAACTCGACAGGTGCCGCTTAAGGTCTTACCATTCTGTCGAGTCCCAGTCATATTTATCGGGTACCTAACGCGTCCGTTAGGATTTTTCTTCGTATCTGTTGATACGGAAAAAAGTAGCGAGAGCGCAGTCTTTGGCGATGCCACGCCACACGAACGGATCCGGGGTCTTACCTTCGCAAAGTTTTGCGGCATTCAGAAATTGTTCGCAACTTTGGCGTTCGAGAATATATTGTCGAATGCCTTGTTCGGCTGATGCAATGACCCATTTTGCGGGTTCTTCTATTTTTCTCTCGGGCTTGATGAGACAGCCGAATATATTGGTTCTTCTATATTGTTGGGTACATCACCGATGCTCTTGCTCTGAACAATATGACGAGTCAATGGACCCGAAGATTTGTCCACCTCCTCTCTTTTTTTTCTTTTTTTTTTGGTTCCTCCTTGATAATAATTTCGTCGAGTTCTTTTTTGAAGAAAATTTCGTCGGGTGCTATTTTGATTTCGTCGGGTTCCTCCCTGAAGAAGATTTCATCGGGTGCTCTTTTGATTTCTTCGGGTTCCTCCCTGAAGAAGATTTCGTCGGATTCATCCTTGAAGACTTTTTTGTAGGCGCAATTATTCTTTCTGTCGACCTGAGATGTAAAGTGAAGAAGTATGGCGCAGCCCCCGAGTGTCGGGTGCGGCAAAAGTAAATGATAATCAACTTTGTGCAAAATAAAAGAACACTTAGCTTTTTGGACACGATGAAGTCGATGCATGATGAAGTCTTCGAGTGTAGATAAGAAATCTAGCCAAAGTAGAAACCACCAAATAGCAAAAGTGGATGCCGCGAAATTGTTTATGAAGAAATAGCCGAGCCCCCGAGCGTTGCTGAGGTGATGTCATGATTGTTGCTTAGACGCCGTGTCACAGTTGTTACTCGGGGCGAAGTTTGTTGTCGAGCCCCCGAGTATTATCCGTGTCGCCGAAAGATGGCCATTAAGGATGAAATACTGAAGATGAATCCGAGATGAAGTACTTGAGATGAATCCATATTAAATATTACACCATCATATATTGAAGATGAATCTGCCGATATCATAGAGGATGAATCCATTGACCCGAAGAATCCAGTAATAACCATAAAAGATGAATCCGCTGATATCATAGAGGATGAATCCATTGACCCGAAGAAAATAGTTCCAGTAATAACCATAGAAGATGAATCCGTTGACATTATAGAGGATGAATCCATTGACCCGAAGAAAATAGTTCCAGTAATAACCATAGAAGATGAATCCGTTGACATTATAGAGGATGAATCCATTGATCCGAAGAATCAAGTAATAACCATAAAAAATGAATCCGTTGATATCATAGAGGATGAATCCATTGAGCCGGAGAAAATAATTCCAGTAATAACCATAGAAGATGAATCCATTGACCCGGAAATGCATCGGGTAATATTGTATAAGTGAACTAATTATTAACCAAAGAAAACCAATCTAATAATCCGAAGAAATTATATCCACTGAGCCGAAGAAGATAAAGCCACTAAGTCGAAGAAAATAATTCCACTGAGCCGAAGAAAATAATTTCACTGAGCCGGAGAAGATATATCCAGAGCCGAAGAAAAGAAATTCACCAAGTAACCGAATATATTTGTGGTAACGAAGTAATGGCGCAGCCCCCAGTGTTTGGATGAATTTGCTGTAATAATGTAATGGCGCAGCCCCCAAGTATTCGGGTGTGGCGAAAGTAAACAATGATTAACTCTCGGAAGAGGAACACTTAGCTTTTTTATCGGTTGCGGTGGAGCCGGAGTGGAAGCAAGTCATGTGGCGAACACAGTCGATATAGTCGCGCGACTCCTGGCTGGAAGTAGTCGATGAAGAGGACGCATCCGATGTGGCGGATCCATGACGGGCGAGCCCCCGAGCATGTCAAATGCGCGATGTTGAGTGCGCGACAGTGGACGCGTGATGGCGAACGGTATCGAGACAGCAAAGTAGTCGAAGCTTATTTCCGATCTGCGGTAATATTGAAGTGCACAAATTCTCCGCGGAAATAACAGCACAAGTCGAAAGATATTTTGCACATCAATTTTGCAAGTAGCAATTAACTGAAAATATAGAACCTGATAATCTTTGCGTCAGATGACGAGTTCGCGCCGATGAATTAGCGTCTCCGTACTGCCCGTACAACCTGATTGAACTATATTCCACGAAGTATTACATCCCGTTGCTCCAGATTAAATATATGCATACAAAATAAGTATACGTGTATGTGGTATTAGAACCAAGCAGATGCTGTAAATCAACCAATAGATTAAAAGAAAGATATTAAATAGGAAAGGTCCCAATTGGGACAATGTCACGTGACGCTGATTGATTAGTTTGTTCTTGTTTCATCGATCAGCACAATTCCATGGTTTCAAATCAAACATACATGTGGCATATAACCATGCAGTAGTAGGTTTATGTAAAGGAAAGGAAACAGTAGACTTGATTAGGAAACTTATCATGCATCCGATGGATCGTGCGCTCCTGTCAAGGTTTTCTCCTTGGGACTTGAAACGAGTCCTAGCACTGATGCTAGCGACCCGACGGATCAGGTGCCACCTCGCGGCACCCCAGCCCGATGCTTCCAAGGCTCTTTTTTTTTTCTTGCAAATTCCTTCGCTGCCTCCTGCTCCTTCCGTGTATTGGATGCAAACAATGCGTAGTGCTTTCTATGTAGATGGATCTCAGCGCTTTGACGCGATTGACTGTCGGATGAAGCTGGCGTAGAAATTTGACTGATACACACGGTTTCGGCTGGAGCGTCCAGGAAACGGCCGCCCTTGCTGGTGATGACGCGCGCATCCGATTAGATGCGATCCGTCCGTGGACATCGATCAGACGGAAACTCCATCATGACGGTGATGTTGAAGACGTTGGCGCGGATGAAGAAGCCGATGAAGATCTTGTTGCAAATGTCGATGAAGGATCCCGCCCGGATGACAAAATCCAGTCGCCGCGATTCCCACAGACGGCGCCAATTGACGAGGGAATACCTCGGCAATGCCTACGTATTGTAGACTAGGGTTTCGGGAGAGCGACGATGGAGATTCCGGGGACGAGATTAGGCACACGACGTACCCAGCTTCGGGTCCCCTCGGTCGAGGATCCCTACGTGCTGCTAGCAATCCAAGTATATGAGCATAATATGTTTACATGGTGCCGCCATAGGCGGAGCTATGTTGTCTATATTCTATCTATCTGTTGGCCTCCTCTATTTCGGGTGTCCTGGCTAGCTTTATATATGCAACCAGCCTAGGGTTTTACAAGAGTCCTAGTCGACTACTTCTTCGGGTTGCCTTGTTGGGCCTTCTCCATATTTGGTCTTCTCCATATTGGGCCGAGCCAGGTATACTAATAATGGGTACCCGAAGGGTATGCCCATGTCATTGGGTGAACAAATTACAGTTGGGAAATTGACAAATAAAGAAGGCATAACAATGCACATACATATATCATGATGAGTACTATGAGATTTAATCAGGGCATTACGACAAAGTACATAGACCGCTATCCAGCATGCATCTATGCCTAAAAAGTCCACCTTCGAGGTTATCATCCGAACCCCTCCAGTATTAAGTTGTAAACAACGAGACAATTGCATTAAGTATGGTGCATAATGTAATCAACACAAATATCCTTAGACAAAGCATCGATGTTTTATCCCTAGTGGCAACAACACATCCACAACCTTAGAACTTTTTGTCATCGTCCCAGATTTAATGGAGGCATGAACCCACTATCGAGCATAAATACCCCCTCTTGGAGTCACAAATATCAACTTGGCCAGAGCCTCTACTAGCAACGGAGAGCATGCAAGAACATAAATAACATATATGATAGATTGATAATCAACTTGACATAGTATTCAATATTCATCGGATCCCAACAAACACAACATGAAGGATTACAAATAGATGATCTTGATCATGATAGGTAGCTCACAAGATCTAACATGATAGCACAATGAGGAGAAGACGACCATCTAGCTACTGCTATGGATCCATAGTCCAGGGGTGAACTACTCACACATCGATCCGGAGGCGATCATGGCGATGAAGAGACCTCCGGGAGATGATTCCCCTCTCCGGCAGGGTGCCGGAGGCGATCTCTGTAAGGTTTTCCGTATCGTGGCTCTCGATACTGGGGGTTTCGCGACGAAGACTATATGTAGGCGGAAGGGCAGGTCAAGAGGCGTCACGGGGGACCCACACACTAGGGCCGCGCGGCCAGGGCCTGGGCCGCGCCGCCCTACTGTGTCGTCACCTCGTGGCCTGATGCGTGTAGTTGACACGTCCGTTGGGAACCCCAAGAGGAAGGTGTGATGCGCACAGCGGCAAGTTTCCCTCAGTTAGAAACCAAGGTTTAATCGAACCAGTAGGAGTCAAGAAGCACGTTGAAGGTTGATGGCGGCGGGATGTAGTGCGGCGCAACACCGGAGATTCCGGCGCCAACGTGGAACCTGCACAACACAACCAAAGTACTTTGCCCCAACGAAACAGGTGAGGTTGTCAATCTCACCGGCTTGCTGTAACAAAGGATTAACCGTATTGTGTGGAAGATGATTGTTTGCGAGAGAAAACGATAAAACAAGTATTGCGAGCAGATTTGTATTTCGGTATTAAAGAATGGACCGGGGTCCACAATTCACTAGAGGTGTCTCTCCCATAAGATAAAAGCATGTTGGGTGAACAAATTACGATCGGGCAATTGACAAATAGAGAGGGCATAACAATGCACATACATGACATGATAAGTATAGTGAGATTTAATTGGGCATTACGACAAAGTACATAGACCGCCATCCAACCGCATCTATGCCTAAAAAGTCCACCTTTAGGTTATCATCCGAACCCCCTCCGAGTATTAAGTTGCAAAGCAACAGACAATTGCATTAAGTATGGTGCGTAATGTAATCAACAACTACATCCTCGGACATAGCGCCAATGTTTTATCCCTAGTGGCAACAGCACAACACAACCTTAGAACTTTTCGTCACTCTGTCCCGGTGTCAATGCGGGCATGAACCCACTATCGAGCATAAATACTCCCTCTTGGAGTTAAAAGTAAAAACTTGGCCGAGAGCCTCTACTAGAAACGGAGAGCATGCAAGATCATAAACAACACATATGTAATAACTTGATAATTAACATGACATGGTATTCTCTATCCATCGGATCCCGACAAACACAACATAGAGTATTACGGATAGATGATCTTGATCATGTTAGGCAGCTCACAAGATCCAACAATGAAGCACAATGAGGAGAAGACAACCATCTAGCTACTGCTATGGACCCATAGTCCGAGGGGTGAACTACTCACTCATCACTCCGGAGGCGACCATGGCGGTGTAGAGTCCTCCGGGAGATGAATCCCCTCTCCGGCGAGGTGCCGGAGGAGATCTCCGGAATCCCCCGAGATGGGATCGGCGGCGGCGGCGTCTCGGTAAGGTTTTCCGTATCGTGGTTTTTCGCCTCGGGGGTTTCGCGACGGAGGCTTTAAGTAGGCGGAAGGGCGGAGTCGGGGCCGGACGAGGGGGCCACACCATAGGGCGGCGCGGGCCCCCACGGGCTGCGCCGCCTTGTGGTGTCGCCACCTCGTGGCCCCACTTCGTGTGTTCTTCGGTCTTCCGGAAGCTCCGTGGAAAAATAGGCCCCCGGGTCTTCGTTTCGTCCAATTCCGAGAATATTTCGTTACTAGGATTTACGAAACCAAAAACAGCGAGAAAACGAGAGCCGGCACTTCGGCATCTTGTTAATAGGTTAGTTCCGGAAAATGCACGAATATTACATAAAGTGTGCATAAAACATGTAGGTATCATCAATAATATGGCATAGAACATAAGAAATTATCGATACGTCGGAGACGTATCAAGCATCCCCAAGCTTAGTTCCGCTCGTCCCGAGCAGGTAAAACGATAACAAAGATAATTTCTGAAGTGATATGCCATCATAACCTTGATCATACTATTTGTAAACATATGTAGTGGATGCAGCGATCAAAACAATGGTGATGACATGAGTAAACAAGTGAATCATATAGCAAAGACTTTTCATGAATAGTACTTCAAGACAAGTATTAATAAGTCTTGCATAAGAGTTAACTCATAAAGCAATAAATCAAAGTAAAGGCATTGAAGCAACACAAAGGAAGATTAAGTTTCAGCGGTTGCTTTCAACTTGTAACATGTATATCTCATGGATAATTGTCAACATAGAGTAATATAACAAGTACAATATGCAAGTATGTAGGAATCAATGCACAGTTCACACAAGTGTTTGCTTCTTGAGGTGGAGAGAGATAGGTGAACTGACTCAACATAAAAGTAAAGAGAATGGTCCTTCAAAGAGGAAAGCATCGATTGCTATATTTGTGCTAGAGCTTTTATTTTGAAAACATGAAACAATTTTGTCAACGATAGTAATAAAGCATATGAGTTATGAAAGTTATATCTTACAAGTTGCAAGTCTCATGCATAGTATACTAATAGTGCCCGCACCTTGTCCTAATTAACTTGGACTACCGGATCTTTGCAATGCACATGTTTTGACCAAGTGTCACAATGGGGTACCTCCATGTCGCACTGTACAAAGGTCTAAGGAGAAAGCTCGCATTTTGGATTTCTCGCTTTTGATTATTCTCAACTTAGACATCCATACCGGGACAACATGGACAACAGATAATGGACTCCTCTTTAATGCATAAGCATGTGGCAACAATTATTATTCTCATATGAGATTGAGGATATGTGTCCAAAACTGAAACTTCCACCATGAATCATGGCTTTAGTTAGCGGCCCAAAGTTCTTCTCTAACAATATGCATGCTCCAACCATGAAGGTGGTAGATCTCTCTTACTTCGGACAAGACGGACATGCATAGCAACTCACATGATATCCAACAAAGAGTAGTTGATGGCGTCCAGAAACATGGTTATCGCTCAACAAGCAACTTAATAAGAGATAAAGTGCATAAGTACATATTCAATACCACAATAGATTTTAAGCTATTTGTCCCATGAGCTATATATTGCAAAGGTGAATGATGGAATTTTAAAGGTAGCACTCAAGCAATTTACTTTGGAATGGCGGATAAATACCATGTAGTAGGTAGGTATGGTGGACACAAATGGCATAGTGGTTGGCTCAAGTATTTTGGATGCATGAGAAGTATTCCCTCTCGATACAAGGTTTAGGCTAGCAAGGTTATTTGAAACAAACACAAGGATGAACGGTACAGCAAAACTCACATAAAAGACATATGGTAAACATTATAAGACTCCATACCGTCTTCCTTGTTGTTCAAAACTCAATACTAGATGTTATCTAGACTCTAGAGAAACCAAATATGCAAACCAAATTAGCAAGCTCTAAGTATTTCTTCATTAATGGGTGCAAAGTATATGATGCAAGAGCTTAAACATGAGCACAACAATTGCCAAGTATCAAATTATCCAAGACATTTTAGAGTTACTACATGTATCATTTTCCAATTCCAACCATATAACAATTTAACGAAGATGAAACTTCGCCATGAATACTATGAGTAGAGCCTAAGGACATATTTGTCCATATGCTACAGCGGAGCGTGTCTCTCTCCCATAAGTGAATGCTAGGATCCATTTTATTCAAACAAAACAAAAACAAAAACAAACCGACGCTCCAAGCAAAGTGCATAAGATGTGACGGAATAAAAATATAGTTTCAGGGGAGGAACCTGATAATGTTGTCGATGAAGAAGGGGATGCCTTGGGCATCCCCAAGCTTAGACGCTTGAGTCTTCTTAATATATGCAGGGGTGAACCACCGGGGCATCCCCAAGCTTAGAGCTTTCACTCTCCTTGATCATATTGCATCATACTCCTCTCTTGATCCTTGAAAACTTCCTCCACACCAAACTCGAAACAACTCATTAGAGGGTTAGTGCATAATAAAAATTCACATGTTCAGAGGTGACACAATCATTCTTAACACTTCTGGACATTGCATAAAGCTACTGGACATTAGTGGATCAAAGAAATTCATCCAACATAGCAAAAGAGGCAATGCGAAATAAAAGACAGAATCTGTCAAAACAGAACAGTCCGTAAAGATGGATTTTATTAGGCCACCAGACTTGCTCAAACGAAAATGCTCAAATTGAATGAAAGTTGCGTACATATCTGAGGATCATGCTCGTAAATTGGCGTAATTTTCTGAGCTACCTACAGGGAGATAGACCCAGATTCATGACAGCAAAAGAAATCTGGAACTGCTAGCGATAATCCAAATCTAGTACTTACTTTTCTATCAAAGACTTTACTTGGCACAACAAAACATAAAACTAAGATAAGGAGAGGTTGATACAGTAGTAAACAACTTCCAAGACACAAATATAAAACAAAAATACTGGAGTAAAAACATGGGTTGTC
>NC_061508.1:40716810-40756894 GCF_022539505.1 Lolium rigidum
CTCGCATTGACACTGGGACAAGTGATGAAAGTTCTAAGGTTGTGTTGTGCTCGTTGCCACTAGGGATAAAACATTGGCGCTATGTCCTAGGATGTAGTTGTTGATTACATTACGCACCATACGTAATGCAATTGTCCGTTGCTTTGCAACTTAATACTGGAAGGGGTTCGGACGATAACCTCGAAGGTGGACTTTTTAGGCATAGATGCGGTTGGATGGCGGTCTATGTACTTTGTCGTAATGCCCAATTAAATCTCACTATACTTATCATGCCATGTATGTGCATTGTTATGCCCTCTCTATTTGTCAATTGCCCGACTGTAATTTGTTCACCCAACATGCTTTTATCTTATGGGAGAGACACCTCTAGTGAACTGTGGACCCCGGTCCATTCTTTAATACTCGAAATACAAATCTGTCTGCAATACTTGTTTTTACTGTTTTCTCTGCAAACAATCATCTTCCACACAATACGGTTAATCCTTTGTTACAGCAAGCCGGTGAGACTCGACAACCTCATCGTTTCGTTGGGGCAAAGTACTTTGGTTGTGTTGTGCAGGTTCCACGTTGGCGCCGGAATCCCTGGTGTTGCGCCGCACTACATCCCGCCGCCATCAACCTTCAACGTGCTTCTTGGCTCCTCCTGGTTCGATAAACCTTGGTTTCTTTACGAGGAAAAACTTGCTGCTGTGCGCATCATACCTTCCTCTTGGGGTTGCCCAACGAACGTGTGAAATACACGCCATCAAGCATATTCTCCGGCGCCGTTGCCGGGGAGATCAAGACACGTTCGCAAGGGGAGTCTCCACTTCTCAATCTCTTTACTTTGTTTTTGTCTTGCTTTATTTTATTTACTACTTTGTTTGCTGCATTATATCAAAACACAAAAAAAATTAGTTGCTAGTTTTACTTTATTTACTTGTCTTGTTTGCTATATCAAAAACACAAAAAAATTAGTTTACTTGCATTTACTTTATCTAGTTTGCTTTATTTACTACTTGCTAAAATGGCCAACCCTGAAAATACTAAGTTGTGTGACTTCACTAGCACAAATAATAATGATTTCTTATGCACACCTATTGCTCCACCTGCTACTATAGCAGAATTCTTTGAAATTAAACCTGCTTTACTAAATCTTGTTATGAGAGAGCAATTTTCTGGTGTTAGTTCTGATGATGCCGCTGCCCATCTCAATAATTTTGTTGAACTATGTGAAATGCAAAAGTATAAAGATGTAGATGGTGACATTATAAAATTAAAATTGTTTCCTTTCTCATTAAGAGGAAGAGCTAAAGATTGGTTGCTATCTCTGCCTAAGAATAGTATTGATTCATGGACTAAATGCAAGGATGCTTTTATTGGTAGATATTATCCCCCTGCTAAAATTATATCTTTGAGGAGTAGCATAATGAATTTTAAACAATTAGATAATGAACATGTTGCTCAAGCTTGGAAAAGAATGAAATCTCTGGTTAAAAATTGCCCAACCCATGGATCGACTACTTGGATGATCATCCAAACCTTCTATGCGGGACTAAATTTTTCTTCGCGGAATTTATTGGATTCAGCTACCGGAGGTACCTTTATGTCCATCACTCTTGGTGAAGCAACAAAGCTTCTTGATAATATGATGGTTAATTACTCTGAATGGCACACGGAAAGAGCTCCACAAGGTAAGAAGGTAAATTCTGTTGAAGAATCCTCTTCCTTGAATGATAAGGTTGATGCTATTATGTCTATGCTTGCGAATGATAGGACTAATGTTGATCCTAATAATGTTCCATTAGCTTCATTGGTTGCCCAAGAAGAACATGCTGATGTAAACTTCATTAAAAATAATAATTTCAACAACAATGCTTATCGAAACAATTCTAGTAATAACTATAGGCCATATCCTTATAATAATGGTAACGGTTATGCTAATTCTTATGGGAATTCTTACAACAATAATAGTAATACACCCCCTGGACTTGAAGCCATGCTTAAAGAATTTATTAGTACACAAACTCGCTTTTAACAAATCTGTTGAGGAAAAGCTCAATAAAATTGATATTCTTGCTTCTAGAGTTGATAGTCTTGCCTCTGATGTTGATCTTTTGAAATCCAAAGTTATGCCTAATAGGGATATTGAAAATAAAATTGTTACTACAGCAAATGCCATCCAAGTTAGAATTAATGAGAATATAAGATTAATGGCTGAACTGCGTGCTAGGTGGGAAAATGAAAAACTAGCTAAAAAGGAAAATGTAGCTAAAGTTTGGACTATTACCACCACTAGCAATGCTAATGATTCACATGTTTCTGCACCTCCTACTATTAATGGTAAAATAATTGGTGTTGGCAATGCTTCTACTCCTA
The DNA here is from genome assembly GCF_022539505.1 of Lolium rigidum. Lineage (NCBI taxonomy): Eukaryota > Viridiplantae > Streptophyta > Magnoliopsida > Poales > Poaceae > Lolium > Lolium rigidum. The sequence goes on from NC_061508.1 coordinate 40,719,169, forward strand.
GTCAAAGCGCGCAAAATTACCTGAAACTGCTAAAACTGCTGAAACTGCCTGTGATAAAACTGCTGAAATTTTTTACAACCTTGGGGATGATAATCCCATTGCTTTAGATTGTAATGATTTAGATTTTGATGATTGCCACATCTCTGAAGTTATAAAGTTCTTGCAAAAACTTGCTAAGAGTCCCAATGCTAGCGCTGTAAACTTGGCTTTCACAAAACATATTACAAATGCTCTCATAAAAGCTAGAGAAGAGAAACTAAAACTTGAAACTTCTATTCCTAGAAAGCTAGAGGATGGTTGGGAGCCCATCATTAAAATGAGAGTCAAAGATTTTGATTGTAATGCTTTATGTGATCTTGGTGCAAGTATTTCTGTTATGCCTAAAAAAGTCTATGATATGCTTGACTTGCCACCATTGAAAAACTGTTATCCGGATGTTAATCTCGCTGATAATGCTAAAAAGAAACCTTTGGGGAAAGTTGATAATGTTCATATTATGGTTAACAATAACCTTGTCCCCGTTGATTTTGTTGTCTTGGATATTGAATGCAATGCATCTTGCCCCATTATATTGGGAAGACCTTTTCTTCGAACCGTTGGTGCTACTATTGATATGAAGGAAGGTAATATTAAATATCAATTTCCTCTCAAGAAAGGTATGGAACACTTCCCTAGAAAGAGAATGAAGTTACCTTATGATTCTATTATTAGAACAAATTATGATGTTGATGCTTCATCTCTTGATGTTACTTGAGTTACACTTTTCTGCGCCTAGCTGAAAGGCGTTAAAGAAAAGCGCTTATGGGAGACAACCCATGTTTTTACTCCAGTATTTTTGTTTTATATTTGTGTCTTAGAAGTTTTTTACTACTGTAGCAACCTCTCCTTATCTTAGTTTTATGTTTTGTTGTGCCAAGTAAAGTCTTTGATAGTAAAGTAAGTACTAGATTTGGATTACTGCGCAGTTCCAGATTTCTTTGCTATCACGAATCTGGGTCTACCTCCCTGTAGGTAGCTCAGAAAATTAAGCAAATTTACGTGCATGATCCTCAGATATGTACGCAACTTTCATTCAATTTGGGCATTTTCATTTGAGCAAGTCTGGTGGCCTAATAAAATCCATCTTTACGGACTGTTCTGTTTTGACAGATTCTGCCTTTTTATTTCGCATTGCCTCTTTCGCTATGTTGGATGAATTTATTTGCTCCATTAATCTCCAGTAGCTTTATGCAATGTCCAGAAGTGTTAAGAATGATTGTGTCACCTCTGAACATATGAATTTTTATTATGCACTAACCCTCTAATGAGTTGTTTCGAGTTTGGTGTGGAGGAAGTTTTCAAGGATCAAGAGAGGAGTATGATGCAATATGATTAAGGAGAGTGAAAGCTCTAAGCTTGGGGATGCCCCGGTGGTTCACCCCTGCATATTCTAAGAAGACTCAAGCGTCTAAGCTTGGGGATGCCCAAGGCATCCCCTTCTTCATCGACAACATTATCGGGTTCCTCCCCGAAACTATATTTTTATTCCGTCACATCTTATGTACTTTGCTTGGAGCGTCGTTTGTTTTTGCTTTTTGTTTTGTTTGAATAAAATGGATCCTAGCATTCACTTTATGGGAGAGAGACACGCTCCGCTGTAGCATATGGACAAATATGTCCTTAGGCTCTACTCATAGTATTCATGGCGAAGTTTCTTCTTCGTTAAATTGTTATATGGTTGGAATTGGAAAATGCTACATGTAGTAATTCTAAAATGTCTTGGATAATTTGATACTTGGCAATTGTTGTGCTCATGTTTAAGCTCTTGCATCATATACTTTGCACCCATTAATGAAGAAATACTTAAGAGCTTGCTAATTTGGTTTGCATATTTGGTTTCTCTAGAGTCTAGATAACATCTAGTATTGAGTTTTGAACAACAAGGAAGACGGTATGGAGTCTTATAATGTTTACAATATGTCTTTTATGTGAGTTTTGCTGTACCGTTCATCCTTGTGTTTGTTTCAAATAACCTTGCTAGCCTAAACCTTGTATCGAGAGGGAATACTTCTCATGCATCCAAAATACTTGAGCCAACCACTATGCCATTTGTGTCCACCATACCTACCTACTACATGGTATTTATCCGCCATTCCAAAGTAAATTGCTTGAGTGCTACCTTTAAAATTCCATCATTCACCTTTGCAATATATAGCTCATGGGACAAATAGCTTAAAAACTATTGTGGTATTGAATATGTACTTATGCACTTTATCTCTTATTAAGTTGCTTGTTGTGCGATAACCATGTTTCGGGGACGCCATCAACTATTCTTTGTTGAATATCATGTGAGTTGCTATGCATGTCCGTCTTGTCCGAAGTAAGAGAGATCTACCACCTTTATGGTTGGAGCATGCATATTGTTAGAGAAGAACTTTGGGCCGCTAACTAAAGCCATGATTCATGGTGGAAGTTTCAGTTTTGGACATACATCCTCAATCTCATATGAGAATAATAGTTGTTGCCACATGCTTATGCATTAAAGAGGAGTCCATCATCTGTTGTCCATGTTGTCCCGGTATGGATGTCTAAGTTGAGAATAATCAAAAGCGAGAAATCCAAAATGCGAGCTTTCTCCTTAGACCTTTGTACAGGCGGCATGGAGGTACCCCATTGTGACACTTGGTTAAAACATGTGCATTGCAAAGATCCGGTAGTCCAAGCTAATTAGGACAAGGTGCGGGCACTATTAGTATACTATGCATGAGGCTTGCAACTTGTAAGATATAATTTTCATAATTCATATGCTTTATTACTACCGTTGACAAAATTGTTTCATGTTTTCAAAATAAAAGCTCTAGCACAAATATAGCAATCGATGCTTTCCTCTTTGAAGGACCATTCTTTTACCTTTTATGTTGAGTCAGTTCACCTATCTCTCTCCACCTCAAGAAGCAAACACTTGTGTGAAGCTGTGCATTGATTCCTACATACTTGCATATTGCACTTGTTATATTACTCTATGTTGACAATTATCCATGAGATATACATGTTACAAGTTGAAAGCAACCGCTGAAACTTAATCTTCCTTTGTGTTGCTTCAATGCCTTTACTTTGATTTATTGCTTTATGAGTTAACTCTTATGCAAGACTTATTGATGCTTGTCTTGAAGTACTATTCATGAAAAGTCTTTGCTTTATGATTCACTTGTTTACTCATGTCATTACCATTGTTTTGATCGCTGCATTCATTACATATGTTTACAAATAGTATGATCAAGGTTATGATGGCATGTCACTTCAGAAATTATCTTTGTTATCGTTTTACTCGCTCGGGACGAGCGAGAACTAAGCTTGGGGATGCTTGATACGTCTCCGACGTATCGATAATTTCTTATGATCCATGCCATATTATTGATGATACCTACATGTTTTATGCACACTTTATGTCATATTCGTGCATTTTCCGGAACTAACCTATTAACAAGATGCCGAAGTGCCAGTCTGTCGTTTTCTGCTGTTTTTGGTTTCGAAATCCTAGTAACGAAATATTCTCGGAATTGGACGAAATCAAGACCCAGGGGCCTATTTTGCCACGAATCTTCCAGAAGACCGAAGAGCATACGAAGTGGGGCCACGAGGTGGCCAGACCACAAGGCGGCGCGGAGTGATGAGTGAGTAGTTCACCCCTGGACTATGGGTCCATAGCAGTAGCTAGATGGTTGTCTTCTCCTCATTGTGCTTCATTGTTGGATCTTGTGAGCTGCCTAACATGATCAAGATCATCTATCTGTAATACTCTATGTTGTGTTTGTCGGGATCCGATGGATAGAGAATACCATGTTATGTTAATTATCAAGTTATTACATATGTGTTGTTTATGATCTTGCATGCTCTCCGTTACTAGTAGAGGCTCTGGCCAAGTTTTTGCTTTTAACTCCAAGAGGGAGTATTTATGCTCGATAGTGGGTTCATGCCCGCATTGACACCTGGCACGAGTGACGAAAAGTTCTAAGGTTGTGTTGTGCTTGTTGCCACTAGGGATAAAACATTGGCGCTATGTCCTAGGATGTAGTTGTTGATTACATTACGCACCATACTTAATGCAATTGTCTGTTGCTTTGCAACTTAATACTTGGAAGGGGTTCGGACGATAACCCGAAGGTGGACTTTTTAGGCATAGATGCGGTTGGATGGCGGTCTATGTACTTTGTCGTAATGCCCAATTAAATCTCACTATACTTATCATGACATGTATGTGCATTGTTATGCCCTCTCTATTTGTCAATTGCCCGACTATAATTTGTTCACCCAACATGCTTTTATCTTATGGGAGAGACACCTCTAGTGAACTGTGGACCCCGGTCCATTCTTTTAATACCGAAATACAAATCTGTCGCAATACTTGTTTTTACTGTTTTCTCTGCAAACAATCATCTTCCACACAATACGGTTAATCCTTTGTTACAGCAAGCCGGTGAGACTGACAACCTCACTGTTTCGTTGGGGTAAAGTACTTTGGTTGTGTTGTGCAGGTTCCGCGTTGGCGCCGGAATCCCTGGTGTTGCGCCGCACTACATCCCGCCGCCATCAACCTTCAACGTGCTTCTTGGCTCCTCCTGGTTTGATAAACCTTGGTTTCTTTCTGAGGGAAAACTTGCTGCTGTGCGCATCATACCTTCCTCTTGGGGTTGCCCAACGAACGTGTGAAATACACGCCATCACATGGCAACTTTTCTTGTAGTGCGTCTGTTTGTTTTTATTTTTGTTTTGTTTGAATAAATTCGGATCCTAGCATTCCTTGTTTGGGAGAGAGACACGCTCCACTGTTTCGTATGAACACATATGTTCTTAGCTTTATTCTTAATGTTCATTGCGAAGGTTGAACTACTTCGTTCATTGATATATGGTTGGAAACAGAAAATGCTGCATGTGGTAATTGGTATAATGTCTTAAATAATTTGATACTTGGCAATTGTTGTGCTCATATAGATCATGTTTAAGCTCTTGCATCATGTACTTTGCACTATTAATGAAGAACTACATAGAGCTTTGGTTTGCATGATTGGTCTCTAGAGTCTAGATATTTTCTTGTTAAGGTGTTTGAACAACAAGGAAGACGATGTAAAGTCTTATAATGCTTATAATATGTTCATATGTGAGTCTTGTTGTACCGTTTTATACTTGAGTTTGCTTCAAACAACCTTGCTAGCCTAGCCTTGTATTGAGAGGAATTCTTCTCGTGCATCCAAATCCTTGAGCCAAAAACTATGCCATTTGTGTCCACCATACCTACCTACTACATGGTATTTCTCTGCCATTCCAAAGTACATTACTTGAGTGCTACCTTTAAAAACTCTATCCTTTGTCTTTGCAATATATAGCTCATGGGAAAATAGCCTTAAAAACTAGTGTGGTGAAGAATATGTACTTATGTGTCTTATTTCTTAATAAGTTGCTTGTTGAGCGGTAACCATGTTTCTGGGGACGCCATCAACTATTACACCTTTGTTGAATATCATGTGAGTTGCTATGCATGTTCGTCTTGTCCGAAGTAAGGGCGATTTTCATGATAAATGGTTTGAGTATGCATATTGTTAGAGAAGAACATTGGGCCGCTAACTAAAGCCATGATCCATGGTGGAAGTTTCAGCTTGGACAATCAATCCTCAATCTCTTATGAGAATATTATCTCGTTGTTGAATGCTTATGCATTAAAGAGGAGTCCATTATCTGTTGTCTATGTTGTCCCGGTATGGATGTCTAAGTTGAGAATAATCAAAAGCGAGAAATCCAATGCGAGCTTTCTCCTTAGATGTTTGTACAGGCGGCATAGAGGTACCCCTTTGTGACACTTGGTTGAAACATATGTTATGCAATGATAATCCGTGTTAATCCAAGCTAATTAGGACAACGTGCGAGCACTATTGGTATACTATGCATGAGGCTTGCAACTTATAGGATATCTTATACATAACACATATGATTTATTACTACCGTTGACAAAATTGTTTCTTGTTTTCAAAATGAAAAGCTCTAGCACAAAAATAGTAATCCATGCTTCCCTCTGCGAAGGGCCAATCTTCTACTTTATTGTTGAGTCAGTTTACCTACTTCTTTCTATCTTAGAAGGAAACACTTGTATCAACGTGTGCATTGATTCCTACATGTTTACCTATTGCACTTGTTATATTACTTTGTGTTGACAATTATCCATGAGATATACATGTTGAAGTTGAAAGCAACCGCTGAAACTTATATCTTCCTTTGTGTTGCTTCAAAGCTTTTTACTAAGAATCTATTTCTTTATGAGTAACTCTTATGCAAGTCTTATTGATGCTTGTCTTGAAAGTACTATTCATGAAAAGTCTTTGCTATATGATTCATTTGTTTACTCATTATCTTCACCATTGCTTCGAATCGCTGCATTCATCTCATATGCTTTACAATAGTATTGATCCAGATTATGATAGCATGTCACTTAAGAAATTATCTGTGTTATCGTTTACCTACTCGAGGGCGAGTAGGAACTAAGCTTGGGGATGCTTGATACGTCTCAAACGTATCTATAATTTCTTATGTTCCATGCTACTTTTCTGATGATACTCACATGTTTTATACACATTATATGTCATTATTATGCATTTTCCGGCACTAACCTATTGACGAGATGCCGAAGAGCCAGTTGCCGTTTTCTGCTGTTTTTGGTTTCAGAGATCCTACAAAGGAAATATTCTCGGAATTGGACGAAATCAACGCCCAGGGTCTTATTTTTCCACGAAGCTTCCAGAAGACCGAAAGGGAAACGAAGTGGGGCGATGGGGCGCCGCCACACTAGGGCCGCACGGCCTAAGGGGGGCCCGCGCCGCCCTAGCGTGTGGGGCCCCTGTCAGCCCTCCGACTCCGCCCTTCCGCCTACTTAAATCCTTTGTCGCGAATACCCCAGTACCGAGAGCCACGATACGGAAAACCTTACTGAGACGCCGCCGCCGCCAATCCCATCTCGGGGGATTCAGGAGATCGCCTCCGGCACCCTGCCGGAGAGGGGAATCATCTCTCGGAGGGCTCTTCATCGCCATGATCGCCTCCGGATCGATGTGTGAGTAGTTCACCCCTGGACTATGGGTCCATAGCAGTAGCTAGATGGTTGTCTTCTCCTCATTGTGCTATCATGTTAGATCTTGTGAGCTGCCTATCATGATCAAGATCATCTATTTGTAATGCTACATGTTGTGTTTGTTGGGATCCGATGAATATTGAATACTATGTCAAGTTGATTATCAATCTATCATATATGTTGTTTATGTTCTTGCATGCTCTGCGTTGCTAGTAGAGGCTCGGCCAAGTTGATACTTGTGACTCCAAGAGGGAGTATTTATGCTCGATAGTGGGTTCATGCCTCCATTGAATGCGGGACGATGATGTGAAAGTTCTAAGGTTGTGGATGTGCTGTCGCCACTAGGGATAAAACACCGATGCTTTGTCTAAGGATATTTGTGTTGATTACATTACGCACCATACTTAATGCAATTGTCTGTTGTTTGCAACTTAATACTGGAAGGGGTTCGGATGATAACCTGAAGGTGGACTTTTTAGGCATAGATGCATGCTGGGATAGCGGTCTATGTACTTTGTCGTAATGCCCTGATTAAATCTCATAGTACTCATCATGATATATGTATGTGCATTTTTATGCCTTCTTTATTTGTCAATTGCCCAACTGTAATTTGTTCACCCAACATGCTATTTCTCTTATGGGAGAGACACCACTAGTGAACTGTGGACCCCGGTCCATTCTTTACATCTGAAATACAATCTATCGCAATTGTTCTTTATCGTTCTTCGCAAACAAACATCATCATCCACACTATACATCTAATCCTTTGTTTACAGGCAAGCTCGGTGAGATTGACAACCTCACCGTTACGTTGGGGCAAAGTACTTTGATTGTGTTGTGCAGGTTCCACGTTGGCGCGGAATCCCTGGTGTTGCGCCGCACTACACCCCGCCACCAACAACCTTCACGTGTTCCTTGACTCCTACTGGTTCGATAACCTTGGTTTCTTACTGAGGGAAAACTTGCTGTTGTACGCATCACACCTTCCTCTTGGGGTTCCCAACGGACGTGTGTCTTGCACGCCATCACAGCTGAAGGGTCACATCAAACCACGGTACAGTGACCAGGAGCTAGGCACCTGCAACATCTACCCATGAGCCAAGCAGGGACAGGACGGCGAGCAATTGGCGGGGCTGGCAGAGTCGGGCAGCGTGGACCGCTGATACGTCTCAAACGTATCTATAATTTCTTATGTTCCATGCTACTTTTATGATGATACACACATGTTTTATACACACTTTATGTCATTATTATGCATTTTCCGGAACTAACCTATTGACAAGATGCCGAAGTGCCGGTTCTCGTTTTCTGCGTTTTTGGTTTCGGAAATCCTAGTAAGGAAATATTCTCGGAATTGGACGAAATCAACGCCCGTATCTTATAATTCCACGAAGCTTCCGAACACCGGAGAGGGGCCGGAGGAGAGGCCCGGGGCCACCACACATGGTGGCGGCGCGGCCCAAACGGGGCGCGCCCTCGTTGTCCGGCTACCCCGTACCCCTCCGACTCCGACTCTCTGCCTATAAAAGCCTTCCTGACCTAAAAACTTCGGGGGAATAAGCCACGATACGAGAAAACCTTCCAGAGCCGCCGCCATCGCGAAACTCCAATTCGTGGGACAGAAGTCTCTGTTCCGGCACCCTGCCGGGACGGGGAATTGCCCCCGGAGTCATCTCCATCGACACCACCGCCATCTTCATCGCCATCGCTGTCTCCCATGATGAGGAGGGAGTAGTTCTCCCCCGAGGCTAAGGGCTGTACCATAGCTATGTGGTTCATCTCTCTCCCCCATGTGATCTTTATGTGATCATGAGCTTTGTGATCTAGTTGAATATCATCTATGTGCTACTCTAGTGATGTTATTAAAGTAGTCTATTCCTCCTCCATGATGTAATGTTGACAGTATGTGCATCATGTAGTACTTGGTATAAGCTATGATTGTGATCTCTTGTAGATTATGAAGTTAACTATTACTATGATAGTATTGATGCGATCTATTCCCCCTTTCATAGCTATTGTTGACAGTGTGTATGCTATGTTAGTACTCGGTCTAAATTGCAATGGTCTATCATGCACTCTAAGGTTACTTAAATATGAACACCGAATGTTGTGGAGCTTGTTAACTCCGGCTTGAGGGAGCTCTTGTAGCCCTACACAATGAATGGTGTTTGTCATCCAACAAGAGAGTGTAGAGAAAGTAGTATTTGTTTATTCAGTTATGTGATCAATGTTGAGAGTGTCCACTAGTGAAAGTATGATCCCTAGGCCTTATTTCCGAACATCGAATCTCTGTTTACTTACTATTCTGTTGCATGTTTACTCGCTGCCATATTTTATTCAGATTGTTATTACCGCTCATATACATCCATATTACTTGTATTTCACTATCTCTTCGCCGAACTAGTGCACCTATACATCTGACAAGTGTATTGGGTGTGTTGGGGACACAAGAGACTTCTTGTATCGTAATTGCAGGGTTGCTTGGGAGGGATATCTTTGACCTCTACCTCCCTGAGTTCGATAAACCTTGGGTGATTCACTTAAGGGAAACTTGCTGCTTTCTACAAACCTCTGCTCTTGGAGGCCCAACACTGTCTACAAGAATAGAAGCGTGCGTAGACATAAAGCTATTTTCTGGCGCCGTTGCCGGGGAGGTAAGGTAAAAGGTATTCACATCCTCCGACTACTAAGCTATTTCCTAGCATTGTTGCCGGTGTGTGAGTGCTCGAAGCTATTTCCTTTAGATCCTGCAATTGCATCTTTTTGTTTCTTGTTCACTAGTTAGGCATAATGGAAAACAACAGTGAGCTCTTTAATCTTTTTCCTAAGTTAAGACATGAATTGTTTGATGCGAAAATTAAAAAACCTATGGAACCTTATCTGCATGATAGTAGCAATGTTATTAGTATGAATGCAATTACTGCCAATGCTATGGAAAAGTCTAAGCTTGGGGAAGCTAGTTTATATAAAAATAATATTTTTTGCTCCTCAGCTTTGGAAGAAATATTTTGTTCTGATAATGCTTTATCTCCCATATGCAATAACTCTAATGATGCTTCTGATATTTTAAATCCACCTGCTGAAAGTATTTCATATAAAATACCTATGAAAATTATTGAACATGTTATGGATAACCGCTATGAAGGGGATGGAACTCGTCCATCCCGGAGATCATTTATCGTTTTTGCATGAATTATGCGGGTTATTCAAGTGTGCAGGTATCTCTATGGATGAAGTGAGGAAGAAACTATTCTCTATTTCGCTGTCTGGGAAAGCGGCTCATTGGTATAAATTGCTGAAGAATAGTCATTCTCTTGGTTGGGAGGAAATTGTATCTCTCTTTTATTCTAAATTTTATCCTCCTCATGAAGTGCATATTGATAGGAATTACATTTATAACTTTTATCCTCGTGATGGAGAGAGTATTTCCCAAGCATGGGGGAGATTGAAGTCACTAATGCTCAAATGTCCCATTCATGAGCTCCCCGTAATGTTATTATTAATAATTTTTATGCAAGGCTTTCAGGATACCACAAGGACTATCTAGATGCCTGTTTGGAGGGATCTTTCACAAGCAAGGAGGTTGAAGCTAGGTGGGATCTTCTTGATCGGATTGAAGAGAACGCTGAAGATTGGGAGAACGACAAAGGTAAAGAGTCAGGTATAAATTATGATTATGAATGCATTGAAACTTTTATGGATACCGATAAAATTCGAAATATGAGTGCTACTTATGGTCTTGACTCTCAAGTTGTTGCAAATCTTTATAAAGCTTTTGCCTCTCATTTTGAATTGCCTAAGAAGAATTTTGATAAGTATCATGAACCTTTTAAAGATGCTTGCATGAAGTATGAAATTGTTGTTAATGATTGCAATAAACAGGCTCAAACTCCTAAGGATGCTATTTCCTATAAGCATGTTAATTTTTGTGGAATGCATAGACCTTGTGGAATTAATCAAATCGAAGATGAATATTGTATCCATCATATTAATGAAAAAACTAGAAACTGGTCTAGGGCTCTAGATGATCTTGGTAAAAAAGTTTGTGCCATCTATCCTTTTATTTGTGAACTTTGTCATAAAGTGGGTCATTTTAATTTTCAATGCTCCTCCAATGATAATTCGAACCCCATGAGTGCTGCAAATTTTTATTGTGATGATAAAATTACTCTTAATCAGCATGATGAACTTACTTTATTTTTGTGGTGTGAAGAGTTATCAAGAAAAATCTCTTTGTTAGATATTAACGATCTTGATATTGATGATGTCCTGCATGGGTGTTTTTCTTATTGCATTGATAATTGCCATACAAATACTTACATACAAAATATTTTAGAAGATGACACTTTGCCAAAATATGATAGGACCGCTGTGTGTTTTGAACTTATTAATGAAAAGGAGGAATCCTCCCAAGTTTCTTCTATTGTTTCTGGAAATAAACCAGGTTATGTGGAAGAGCCCCTCATTAAGCCTCTCCCCGCTAAAGAAGGGAACGAGGAGAAGGAAAAGAAGAAGAAGAAGGGAACGAAGAAGAAGAAGAGGGGAAATAAAAAAGAAAGAGGTAACGGCATATCCCCGCGTGTATGAGATAACGATAGGTAACCGTAAGTATGTTGCTCCTAATGATTATTATGATAATGAATCTGAGTACAATGATCTTCCTATGCCCTTTACCTACATTAGTGATCATGATTTGAAAGAGCACACTACTTTTGATATTGAAAATCTCTGGGAAACTAATTCTGAAAATGATGATGTTAATAATTGCCATAGTATCAGTACCATCCAAGCTTCCTCCCATAATGATATAGAAAGCTCTAAGCTTGGGGATGAGGTGTTTGAAAATCCTTTTGCTACTGATCATTATATTTTGACGCATCTCCTTCTAGTAACAATGATGGTAAGGTTACAGACGAACATACTGTGGAAGATAACTATTCTATTTCTTATGATGACACTATGCCTCCAATTTTTGACAATTATTATAAAGAATGCTATGACACATGTTATAATTATCCTTATGAAACTTGTCATAGTTATGGTGGGATCGCTAAAAAACATTCCCTTAGTATGCAACTTGTTTACCATGTTCAAATTCTTGATAATGATCCTGCTCCAATTACTATTAATGAGAAGAGTTTTTCTTATGCCAAAATTAATGATACCTTTATGCATATGAACCATGATAAGAATGTTTTAAGTGATGGTTATATTGTGGATTTCATCAATGATGCTACTGAAAGTTATTATGAGAGAGGGAAACATGGTTATATGCATCTTAATAATATTAAGTTTCCCTTCTTTATGTTGAGAATCTTGAAGTTACTTGTGTTTTATCTTCCTATGCTTGTCACTTTGTTCTTCATGAATTCATTTGTGTACAAGATTCCTTCTCATAGGAAGTGGGTTAGGCTTAAATTTGTTTCATACTTGCCTTTTGATGCTCTCTTTTGCTTCAACTCTCATCCTTATGTGAGCATCATTAAAATTGCTGAGCCCATCTTAATGGCTATAAAGAAAGCACTTCTTGGGAGATAACCCATGTCTTTATTTTGCTACTGTTTTGTTGTGTTTTGGAAGTTGTTACTACTGTAGCAACCTCTCATTATGTTTATTTTATTGCATTGTTGTGCCAAGTAAAGTCTTTGATAGTAAGGTTGATACTAGATTTGGATTATCGCGTATGAAACAGATTTCTTGCTGTCACGAATTTGAGTAGTATTCTCTGTAGGTAACTCAGAAAAATCTGCCAATTTACGTGAGTAATCCTCAGATATGTACGCAACTTTCATTCAATTTGAGCATTTTCATCTGAGCAAATCTGGTGCCTCTAAAAATTCGTCTTTACTGGATCGTTCTGCTTTGACAGATTCTGCCTTTTATTTCGCATTGCCTCTTTTGCTGTGTTGGATGGATTTCTTTGTTCCATTAACTTCCAGTAGCTTTGGCTAATGTCCAGAAGTGTTAAGAATGATTGTATCACTTCTGAATATGTGAATTTTTGATTATGCACTAACCCTCTAATGAGTTTGTTTTGAGTTTGGTGTGGAGGAAGTTTTCAAGGGTCAAGAGAGGAGGATGATACAATATGATCAAGAAGAGTGAAAAGTCTAAGCTTGGGGATGCCCCCGTGGTTCATCACTGCATATTTCAAGAAGACTCAAGCATCTAAGCTTGGGGATGCCCAAGGCATCCCCTTCTTCATTGACAACTTATCAGGTCACCTCTAGTGAAACTATATTTTTATTCTGTCACATCAACCGGAAATTATTCGTTCTTCTGTAACGGTAACTATACAGAATCTTCGCCCCATACTGCGCATGATTTCCTCATTTCCCGCGCGAAATTTTCGGTAAAGCGAATCTTCCCTGGGTAATTCGGATCCGCGCAGTTAGGTCACCGCCGCTTCAGTTTCACCGCTTTTGACCTAGGATACGTGGAAGAAATCCAATGGCACGACCGCTCAGTTCCCACCATAGGATCCAACGCACGTATCTCCGCACGCGGTCTACAAATACCCCACTGATGCAGTCACTTTCTGTTATCACCAGAATTTGACCGGATCAGAGGTGGGCCGTGACCAAGATGGGCTTGAAGATTACATACAGAAGAAATACGTGAATCGGCCTTATATGCAACGTTTGGGCTAGTTTGCCCTTGTATCTGTAACATATTAGATTACGAGTTGGTTAGGAGTTAGAGTTTTACCCGTGCACGGTTAGGTGCACGCCTGAATTAGAAAGTCCCTTGGACTATAAATATGTATCTAGGGTTTATGGAATAAACAACAACCAACGTTCAACACAAATCAATCTCGGCGCATCGCCAACTCCTTCGTCTCGAGGGTTTCTCCGGTAAGCACCATGCTGCCTAGATCGCATCTTGCGATCTAGGCAGCACAAGCCTATCCACGTTGTTCATGCGTTGCTCGTGCTGAAGCCTTTTTGATGGAGAGCAACGTAGTTATCTTAGATGTGTTAGGGTTAGCATTGTTCTTCGTATCATATGCTGTCGTAGTGCAACCCTTATACATCTAGCCGCCCTTACACCTATCTTAGGTGTAGGGGCGCACCCCGCTTGATCATCGTTTAGTAGATCCGATCTGTTACGGTTGCTCCTTGTTCTTCGGGGATTAGTTTAATATCCGCAATAGTTAGGCCTTACAAAGGGTTGGAGGATCCAAGCGGCGTGTAGGGTGTAGTTTGCTAGCCCTAGGCGGGATGTTCCGGGATCAACCTCGTGTTGGTTTTTAGGCCCTGTCTAGGATCGGCTTACGATCACCGTACGCGAGCGCGAGGCCCAATCGTGAGTAGGATGATCCGATTATGCGGTGAAAACCCTAAATCGTCGTAGATCGCATTAGCTTTATCTTGATCAAGCAGGACCACCATATATTCGGACACCTTGTACGAATCATGGGTGGATCGGCTCTTTGAGCTGATTCACAGGATAACCTGAGAGCCGATCGAGGCTCGTATTTAACGTTTACGTGTATGCCATGCAGGAAACTAAGCGAGGCATCATCCAACACCTTCCTGACCAGGTATAGGTCGGGTGGCACGCCCTTGCGACAGCATCGGACGTGTGACCGAAGGCTTTGCGGGCCGTCGCTCTGAGGGACTGGGGCCAGCCGCAGCCCTAGTTGTTCCCGGCTCTACGGTGTTTCCAGTCGCTGCCCGCCGGTGGGTTTCTGACCACAACACATTCTGGCACGCCCGGTGGGACCATCTTCGACATCCACCGCATCGCCATCTACATCCGAGATGGCGGAAAGCACCCCGGTCAAGTACGAGGATCTGCCTGACGAGCTCAAGAAGAAGCATGACGAGATCAAGGCAGTCCTCGAAGCCGACCTCATCGGCTCTTTCCACGAACCCGCTCCCACGGCGTCAGGTGGAAGGGGTTCTCACCTGAAGGCGCACTCGATGGAGTGGACCTGTCCGCCCGTCGAAGAACGCACCGTGTCGCTGCGTCAGGAGATCAACTTCATGGTGGCTCATTCGCCGCACCGCCACTCTAAGAGCCCGGTGAACACTTTGGAGCGTGTCGCTCGCGCGTGATCCAGAAATCATGAGCCATCGGCATTCTCCGTCGGGACCAGCTCCGGGGACTTACAAAGGAGAAATACCATTCCAGTCCCGTCCACCGCTGCCGTTCGCGTTGGCAGCACCGTAAGTGCCGAACTCATCGGCATACGTCGTCTACAAGATTGGTGGTGACCCTAGTGACTACCAATTCCTACCCGAGGCGCCCAAGGAGATCCCGCACGGATACACGTGCGCATACGTACTGCGACTGCAGTACCGGGCACTCTCGAACCAGGCTGCAACAACAGGGGCCTCTGGAACAGCAGGAGGAACGTCGGGAGCAGATCTCGAGAAGCAGACGTGGCTAGCCAAGTACGCTGCTCCGACAAACCTCCAGAGCCCAGCTCCTGCAGTTGGCTCAGAACTGGAAAAGCAAGCATGGCTGGCTAAGTATGCCACCCCGGCGAATCTTCAGGGTTCGACACCTTCAGCCATCACCGCGGATCAGATTTGTACAATTCGAAAGATCGGCTCGGCATGATGCCGAAAAGGAAGACGTTCGGCTATACCAAGCCGTACCCCAACGAGTACGAATTGATCCCGCTACCACCCAAATATCGGCTCCCCGACTTTACAAAGTTTAGTGGATCGGATGGTTCCAGCTCCATCGAGCATGTGAGCCGATATTTGGCACAGCTGGGCACGATCTCAGCATCAGACGAGCTGCGTGTGAGGTTCTTCGCACAGTCCCTCACAGGATCGGCTTTCGGGTGGTACACATCGCTGCCGCCGAACTCTATCCGGACTTGGAAGCAGTTGGAGGAGCAATTCCATGAGCAAGTATCACTCGGAGGCTTCCGAGGCTGGTATTGCCGATCTAGCACAAGTACGACGAAGCGCGGGGAAACAGTGTCGAATACATCCAGCGCTTCAGGACCATTAGGAACCGATGCTATTCGGTTCACGTAAGTGAAAAAGAAGCAAGTCGAGTTGGCGGTGGTGGGTCTCTCATCATCGATCAAGGACGTGGCCTCCTAGCGGACTACCCTTCATTGGCGCACATGGTGCGTAAGTCGTCAACATATGAGCAGCGCCACCCGGATGTTTACCAGGACAAATTCAAGCGTGCGGTGGTCCTGGTTGAGGCGGACGAGGATGAAGGTGCTGCGGGAGATCGAGAGGTAGCAAGTGGCTGAATGGACTCGGGCGGCAGGCCCCGTGTCCCGCAAATGGGTTAAGCCACAAGGCCCTCCAAAAGGGTTCGACTTCGACGTGACCAAAACCGAGCAGATTTTCGATCTCTTACTCACGGAGAAGCATATAAAGGTACCCGAAGGCCACAAGATCCCCACGGTGCAAGAGCTGAACGGAAAGCCATACTGCAAGTGGCATAACACGTTCACCCACACCACTAACGACTGCAGGGTGTGGCGTCAGTAGATCCAAATGGCGATAGAAAAAGGACGGCTAATTTTCAACCAGTACGCCATGAAGGTCGACACCCACCCCTTCCCCGCCGTTAACATGGTGGAGTACACTTACCATGGAGGGTGCCAGCCAGATTTCTCGTGCAATATCAACATGGTAGGACCTGGGCACCACTCTGGTAAGGACGGAGATGAGGGCAGCTGCTCATAGCAAAGACACAGAGGAAGCCGCTCCACGCGATCGGCTCCGCCACGACGGCAAGCGCTACGTCACAGAGGGAGAAGTGAAGAACATAAGATATCAGCGACCTCTCTCTGATCACCTCCTCAACAAGTATGTGAGTCAGTATGACCAACGCCGACGATACAACGACGATGATGAAAAAGATCGTCTGGCTAGGGACGACAGGAGACGTCGTCGGCATGATCACGACAAGGAACGATACGAGCGCCACGCCAAGGAAAAGTCGAGGGAGCAAGACGACGAGGATAGGCACTGGGACTGCCCCTTCTTCAGACACTGCTGGGATTCAGGAATGAGCCGATTGCCAACAATCGGCAATTTCCCAGAATGTAAACAAAGGAAGAAGGATGCAGCTAACGTGTCCGTGTTCAAACGTCTAGGGCCTCTCCCGCCTCGGAACAAGCATGTTGAGTCTGCTCGGGTAGAAGATCTCGAGGAACTAGAGGACGATGATGAAGAAGACAAGTATCATCGGCCCAGGTGGTGCCCTGATGGGCTCAGCCGTTCCCAGAAGCGAAGGGTTCAGCGTCTACGTGGGTTGGAAGAAGCTAAAAGATTATACCTGCACACGTTGAGGAAGGCACGGCCTGATCTGGCCGCCAAAATTCAGCGAACCCTGGACGAAGAAGGTCGGCCACAAAGAAAAGAGTGGCGCCCCAGACAAAGGAAATACGATGATGAGACATCGGCTGGCACAAACATGGTCTTCATCCTTCCAACGGAGTTTAGCGCTCCAGGATTATACGAAGCACCTGTGGCACAATTGGACTGCGGCCCACGGCCGATCATCTTTGAGAAGCCACGAGAAAGAAGTTCCAGGCATCTGAAGGCCCTGTACTTGCGAGGTTACATCAATGGGCAGCCTGTCAACAAGATGTTGGTGGACACCGGAGCGGAAGTTAACATTATGCCATACTCCATGCTACGTCGGTTGGGACGCTCCAGCTCGGATCTGATCAAGACCAATGTAACACTGAGCGATTTCAACGGCCAAGCATCTGACGCACAAGGTGTTCTGAATGTGGATCTGACCGTAGGGAGGAAAACTGTCCCTACGACGTTCTTTATTGTCGACAGCAAGAGCACCTATGCTGTCCTACTAGGGAGAGATTGGATCCACGCCAATCGTTGCATTCCATCCACGATGCACCAATGCCTAATACAATGGGATGGAGATGAAGTAGAAGTCGTCCGCGCAGATGATTCAGCCGAGATTTCAACGGCCGGCATGGACGTTTGGGAGACATCGAGGCCAAGAACCACTCTCGTGCATCAATTTGGACGATCGCGAGCGCATCGACGTGACAAAGAACGGGGTTAGGCTGGTTTTATCCACCGGCCTGACCGTGTAACAAAAGCAACATCGATGGACAAAGGTGGCGATGCCGATCCAAGGGATCGGCCCCAAGGATTTATGGAGGAACATTATAAAACCTTCAATGAGCAATTCAACGTGGAGGCCGATTCCAGCAATCGGCCAAAATTATCCTCACCATCCATTCTGCCTGGGTTCAGCATTTAATCCAACAGGGAATACCCGAAGAGCCGATACCATCAAATCCCTTGAAAGAATCGGCTCGGGGAGGCACCTAATCGGATGAACATGTGCAGTAAAACCTTGGCTAATCACAGAAGCCGATTTCAGCAGTTACCTGGCAGAATCGGCTCGGGGGGCACATAATCAGATGAGCACATGTGATACATGTGCAGTGAGATATTGGGGGCCGATAGAAAAATCGGCCCATAAAAAAAATCTACCAGTAACATGTGCAGAACACAAGGACCTCCAGCTCTGTGTCAGAGGAGTTCTACTTCTGAGCCGTTGTGTGATCATCTGCAGCATCGGAGGGGTGATCGGCTCTGGATGGCTCTGCATGATAGTTCTCTCAGACATGATCTAGCCCAGGTCCATTTGTCTGAATGGTGTGCCCTCGTCTCCGTTTCGCCTTGACTGAGACTCGGGGGGCAGCTGGCCTGGTGGATGCTCTGTTTTTGAAAGCCGATTGGGTGGCCATCGGCTAGTCCTGCGCCGCGATTTTGTCAAGGGTGGTGATCCGGCGGAACTCAAATTCATTGTTCGAAAGGATGAAGGATAGTTCATGAAGGCTTGATGCGCTGACATCGGCTTATTGAGTTCCGACCAAGATTGCAGTCACCCCGTGGTCGAAGAGATGAAGGGAGGATTATGAGAGACCGATGCGTTGCCGTCGGCTCATTGAGCATCGGTTTAAAAGAAATCGGCAAAATCAAATTGGGGAAAACTTCTTCATTAATGAACAGGATTTCTTACAAAGGAAGAGCCGATTGCTCAAAGAAGGAAGAACAAAAGAAGGGTCTATTGACCAATCTACTACTACTAGGCCCACACTAGTAGATCCTAATCTACGGGCCATCGCTGCCCTCGTCGTCATCCTCGGAACTCTCATCGGCACTGCTGCCGATGGGCTCCTCGTCACTACTCCCGTAGCCCTCTACGGGAGCTTCATCCTCGTCTTCATCGTCGCTGCCGGTCGTCGTCCCACCACATGCGGAGGCGTTTCGCCGGCGGGTAGCCCTCGAGGGAGTCGTCGTCGTCGTCGTCTTCCTCTTCCTCTTCTTCGTAGGTGGGGCAGCCGTCCCAGGGGAACCGGTCGTCCTCGCTTTCGATTCCAGCTCCCCGTCGGCGAGGAACTGGAGATCTTCATCCCCGCTGGTCAAGGACTGGTCGTCTTCGGACCAGATGGAGGAGGCGTGGTCTTCCTGGTCCCATTCTTCTGGGGCGCGAATGTCCGGCGGCGTCTCGCGGGAGGAGGAAGACCCGTAGGAAATATCGGAGGAGGAGGAGGAGGAAGAAGACATGGTGGCACGGTAGGGTTTTTGGGTGCTAATGCGAGGAGGATGAAGGAGGAGCAAGCTGTTTAGAACGGTTAAATAAAAGGGATATGAGGGAGATTCAATGCCACAGCAGTTTCCGAGGAGATGGTGCCCAACAGGAAAATTTCACAGACCACGTGGAGAAGTGGAAAGGGCAAGGCATCATGATGAAGGATTCTGCGGCAGGTTCTGCTCTGCCACGACATGACCCAACGAAAGAAAGCGTAATGATTTTGGAAATATCATTTCCAAAACCAGGGGGGCATGTGTTATCACCAGAATTTGACCGGATCAGAGGTGGGCCGTGACCAAGATGGGCTTGAAGATTACATACAGAAGAAATACGTGAATCGGCCTTATATGCAACGTTTGGGCTAGTTTGCCCTTGTATCTGTAACATATTAGATTACGAGTCGGTTAGGAGTTAGAGTTTTACCCGTGCACGGTTAGGTGCACGCTTGAATTAGAAAGTCCCTTGGACTATAAATATGTATCTAGGGTTTATGGAATAAACAACAACCAACGTTCAACACAAATCAATCTCGGCGCATCGCCAACTCCTTCGTCTCGAGGGTTTCTCCGGTAGCACCATGCTGCCTAGATCGCATCTTGCGATCTAGGCAAGACAAGCCTATCCACGTTGTTCATGCGTTGCTCGTGCCGAAGCCTTTTTGATGGCGAGCAACGTAGTTATCTTAGATGTGTTAGGGTTAGCATTATTCTTCGTATCATATGCTCGTCGTAGTGCAACCCTTATACATCTAGCCGCCCTTACACCTATCTTAGGTGTAGGGGCGGCACCCCGCTTGATCATCGTTTAGTAGATCCGATCCGTTACGGTTGCTCCTTGTTCTTCAGGGATTAGTTTAATATCCGCAATAGTTAGGCCTTACAAAGGGTTGGAGGATCCAGCGGCGTGTAGGGTGTAGTTTGCTAGCCCTAGGCAGGATGTTCCGGGGATCAACCTCATGTTGGTTTTTAGGCCCTGTCTAGGATCGGCTTACGATCACCGTACGCGAGCGCGAGGCCCAATCGTGAGTAGGATGATCCGATTATGCGGTGAAAACCCTAAATCGTCGTAGATCGCATTAGCTTTATCTTGATCAAGCAGGACCACCATATATTCGGACACCTTGTACGAATCATGGGTGGATCGGCTCTTTGAGCCGATTCACAGGATAACCCGAGAGCTGATCGAGGCTCGTATTTAACGTTTACGTGTATGCCATGCAGGAAACTAAGCGAGGCATCATCCAACACCTTCCCCGACCAGGTATAGGTCAGGTGGCACACCCTTGCGACAAGCATCGGACGTGTGACCGAAGGCTTTGCGGGCCGTCGCTCTGAGGGACTGGGGCCAGCCGCAGCCCTAGTTGTTCCCGGCTCTACGGTGTTGCCAGTCGCTGCCCGCCGGTGGGTTTCTGACCGCAACACTTTCACCTTTTCACCATCCTCACCACTTCGTCTTCTTCCTCGCGCTAGCGCCACCCGATAGATCGCATAGCCGACGAGAACCTCCCGGAAAAGCTTCGTGCGCCGCCCCTGCATGGTTCATCCTCGCCCGAGCTCGATGCCTTTGATCGGGAAATCTTCTCCGCCGCCGAATCTTGGTCTCGTCGGACGCCAACGCTTCTTCCTCAAGACTTCACTCCTCGTCGGCGACCACGGGGAACCGCCACGCTATTGCAAGTAAGTTTCGCCGGACTTGAAAGAGAAAAAGTGTAGTAGGATCCGAATCCTTAAGCTTTTAACTTTTGCACTTGCAGCCGGAAGTATGTCAGAAAACACCCCAAAATCCACTGATAGCTCTCCGAATAATCCTCCACCCATTCCATCGGAACCCTTATACGTTGACCCTTTAGTATTTCGGCCACCCAATATTTCTGACACACGTTTAGCTCAACCTTATTCCGCATCTTCCAGCAATCCACTGGGAAAGATTCCAACTGAAGCGGAACTGCGTGCAGAGTTAGAAGGGCAAGCTCGCATGGCAGATAAAGTAAAGGAGACGGAAATGAAGAAGGCTTCGAATGCGAGGAATATGGAAGGAGAGAAGGGCCAATGGTGGCCCTGCAACGTCACCAATTTCGAGCTCAAGGCCCTCCAAGAAGAAGGCCTCGTTGCTCCGGGATCATACAGGTTCACCAAGGACTCCTCAACTCCGGCTCCGAAGGCTAACGAGCGAGTCATCACGAAGGCTTGGGTGGAGCGAGACCTCTCGCTTCCGCCTTCAGAATTCTTCCTGGAGGTGCTCAACACTTACTGGCTTTAGCCCCATAACATCTACCCAACGCCTATCTCCTCCTCTCAAACTTCGTCACGCTGTGCGAAGGTCACCTCGGAGTCCGCTCGGATATCCGGCTTCTCCAGTTCTTCTACCGCGTGAAGAAGGAGACGCAGGAGAAGAACATGGTTAACTGCGGCAGCATGACTTTCGTGCTCCGCACGAAGAGAATGTATCCGCCTCTCTCCTCGCACGAATCCGTCTGATACTGGAACGCCGGATGGTTCTACATCAACAATGAGATCGTTCCGGGTCGCCACCAGGGACTCCCAGCCTTCGCCAACAATCCTCCGGAAGAGCTCGACTCCTAGAGCTACATCCCCAATCTTGCCCAAAGATCCGGAGCTGGAGAAAATGGCCCGGAGGATCTGAAAGTTGGTCCACGATGGACTGAACGAAATGGACCTCACGTTGAGCTGGTTCACCCACCGGATCCATCCACTGAGGTTCAACCGACGACTCATCTGCGAATATTCCAGCACTGATGATCTGCTGCGGGTGACCAAGGACAACCTCCCCACGGATTCTCTGAATAAGAGGATCCGAACGCTGGTGAAGGTGACCCGCGGCTAGGTCGTGCCGGATATCTCCAAGGATATCTACGTCAACAACACTTGCCCTTCGGTAAGCTACACTTAGTAATTTTATCATTTGGCTTTGCATTTCTTAACTTGTTCATATTTCTAAATTTTCAACACTTCTTCTCTAGCTCAACAATTTGGCGGAGGAAGACTTTGGTGAACTGTTCCGCCTGGCCGCTGCTAACTCTGGAAAGGTGGAGGAAACTCCGGAAGAGGAGGAGGAAGAGGAAGAGCAGAAAGAGAAATATGCTCCTCGACCCTCCAAGCGTCCCCGAGGCCGATCCTCCGGAGCCGACGCCGGTCCCAACGTTGAGGGCTCCGCAAAGAAAGCAAAAACTGCTCTGGCCAGAGGCCCACGATGCCTCGACTCCAAGCGAGCGGAACGTGATCGCATCAAAATGATCGCGACCGCCGGAAAAGGGACCCGGCCCACACTTCCCGGAGCCACGTAAGTTCCGGCAGATGAATCTCTTCATATACTTAAGGCAGAATTGTTATTTACTTTTTCTTTTTTACTTGGATCAGGAGCCAGAAGGTCGTCACTTCTCGGGATAAAACCCAGAAAATGATCACAATTTTATCTTGTTCATTACTGATTACATGTAACTCAAACAATTGCACAACTAAAGGGGAGGTGCCAAAACAAGTCTCCTCCCAGAACCTAACCTTTCTCCCATCCCAAACTTTTCATCTATATCCAAATTTGACACTTTCAACAACCCACATCACTCCTTTCCAGAACTGAGAGACCCCAGTTGGGAACTGTAGAAAATGTTCGGATTGTTTGTGTTGTACTCAATGTCAACAAGGTTTTTTTGCATAGGTTGACATTGGCTAAATCTGGAATACCCAGCCCTTAAAAGTCCTTTTTTTGCATACTAATTTCCAATTTGCGAAATGGAGTTTCATATGTCCTTCAAACTCATTCCACAAGAAATTGGCCATTTGAGTGTTCATGAGATCCAAGGCCCACTTGGGAAATTTGAAAAAGGAGAGCAGATACACAGGTATGCTAGCAAGACAAGCTTTAATGAGAGTTAATCTAGCAGCATAGGACAGCAGTTTACCCCTCCAGCTAACAATTCTCTTCAGAATTTTACCTATAAGGGGTTGAATGTCTTCCCTTCTGAGCTTATTATAGTGGAGAGGTATGCCTAAATACTTAATTTGGAATTTGCCTACAGCACACCTAATGATATTGATGTATGTATCTAACTCATCCTCCTCAATGCAAAGGGGGATAAGTTCATTTCTGTCATAATTTATTCTCAATCTTGAGACCTGTTCAAAACAGGTTAGCACGGAGAACAAGATAGTGTCATCTGCATATTGGAGGCATATAATTTCTCCTGGGCAAAGGTTGGAACAGAGCCCTCTAATAAGTTTAGCATTAGATGCTTTAATCAGCATCCCGGTTAAATCAACTACTAAATTGAAAAGAAGGGGGAGAGCGTCTCCGTGCCTAAGACCTTTACCAGTCACAAAAAAGTTTCCAATGTCATTATTAAGCTTGACTCCAACGAAGCCATGTGTAGTAATAGCCTTGATCCAGGAAATTACTTTAGGATAGAAGCCTCTTTTTTAGGATGCCTGACGTTGCCATTACCCTTCGGGTAACTGACATTGCCCTATCCTGTGCAGCCCAACTGGAGGCCCATGAAGATACCCGATGGCAAGGCGGGCCACTAGGACGATGCTGGAGAAGATTCCTTGAAGAACAAGACAGAGAGGAGCCGAACAAGGAAAGTTTAGAGCTAAGTCTTTTGTAAACCTAGTCGTACCCGGACAGATCTCTTGAGACCTGGCGTCCTATATAAAGGCCAGGAGAGGGGCTGCCGAGGGACACACAATCAATCTTAGCAACTTTAGCCACCATAAGTCTAGAGCTAGGTCGCCGTAGCACTTAGCCTCTCGACGAGATCACAGCCGAAACCTTCGGCACCCCATTGTAACCCGATATTTTCATAATCAAGATCGGACAGGCGAGACGTAGGGGTTTTACCTCATCGAGGGCCCCGAACCTGGGTAAATCGCTCTCCCCGCTTGTCTGTTAACCGATGTCTCGTGTCAGCCTACAGGATTCCATCAACCCTAAGCCCCAATCGGAGGGCATTGCCGAGGAGTACCCTCGACAATTGGCGCCGTCTGTGGGAACCCTGTTGGCACAAAATCCTTCATCAGCAGATCCAACTATGTCGTCGGCAGCTTCGTCGACGCCATCATCTTCGCCAGTCTTAGGAAGTCCGATTCGATTCGGCTCCTACGAGTTCACCCCGCACAGCAGCTCCTCCCGCTCAACTTTCTCAGATTTGTAAGGAAACTTGGAGATGAAGTTCGGGAGCGTCCACTACAATGTCAACGCGGAAGGAATTTTACGCCTGCTAGAACCGCTTGCTTCCATATCAGCAAGAAAATCACTTCCATCGGCTGCAGGGCCGATCATGTCATCATCAGTCGACCTTTCAGCAGGTCTGACGGACCCGACGAACTCTACCCCATCGTCGACCCCTCGGTCGACGTCTTCAATGTCAGTCGGATCCGATAACCCCGCGCCATCAGAGATGACCTCGTACTATTGCCTGAACTGCGACACCAGGCACGGGTTGGGGTCAAGTGACACACCGTTCATCTGCAGCGCCCAATATTCATCGGGAGAGGACAGTGTCGGCATCGTCGTTAAGGAGGTCACCTGGAAAGCGGCGCACCACCAAGTTTAAGCTGCCAATAACACAGGAAACGCAAGGAATAGGGAAGATGGAGGTCGCACCCCTCGCTCCAGCAGGCGGCTGAGCTTTGAAAACAGCGCCAGTAACAACAACAGCGATTACACCATCGCAGAGGAAGAGTGGGCAGCAGCCAGAGCAGCCGTGCTTAGCAACACATCGCTCCCCGCCGGAACCTCGGTTGGAACCCTCAATGCCTATCGCTCTATATTGGAAAAAAATCGGGAGCGCTTATCAAAGGAGCAAACCACCCTTGAGAGACGTCTATTTGCTGCAGAACAATCCAGCGAGCGACGAAGGGGCTCGCGAGGAAGCGCCTCCCGAAGCAGTCAAGGTGTGGGGAAGCACCGATCGAGGTTATCCACGCTTTCGGAAGATGATGCTAGGGAAATAACATCGAACTTGTCCAAATCCTTCATGACCACAGACATTGCGGGTATGCTACGGCCGAAAACCGTCGAGGGAGCAACTGCCAACCTTGCGGCATACCTCATCAATCAACGACCCGAAGGTTCTATGGCTCAAGCCCACCGGGGCGCCTTAGAAAGCCTCGCAATCTTAGGAGACAACCTGGTCCCACGGAAGGAAAAGACCACGCTACAGGCCAGTGGTTCAAAGCATCGTTCAAGGGATGCTCGAGACGAAATCACCCATAGTAGAATCGACAAAGCAAGGCGACGACGCGCCGCTAGGGAGGAATACGATAGTGATGCCTCAGATGAAAGCCAAGAGTATGACGGCGAGCTAAGGGGGGCTGACTGCTTGAGCTACAAGATCTGTGAGACGATGCCGCCCAAAAAATTCAAACCTACCCCCACTGACGCCGCTAAGTACGATGGACCGCAGGAGCCGAGGTCGTGGATAGACGATTACTTGCAAACTGTGATCCTACACAAGGGAAATCAGATAGCAGCAATGCAGTGCTTGCAGCTTTATCTAAAAGATTCGGCACGAGCTTGGTTGAGAGTCCTGCCGAAAGGTTCCATCAAATCATGGGATGACCTAGTGGACGCTTTCGTCGCGAATTTCCAAGCAACATACAAGAGGCCTGTTGGAATCGAGGAATTACGACACTGCCAACAGAAGCAGAAGGAGTCGATGCGCGCATATATCGGAAGATTCACCAAGTTCATGAACGCTGCCGAAGACGTTTCCGTCGACAGAGCAATTGATGCCTTTAGCGACGGCATCCGACGCTAAACCTATATAGAAGAACTCGGCCGCAAGAAGCCGAAAACTATAACCAAGTTAATGGAAATCGCCAACAGCTGGGCTGATGGCGAAGACAACGTACGAAGACCACGACAACGCAGTGACGACGAAGACGACGATCAGCCGAAGCACGATTCGGGTGGACGAAGGGATCGCCGCAAGAAAAGAAAAGACCGCAGTTACGACGACAGTAACCTGGTAGCCGCGGGATATTCCGATCGGCAGGACGATCGGTACGACGACAGGCGAGACGATCGACAGGACGGCAACCGGAACAACTCTGGGAACCGTGGCAACTACAAACCACGACCGCAGAGGACCCCCGAATTACCCTTTGCTGAATAGATAAATGCTCCCTGCTACTTGCACTCTTACATCGATTCTAAAGACAACAAGAAGAAGTCAAGTCACCTACTCAGAGATTGTCGACAGTTCATCGAAATGCAGAAGCTCATCCAGCAGCAGCAACAGCCAACACCACCGCCACCTCCACCTCAGCACCAGGTCCAGCAAGCTCAGCCTCATAACCCCAACGAGTCGTTTCCACCACCACGTGGGCAGATGAGCATGATCCATAGGACAGGTGTCTCGAGAAGGGAAATGAAGAAGCTCACCCAACAGATCAATCTGGCAGAGAGCATCATGGCCAACATTCCCGAATATATCGAGTGGTCATCTCAGAGCATTATGTTCAGCAGATCGGATCACCCGATGACAATCCCAAAACCAGGGCATGTTGCCTTAGTAGTTGAGGCGCAAATCGGAGGGTTCAAGATGAGCAAAGTTTTCATGGATGGCGGAAGCGGATTAAACCTGATATTCGTTGACACAATCAAAAGTATGGGGATCACTATGAGGATGCTGGAAGAGACAGACACCTGCTTCCATGGGATTCTCCCTACTTCACCGGCGTACTCTCTTGGCAAAGTTTACCTGAACGTCGTCTTTGGCAAACCCGACAACTTCAGGAAAGAGAAGATCGAGTTTGAAGTCGTAAACTGGGAATCACAGTACCACACTATACTCGGAAGACCAGCTTATGCCAAGTTCATGGATGTGCCGCATTATGCATACCTTAAGCTGAAAATGCCTGGGAACAACGGGACAAACATCACAGTCTATGGAAGTTTCTCACGCTCGGATAATTGTGATCGCGAGTTTCAGAGGATCGCTGCAAAATTTGGGGTAAAGCAGGAGGTTGTTGATCTCCCTTCAAAATCGTCAGCACACGATAATAAGGAAGATGAACGCATCAGGAAGACGAAGAAGCCAGCTGATCCTGTTCTAGAAGCTTCAACAGTGAAAACTTCGGCAGCAGACGGCACGGCAGTTATAGAAGAAAATAAAACCCTGGCAATCGCCGCCAGGACTCCCGGTGAAACTGGTGAAGCTTCCGAAACCGCTGACGCGATGGACAAGCTCGAAGATAAGAAGAACCCTCCTCTTGTTTAAAAGGACGGATAGCATCTAGTTTTCTTTTTTCTCTCTTATTCGGCAAGGCTCCTTTTTGCCCCTTAAGTTTTTTGCTTACTTCATTAATGGAAACTCAAGTTTTGTTTCTGTGAAGCATTGCAGTAATTCGGGATACCCGAACCACATCATCATAAACCTTGTTTGCATATTTCGGCGAGCATTGGTGCGATGAAAAACACGCCAAGAGATTGCACTCCAAAAAAGCGTCTGAAATTACGAGTGCTACGGTGCAAGATCAACGGAGACCCTACTCTTTTCTTTGCTATAGATGCCTCTACGAGCGCCGCAAATAGCAAGGATCATGAAACACATATATTAACGACCCATGTTTGGTACTTTACTTATAGAAGTACCCAAGAGCGACGGAGTCATCGGCAGAGCTAGTGCTACCGATATATTCAGGAGCTGCTGTCTAGTCATACATCAGTTGAAAGCAAAGTTGCACATACAACGGGTTTAGCAAGACCCGCAACACGAGATGATCACTCAAATAATTTTCTGACCAACGAACACACATGCGCTTAAACGAGTAATTAAGATTTGCTCCCCCAAAATGTGCCAACGGCATTAACATGGTAAAAGTGCATGCATATGCACCTACCGATAAAAATAGTTTAAGCCTAACAATCCAAACACTCGGATGTAGTAAATAATCAAGTATTCTATTTACAATAGGGACACGATTCTGAATCATCCTTGTGGAGTTTCTTTTTCTTCAGATGCCTTCGAGGTCTCTTCAAGCCTGTTAACAATTATATTGGAAGGCAGCCCCACCTTCGGGTACAACGGCTCCAAATCACCCACCGCATTGGAAATTGCTAGCAGGTTTGCCGAAGGATAACGCACGAGGACGAGGGCAAGTGTGAGTCTAGCTCCTGCAAAAAGTTGAGCTCGAACCAAGTCTCGGATTTTCTTGGTGTTACTAAATTCTGACATCAAAGTCAACAGCGTGGGAGGGACCGCGTTCAAAGGGAACATCGTCTTCCATATTACTCTCAGCCCTTTGTAGCATTTGTCGAAGAAGCGATGGACCTGCTGGACCCGATCTTGGAACTTCGCGACAGCCGAAGCCTTCGAGTGCTCTTTCCAGAAAACCTTATCCGACGATGATAGTTGAGTCAATGCGTTCACACGTTCGTGAATACGCTTGTTCTCTTCAGCAGGGTTCAGAGCTATGACTAGCAAAGGAAATAAGAGAAGTTAAGACGATGCATTCCGTAGAAAAACAAGGAGTAAAAGGATAAGGGGGCTTACAGTTCAAACTTTCTGTGGCCCTATGTAATTCAGTAAGAGCATAGCGTTCTACGTCAGCTGCAAGCTCGCTCTTCTTTTTGATAATAGCAGCCAAGTCATAAGTACTGCGCATATCCTTTTCCATCTGTGTGATCCGATTCTTCATCCGCTGGAGTCGATCACTCTCAGAGACAGCACCCGAAGAATCATCAACAAATGCAGGAACAGGGAAAACCTGCAAGACATTGTTAAAGGGCATGATGGATTGTTTGGATTCAGCATTGAAAGTTACTCCCATCGGGAGAGTGCAAGTAAAAATGTTGTAATAAGAGTGCACTGGCAACATTGCCAGCATGGAATTTATTACAATCACGCAAGTCTCATGGCAGGACATTGTTTCAATCAAACTAAGTTACAAAAATTAGGGGGCCTGGGTCTGGTTTGACAAGCTTGGACCAGTTGATGATTTCTTTGCGGAAACTAGCTCAAGAAGCTGGCGAGCACACTTGAGAGCCGAGGTTTTAAAGACACCCAGGTCGACAAATTGCCCATCTTGCTCTTTCGGCAGCTCTTTGGACATCTCCTCAATATTGGCTTTGAAGCCGTGACCCATCATGAGTTGAAAGGCTAGGAGGGCGCCATAGGTACGCGAAGTACGTTTGAATACCTCGATAACCTCCTTGGTGTTGACGGCGAAAGCGTCGATCAGCTGCCCCAAAGTCTTGTCTTGACTAATCTTGGGGAAGATCATCGAGTGCATCCGCGTCATGGCTCTCTTGCCCTTCTGGAGGAGGTCCTGCGTGAGCCGATGAGAAGCAAGAGTCATCGACAAAGCGTTCGCCGGGGAATTGTCCGGAAGCTTATCCAGAGCTTCGGCAGGGATATCGGCAGCCTCTGTGAAGAACGAAATAAGAGGAGTTTATTAACAAAGGATTGAATTTGCGAAGCAATAATCAACAAGAAAGCAGAAAGGGAATTACTGAGCAAAGTTAAGGAAGATTGGCGAAGAAGATCATCCTTCTCAGTCGCCCAAGCTTCAGCGGCCAGTCTGGATGCCTCTTCGTCCTTCAGCCTCTTCTTCAGCCCCTCGAGCTCCTCCTTCAGGGAGTCGACTTCCTGGCGAGCTTCGGCAGCTAATTTTATTGCGCCCTCCAACTTCGAGGAAGAAGACTTTACCTCCTTTTGCAGTTGAGCCTTGTCAGCTTCCAGGGAAGTGTATTGGGAGGCGAAAGTCTCTAAAGAAGATATGACAGCTCGCAAATCCTTAAGAAAAAAAGGGGAAAACAGATATTTGATGAAGGATTATTAATCAAGGCCCATTTGGGAAAGCTTGTGTTGCGACAGAAAAATACTTACAGGTTTCCCTGAAGAAGGAGTTGCGGCAGCGGCAGTCGAAGGAATATCTTTCCCCTTGGAAAGGGAGGAAGCAGTCGATATCTGGGCCGCGGGGACTGCAGCAGGGGCCGAAGCCTCGGAAGCTGCAGGATTCGGCAGAATAGCGCCAGATTTGGCCTTCTTAGATGGAGGCTCGATGAAACCTTCGTCGCTGCGAAAAAGAAAATTGGCAAAATCAAGAAAAGAATGTGAATGGTAAGGACAGAATACAAATTTTGGGAAAGGAAGCAAGGACTTACAGGTCTAAAAGATCATCTTCGTCGGCAAAGCCGCCGGATGGTATCTTCACAGGCGAAGCTTTGGCCTCCACCACAGCTGCATCAACAAAGGCAGCATGATCAGCGTCATCGTCACGCATTGACCCCGCTGTGTCGCTACTATCGTTGGCTAGGGGTGGAGAATTGGTAAAGTCAGCTTCAGAGTTCATCGGATCATCGCGTTCATCCTTTGGGATTGCGTTCTCTTCAGTGTGAAATTCTACAGGGGCTGAGGAATCTCTTCCCTCGGAATTATCATCCAGCAGGTCTCGCAAGTTTTCAGGAGCTATGGGAATCTGTCGAAGTAAAACAAGTAAGAACGATGACAGTCATATTGATCAAGGGAAACAGCGCAATAAGAGTATGGAGAGGAAAATTTACCTCCATTGGCGGATGATCAGCATCAAAAGGTGAATGGGAAGATATCAGCGGAATTGAATCTTCCTGGCTGAAGAGAGTGAGGCGCCGAACTTCATCAAGCAGTTCCTTTTCCGATAATTCGGCGATATTTATCCTAGTCTCATCCTTGGGACCCGAATATAACCACATCGGATGAGCCCTAACCATGATCGGCTGAACTCGATGCTTCAGGAACACAGCGGCTACCTCTGTACCTATCATGGTCTGGCCATCGGCTTCTTTGATCCGAAGAAATCTATCGAATAACTTGTCGACTGCTACCTTTTCGTCGGGAGAAAGGGTATTCTTCCAAGATTGCTTAGGCTTGGCTTCGAGAACATCGGAGAAGCGAGGAAGCTGGGATTCGATTGTTGAAGAGTCCCTAATGTAGAATCACTTCAGTCTCCACCCTTGCACAGATTCTCTCATCGTAAAGTTGAAGTAATTAACTTCTGTGCGAGCGACAAACCCAACTCCCCCGATGACAAAGGGTCCGCTGCTACTGTTGTATCTTTTTACGAAGAAAATTTTCTTCCACAACCCAAAGTGAGGCTCAATGCCCAAAAACGCTTCGCAAAGGGTGATAAAAATAGCCAGGTGAAGGATTGAGTTGGGGGTCAGCTGCCATAGTTGGATCTCGTAAATCCGAAGAAGGTGATGAAGGAACTTGTGGGCAGGGAGCGAGAGACCTCGGTACAAGAACGACAAGAACATCACGGTAAAACCAGCGGGAGGATTGGGCCGTGAAATCGCACATGGGAGAATGACATTCCCCTCGTCGGAAGAAATTAATCCAAGGCTTCGAGCCTTCTTTTCATCGCGCCTTGTGGTGGTAGACGCCGGCCAATCGCCGGGGTTGGGCCCAGCCGTGGAGCTTGACGGCG
Source organism: Lolium rigidum (assembly GCF_022539505.1). NCBI lineage: Eukaryota > Viridiplantae > Streptophyta > Magnoliopsida > Poales > Poaceae > Lolium > Lolium rigidum. The sequence goes on from NC_061508.1 coordinate 40,751,257, forward strand.
CTGGTGGCACCGGAGCTGGAGGAGGAGCATCTGGAGCGCCTCTCTTCGGCGGATTTGGAGAAGCTTTAGCGGCAGCACCGCCGCTCACAGAACTGGTGCCGACGGTGGAGTTCTTCTTCTTCACCATTATTGGATCTGTTGGAGATATGCCCAAGAGGCAATAATAAAAGTGGTTATTATATATCTTTATGTTTATGATAAATGTTTATATACCATGCTATAATTGTATTAACCGAAACATTGATACATGTGTGATATGTAAACAACAAAGAGTCCCTAGTATGCCTCTTAACTAGCTTGTTGATTAATTGATGATTAGTTTCATAATCATGAACATTGGATGTTATTAATAACAAGGTTATATCATTATATGAATGATGTAATGGACACACCCAATTAAGCGTAGCATAAGATCACGTCATTAAGTTATTTGCTATAAGCTTTCGATACATAGTTACCTAGTCCTTATGACCATGAGATCATGTAAATCACTTATACCGGAAAGGTACTTTGATTACATCAAACGCCACCGCGTAAATGGGTGGTTATAAAGGTGGGATTAAGTATCCGGAAAGTATGAGTTGAGGCATATGGATCAACGATGGGATTTGTCCATCCCGATGACGGATAGATATACTCCGGGCCCTCTCGGTGGAATGTCGTCTAATGTCTTGCAAGCGTATGAATAAGTTCATAAGAGACCACATACCACGGTACGAGTAAAGAGTACTTGTCAGGAGACGAGGTTGAACAAGGTATAGAGTGATACCGATGATCAAACCTCGGACAAGTAAAATATCGCGTGACAAAGGGAATTGGTATCGTATGTGAATGGTTCATTCGATCACTAAAGTCATCATTGAATATGTGGGAGCCATTATGGATCTCCAGATCCCGCTATTGGTTATTGGTCGGAGTGAGTACTCAACCATGTCCGCATAGTTCGCGAACCGTAGGGTGACACACTTAAAGTTGGATGTTGAAATGGTAGAACTTGAATATGGAATGGAGTTCGAATATTTGTTCGGAGTCCCGGATGAGATCCCGGACGTCACGAGGAGTTCCGGAATGGTCCGGAGAATAAGATTCATATATAGGAAGTCATTTTATAAGATTTAAAATGATCCGGAAGGTTCTATGGAAGGTTCTAGAAGGTTCTAGAAAAGTCCGGAAGAAACCACTAAGGAAGGCGGAGTCCCGGAGGGACTCCACCTCCCATGGCCGGCCAACCCTAAGGGGAGGAGTCCCAAGTGGACTCCCCTAAGGGGGCCGGCCACCCCCCACATGGAAGGGGGAATCCCACCCCAAGTGGGATTCCCACCTTGGGTAGGTTTCCCTATCACATGGAAGGTTTTGGGTTCGGGTCTTATTCGGAGACTTGTAGTCCAACACTTGGGGCTTCCACCTATATAATGAGGGGCCAAGGGGAGGGGGCCGGCCACCCCAACACAACAAGGTGGCCGCACCACCTAGATGGCCGGCGCCCCCTCTCCCCAAACCCTAGCCGCCCCACTCCTCCTTCTTCCCCGCACGCTTAGCGAAGCTCCGCCGGGATTCTCCACCACCACCGACACCACGCCGTCGTGCTTGTCGGATTCAAGAGGAGCTACTACTTCCGCTGCCCGCCGGAACGGGGAGGTGGACGTCGTCTTCATCAACAACCGAACGTGTGACCGAGTACGGAGGTGCTGCCCGTTCGTGGCGCCGTGATCAAGATCTTCTACGCGCTTTTGCAAGCGGCAAGTGAACGTCTACCGCAGCAACAAGAGCCTCATCTTGTAGGCTTTGGAATCTCTTCAAGGGTGAGACTCGATAATCCCCTCGTTGCTACCGTCTTCTAGATTGCATCTGGGCTTGGATTGCGTGTTCGCGGTAGGAAATTTTTTGTTTTCTATGCAACGTATCCCAACAGTGGTATCAGAGCCGTGTCTATGCATAGATGGTTGCACGAGTAGAACACAATGTTTTTGTGGGCGTTGATGCTTATGTTGTCTTTAGTTTGAGTACTTTGCATCTTTGTGGCATAGTGGGATGAAGCGGCTCGGGCTAACTTTACATGACCGCGTTCATGAGATTTGCTCCGCGCTCGACATGCAACTTGTATTGCATAAGTGGCTTTGCGGGTGTCTGTCTCTCCTACTATAGTGAAGATTCAATTTACTCTTCTATTGACAACACTAGTATCACCGTTGTGGTTCATGTTCGTAGGTAGATTAGATCTTACTCGAAAACCCTAAACCACGTAAAATATGCAAACCAAATTAGAGACGTCTAACTTGTTTTTGCAGGGTTTGGTGATGTGATATGGCCATAATGTGATGATGAATATGTATGAGATGATCATTATTGTATTGTGGCAACCGGCGAGAGCCTTATGGTTGTCTTTAAATTTCATGTTGAGTAGTATTTCAAAGAAGTTGTAATAGTTGCTACATGAAGAACAATCATGAAGACGGCGCCATTGACCTTGACGCTACGCCGACGATGATGGAGATCATGCCCGTTGATGATGGAGATCATGTTCGTGCTTTGGAGATGAAGATCGAAGGCGCAAAGACAAAGGGGCCATATCATATCACATATGAACTGCATGTGATGTTAATCCTTTTATGCATCTTATTTTGCTTAGATCGCGACGGTAGCATTATAAGATGATCCCTCTCACTAAAATATCAAGATAATAAAGTGTTCGTCCTTAGTAGCACCGTTGCCAAGACTTGTCGTTTCGAAGCATCTCGTGATGATCGGGTGTGATAGAATCAACAAGTGCATACAACGGGTGCAAGCCAGTTTTGCACATGCGGATACTAAGGTGGCCTTGACGAGCCTAGCATGTACAGACATGGTCTCGGAACACGTGATACCGAAAGGTAGAGCATGAATCATATGATTGATATGATGAACACTTTGAGTGTTCACCATTGAAATTACACCTTGTCTCGTGATGATCGGACTTAGGTGTGGTGAATTTGGTTCGTGTGATCACTAAGACAATGCGAGGGATATTGTTTTGAGTGGGAGTTCACCTAGATTTTTAATTATATTGAATTAAAATTTGAACTCAATTTGTCATAAACTTAGTCTAAACTATTGCAAACATATGTTGTAGATATGGCGTCCTCAATCAATTTTAACCAGTTCCTAGAGAAAGAAAAGCTTAAGAGCAACGGTAGCAACTTCACCGACTGGTTCCGTCATGTGAGGATTTTCCTCAATGGTGGAAGCCTGCAATATGTGATTGATGCACCGCTAGGTGACCCTCCTGCAGAAACTGAAACCGATGAAGTAAAGAATGTTTACGATACTCGGAAAACTCGGTACTCTCAAGTTCAGTGTGCCATCCTGTGCAGTCTGGAAGCCGATCTTCAAAAACGTTTTGGGCACCACGATCCTCATGAGTTAGTCAATGAGCTGAAAGCTATCTTTGAAACTCATGCGGCCGTGGAATGCTATGAAGCATCGAAACACTTCTTCAGCTGCATGATGGAAGAAGGCAGCTCCGTTAGTGAGCACATGCTCGCCATGACCGGGCATGCGAAGAAACTCAGTGATCTGGGAATAGTGATTCCTAACAGACTGGGGATTAATCGTGTCCTTCAATCACTGCCACCTAGTTACAAGAACTTTGTGATGAACTACAATATGCAGAATATGAACAAAGAGTTACCTGAACTCTTCGCTATGCTGAAATCTGCTGAGATTAAGATCAAGAAAGAGCACCAAGTGTTGATGGTCAACAAGACCACCAGTTTCAAGAAACAGGGCAAGTCTAAGGGAAAATTCAAGAAGGGTGGCAAGAAAGCTGCCACGCCTCCTATGAAACCTAAGACTGGCCCTAAGCCTGATGCTGAGTGCTATTACTGCAAGGAGAAGGGACACTGGAAGCGTAATTGCTCCAAGTATTTGGCGGATCTGAAGAGCGGCCTTGTCAAGAAGAAGAAAGAAGGTATATCCGATATACATGTTATAGATGTTTATCTTACTGGTTCTCGTACTAGTACCTGGGTATTTGATACCGGTTCGGTTGCTCATATTTGTAACTCGAAACGAGAACTAAAGAATAAACGAAGACTACTAAAGGATGAAGTGACGATGCGCGTTGGAAATGGATCCAAAGTCGATGTGATCGCTGTCGGCACACTTCCTCTACATCTACCTTCGGGATTAGTTTTAAGCCTCAATAATTGTTATTTTGTACCCGCGTTGAGCATGAACATTATATCAGGATCTTGTTTAATGCAAGACGGTTATTCATTCAAGTCTGAGAATAATGGTTGTTCTATTTTTATGAATAATATCTTTTATGGTCGAGCACCTGAAAAGAATGGCTTATTTACGTCGGATCTCGATAGTAGTGATACGCATATACATAACATTGATGCTAAGCGAATTAAATTGAATGATAATTCTACTTATATGTGGCACTTGTCGTCTTGGTCATATTGGAGTGAAACGCATGAAGAAACTCCATACTGATGGATTACTTGAATCACTTGACTTTGAGTCACTTGATAGATGCGAAGCATGTCTAATGGGAAAAATGACTAAGACTCCATTTTCTCGGTATGATGGAGCGAGCTACCGACTTATTGGAAATCATACATACCGATGTGTGCGGACCAATGAGTGTAGCATCGCGCGGTGGTTATCGTTATGTTCTAACCTTCACGGATGATCCGAGTAGATATGGGTATATCTATTTCATGAAACATAAGTCCGAAACTTTCGAGAAGTTTAAGGAATTCCAAAGTGAAGTAGAAAATCAACGTAACAAGAAGATTAAATTTCTACGATCCGATCGTGGAGGTGAATATCCGAGTTATGAGTTTGGCATGCATTTAAAGAAATGCGGAATACTTTCACAATTGACACCGCCGGGAACACCACAACAAAACGGTGTGTCCGAACGTCGTAATCGAACTCTCTTAGATATGGTTCGTTCTATGATGTCTCTTACTCGATTTACCTTTATCATTTTGGAGTTATGCATTAGAGACAGCCGCATTCACTTTAAATAGAGCACCATCAAAATCCGTTGAAACGACACCGTATGAATTATGGTTTAATAAGAAACCTAAGCTGTCGTTCCTTAAAGTTTGGGGTTGCGAAGCCTATGTAAAGAAGTTACAACCGGATGATACGTCTCCGACGTATCGATAATTTCTTATGTTCCATGCCACATTATTGATGATATCTACATGTTATATGCACACTTTATGTCATATTCGTGCATTTTCTGGAACTAACCTATTAACAAGATGCCGAAGTGCCAGTTCCTGTTTTCATGCTGTTTTTGGTTTCAGAAATCCTAGTAACGAAATATTCTCGGAATTGGACGAAACGAAGACCCAGGTTCCTATTTTCACCGGAAGCATCCAGAACACCCGAGAGCCGCCAGAGGGGGGCCCTGTGGGCCTGTCAACACCCGGATTTTTAAGTCCGAATGCCTATTATGTCATACATCGCAATCCCAGGGATATTGTTGTTGCGAGGCATAATAGTTAAGTATCACAGTCATCATTCATTACAAACCATAAGGTCTTACAACTTGGAATCACATGATCCATATTACACGAATAGTTGATCTATTGATCAACGAACAAACACAAGTTCATAGCGGAAGCGTAAGATACAAGGA
>NC_061508.1:40756994-40890999 GCF_022539505.1 Lolium rigidum
AGAGAGAAGGAAGATGGACACTGAGAGCGAAATCTGATAGAGTCGAGTTCAGTGACGTATAAGACGTTAAATAATATATTTTAGATGAGTTGGAGGAGAGAGAAGAGGAGAGAGAGAAGGGAGGTGAGGCTACTATCTGCATAATAGCAGCTACTTGCACGTGCTCTCTAAGCACCTTGTGAGAGTGAAATGTGGGCCATATATTAGTAAAGTACTACATTCTTATAGCCAACTATTGTATATGTTAGCTCTATGATGACTACAAATGATATGACATCTTGTTATAGCCAACAGTTGGCTATACTATTAGAATTGCTCTGAGAGGTCACATCGGCGTCCTAGTTTTTTCTCTCTCTATCTGGTTGGTCTAGCTAGGGATGAGTAGGGCTCGAGTCATACAGTTGAGAGGGCATAGCTCCTCCATGACATGTGGGCCAGAAGGATAAATGCTCCCAGGTAAAAATGCTGCAAAGTAGGGCCAACAACACCTTCACTGGATTGCATTATAAAGGCTCCTTTTATTTGTAGAATAGGAAAATCATACAAATAGGAAATACATAAAATTAAGATGTCATAGCTATTGGAATTCAATAACAAGATGAGTTGTGTTTGATTGTGCCAAAAGAAATTTTCATTAGATATAACCTAATGTTTTTATTTCTATAGGATTTGCAGTACAAGATTCTTATAAGATTAGTTCTTATAAGATACGTTCCTATAAATCAAGCAACTAATGTAGCAATGTAGAATTATTTGTCCAAATATTATGGAGGTAAAAATGTTGCAAGGTAGGGCCAACAACACCTTCACTGGATTGCATTATAAAGGCTCCTTTTATTTGTAGAATAGGAAAATCATACAAACAGAAAATACATAAAATTAAGATGTCATAGCTATTGGAATTCTATAAGAAGATGAGTTGTGTTTGATTGTGCCAAAGGAAATTTTCATTAGGTACGACCTAATGTTTTATTTCTATAGGATTTACACTACAAGATTCCTATGAGATTAGTTCTAGATACGTTTCTATAAATCAAGCAACTAATGTAGCCTACATAATTTCTATACGAATCCTATGAATCAAATAAGTTTTAAAAATAGCAATACAAAAAATTGTCAGACTCGAGTTGTGGCCATTCAAATCTTCCCATATTTTGCCCCTATTTCATTGCATCTTAAAAACCAATATATTTTAAGAAGTTTCAGTCGATGCAAGTACAAGTACTTCCTCCATCCAAAATTATTTGCTAGCAACTTTTTTCCGAAATGAGCAAACATATACCCAATTTGATCAAAGGTATGACAACTAATTAGGGATCGAGATCATTAATGTCCCATTCCTAACATATAGGATTTTTGTGGTCTTTATGAACGGTAGAAGGGCAGAGAAGCTTCATTCACAGTGGTGGGACAAAAAGGCTGAAAGCGAAAAGGAAATTACACCGTAGTCCTTGCAAATTACAAAAAAGGTATCATAGACAATTTAGAAACACGATCTGATCCTTGTCCATAGTCACCATTGTTGGCCTCGAAGCAGCGGCCGCTAGATCCATCTCAGGGATGAAACCACTTGAGTTGGAGTCGACGTTGAGATTTCATGTTGAAGGCAAATACCCTCCCATCTTAGAGAAGAAGAACCCTCGTAGCAGGAGACCCCGGGGTGTGGAGTGACCCCCTCGGTCAAAGATAGCTGTAACGCGCCTCACCGCCGCTTGGGAACTTCTGTCGTCAAAGCTTCACCATCTTCTCTGACACTGCCAAATTATGTCATCCCCTTTCCTGCTCGTCTCCATGACGACCAAATCTCAGGAGGACAACATCGTCGAGCCGCTTCCCAAGCTTATTTACGAGGGGGTGCAAGAAGCATCGCCACCCATCATCGTCTCCGTCCTCTAGACCACGACGGACAGGAAGACCAACCTCCCCCACCATAGATGGCTGCCCAAAAGCCTCGGCGGCAATCTTCACCGTGGCATGGTTCCATACTGCACATAGGCAAAAAAAAAACACAAGAATCCTAGATCTAATATTACTAGTACTATGCATAGAGGACCGGCCTCCCCTCTCCCATTGTCTTCGTACGGCGGAGCCTCTGGCGAGGATGGAGGGGAGAGCCACGGGTGCAGTGGAGACTCTAAACATGGGTGGGAGAAGAGAGAAATGTGTGGGGAATGAGCTCTACCCGGAACTACGTTCTATGAATTGTACCATACGAAACCAAATGATTTTTCTAGGTCCTGCTTAGGTTGAAGAAATTTAATCGGAATTTCGAAGCATTTGATTTATATAATTTTTTCATGTACATGCCCTTTTGATCATATGATTGGGGATTCTAAATTCCTTAGTATCCATTCATGTGTCATAATAATCTCAACCTGAGCTCAGACATGGGTTTTTATTTCAACCCCTCTTCCTCCTTGGTCCTCTAAATTCATGTGTGTGTGTGTGGGGGGGGGGGGGGGTTATATGAAGGCATATGTTTAAAAAAGTTGTGTTTCAAAATTCAGTAGGAATTTACACTTCATGGAATCTCAACCTTGTGAATTCATTTTCCTACGTCTTAAAATCCTGCAATCCAAAAAAGGTTTGTGTGCAGGAAAACTTTCCTCTCAAATGTAGTAGAGGGAATCCGTGGGAAAAAATCTTAGAGGATTTAATCCTATAAGAAGAGTAACCGGCATAACTAGCTGCTAAACTCAAGAAAGAAAATTCAATACAAAATCCTATAGGATGGACATGAGCATCATGAGTGATCGCAACAAAACGAACTTAAGTAAAAAAAACATGATAAGTAAGCAATACCACTCGTTTGAACGAAAAGATGACGTATATGGACATGAGCACGAGCATCATTAGTGATTGCAACTAAACCAACTGAAGTTAAACATGGTAAGCAAGTACTACCACTCGTTTCGACGAAAAGATGACATTGTGAACATTTTCATGATCTTTGAGATATGATCCTAATCACTAATTTGTATGTAATATGGTATATGTGTAAAGTCCAAAATATATTATAATGACAAGCATTTTACTAAAAGTATATAAAACCCCTCTTGTAAACTAAGGAGTGGAATGACAAAGTTGAACTGAACACAAAGTATCTCTTTGATTTTTTTCATAGCACAAGCGACACATATGCATGGTTTGAGTGGCATGTCCTCTTGAATCGTAGGATTTGAAATACATAATAGAGATCAAAAGGTGTTGAAGACTTCAGCAAACATATTACCAAAATGGTTATAATCCTACAAATACAACAATCAACGTAGAAAATATTCCTAAGTGTTTAAATACTCCCAATATTGTATAAAATTACTTTGAACAAAGTTCATAAAAGCCCTAAAAGAATGGAGTACTGGTCACTAGTCGCAGATTTAAGAGGAGGCATAGCAATTGGCTCCAAAAGTCCGACGAAATCCAACATTTAAACGGACCCAAACTGGCTAACGAAGCGCAGGCCCACATTCCAGATACCCCACATGTCAGTGCTCCATGATTGATCCAACAAGGAACGTGCTGTTTAGCAGGCTGCCGCAGCATATTGTCAGGCAGTGCTTTTCTTTTATCTCCCTCTACCTTTTCCTCTCTTTTCCCCCTTTCATTTTATCCCTTGTCCGTTTATTCTCCTCTTCAGTTCTTTTCGGGATTAGCTTCAGAAACCTTTTGTGTACTACAAATCGACGGTAAAAGACCACGTCGCACAAAAATACACCCAGTCCGTTGTAATTTTGTGAGAACTGTAGTGCCGATTCAGTGGTGTGCAGTGTGTATGCGATCTGTACTGTGGAGATGGTTAACAGTAGGGGTGGGGGGAGATCACGGCAGCGGCATGCTTGCCATGTGACACTGTCACCTGAGCGACCATGCATGGCACCGGCATGCTTGCTGTACGCTGCCTGTATTGCGTGCTTATACGTACACCATAGAGTGAGTGTAGACTGTGTAGGCATTGGAGATTCCATATACCCCTATTTCTCCACAGATTCATGTGCTTCTTGCAAAAAAAAAAAAATACAGACCCTTATTCTGAGACTAGTATAGGTCGATAGGGGATAGTTGATTCATAACTGCATCGTGCATCCACAAGAGTCTGGAAAAACCATTCCCATAAAAAAGGTTTTGTTAATGACATCATGGCAATTGAAGCGACTAATTCACACATCCAAGGAAAAGTGCTTCGTTTAGAAGTTATCCAATAAAATGTATTCGATTGGACCAAATATATTTGTAACACGATGGCGGAAAGATTAAGCATTTCGCCCCGAGACTCCCACCATTGTGAAATTGTCTTTTTGCAGGAAATTCATTCGATTTTTTTTAGATGTCATTCGAAATATTTAAAATGCCATAATTTTGCTTATGACCGGAAATGTCAGAATCTTGCATAACATTTAGAAGATCGTATCGAATGCTAAAGAAACATTACCATAACACAAATAGAGAATTGTGAGATCATCGAGTGTTGCCCTCGAACACCCACTGTGGGGCAAATAACACATTACCATAACACAAATAGAGAATCGTGAGATCATTAAAAACCAACAAATAGGGACATAGATTTGGTGCACATGAGCTCCAGTGATCCCTTTTCAGAAAAGTAATTAAAAATCATATTTTTAAGTTTTAGAAAAATCTGAAAATAAATCATGATGTAGTCAGTATTGTATCCCACAAACATGTAAATTTTCAACTGAAAATAATGTGTATTTTGGCCTGCATAAAAATAACAAATATGTGGATCTGAGTATAGTGATTCAAATCTTCAAAAAAAATCAGAATTTGTCATTTTTGTGTAGCTCAGAAAACAAAACATTTGTAATTGAGATTTTATATGTTAGTGGAATATATCAGTGGATATTTTTAGAATTTTTCTACATAATTTTTAAAATATATAAATATAATTTTCGAATTTTTTAATACACTGAGATCACAGGTGCCCTTGATCCAAAAGGACTTTTCGAACAAATAGTAAATGGTTTTTTCAGGTATCCACTCGAGCAGGGAAAAACTAGCTAAGGTGGCACTCTTTCATCATCGACCAAGCAGGTACATATATTAATAGACCATGTGCCTCCAAATCAACCCCTCAATACTAGGAAATAGGCTATAGGCCCAGGGTTACCACCGGCGCACATTGAAATAGGCTATAGGCCCAGGGTTACCACCGGCGCACAAAAAAATGTGCACGATGGTGGTATTTGCCGCCGACACACCTACTTTATGGAGCGTCGTTGGTGCTCAAACATCATCGGTGCAGCAAAGGCTTTGTGCGCCGGGGATAAGGGTCGGTCAAGTCTGGGCCAGCCCAAAATCAGAGCCTACATGTTGGTGTGCCGATGGTAAAATCATTACTGCCGGTGCACAATATGCTCCGATTTTGTGCTTTTATAAAATAAAAGAAAATTGAAAAAAATAAAATCCTTCGAGATGCCCATATATTATGCCATCTAGTTTTAGAGAAAATTTAAAAACGTGAATTTCGATATATTATGCAAAATGGTGTCATGTTTCAATAAAACATGATTTTTGGTTGCATATGATCTCTGATGAAAAACTTTTTTATATCAAATGTATCTACAAAATTTCCTATCCGAATTCAACGACCTACAATCGTTTAGCCAATTTTTGGATTTTTCAAATTCAAAACAAATACATGACCTTTTCAAGTTTTAGATCTTGATGAAAAAAAAATTACCACCGGCGCACCACCATGTTGGTGCGCCGGTGGTAACCCCCGAGTATATATGCCAAACCAGCTGGCTCACCATCTCTCTCTTTCATTTCCCCCTTCTCCTCTTTCACTCCTCCTCCTCCTCCTCCTTCTCTTTTCCTCCTCAATTTTCTCTTCTTCTCCTCCTCCTCCTCCTCCTCCTCCTCCTCCTCCTCCTCCTTCTCTTTTCCTCCTCATTTTTCTCTTCTTCTCCTCCTCCTCCTCCTCCTTCTCCTAAACCCGCACCTCCTCGACCCGGTGACCTCCATCTGGCGAGTAGCTCCCCAAGCCAGCGAGCTTCCTCCGGTTACCACCTCCTCAACCTCGTCGGGACCTTCCTCCGGTGCCCACCTCGTCGAGACCTCCTTCCAGCGACCACCTCCTCAAACTCATGGCAACCACCTCCTCAAGCTCTCCGCTAACCCACCCCCTCGCTGGCCACTGTGAAGAACGTGAAGAACACATCACTAGAACTAGGTTCGTATTTCTTTTTTTGAATTTTGAAAAATATACCGCCGGTGCACTAATCGCCTTACTGCCGGCAGACCAGACGTGCGCCGGCAATAAGTCGAGTTACCATCGGCGGACCTGGTGGTGCGCAAGCGGTAAGGCGATACCACCGGACTGTTCCTGCCGGCGCGGCTTGGTGCGTTGGGATAGGCAATTTCAGTGCGCCGGAGATAGCCTAATTTCTAGTAGTGCCTAACTGCATCAAGTATTTCTTCAAGAATCACTTTGTATCATTCATTTTGAAGACATGTCCAATACATCAAAAAAGAATAGCCACGGTGAAATTACCTCAATGAGATTGGGGGTACATATTTTCCAAAAGTTACTTTGCTGTGAATTGTCCAAATGGCCCAACAAACCACAAAAATGTCAATCCTATAAAAATGATCTCATCCAGCTAAAAATGTATTATCCTTGGATAGCCCGCAAAGCACCCTGGACCACACGAGCAACAAGACATGTAAAGACAAGATGTTGAACAGTTTCAATTTCGGCGTAGAAAAGTAGAGAGGGGAACCTATGCACCCCCCCCCCCCACCTCACCCCGCGGCCCGCGCACCCACATGCCAAGGCAAGGACCTGAAATAATAACTCGCAACATCGATTAGATAATTTTCTCTATGACACCCTTTCGGGGCCCTCCGTTGCGGGTGCTATGTCAACTAAGGTAAGAGAAACATACACCCCAGCCGCATATATGGTACAAGCCGTCAAGTGTGAAACCGGTCTTGCGTAAGGCCGGTCGGGGCCGCTTAATCAAACCATATAGCGATATAATACAAATACACATGAGAGGGCAACAATTATAAAATCGATGCCCACATTAACCATGTGTTTTAACCGTACACATAACTACGCAAAAGATCGGCTCTGATACCACCGTCGGGGTTTGGAGGAGAAAGCCAAAAAAAATTCTAAATAGCGCATCCCGATTGCCAAAATCTATCTAGGAGTAATGTTGCAACGGAGATAGCTTCGGTGACATACCCTTGTAGACCGAAAGCGGGTAACATTCCGCTAGAATGTGGATGATGTAGTCATACTCGTCGCCGAACTCAAGGTCAAGTGCAGTCCACCTGGTACGACGCCTAGTATCGCACGTGCAGCACATCATAGTTTCGCACACATACAGTGCTCAACGATGCTCCCGTCTCCGTTCCAGTAGAGGTGCGGAAGTAGATCTTCTGGCCTGCCTCCTACACCTACTTGGCCCGCCTACGTGTGGCGCAGAAGCCACTCCCACTCCCGCCACCCTAAAAATTATTTTCGTTGGCGCCAAGACCAAGCCTGCAATGGACGTTGTCACCGCCATGAACGTCGATCAAGCCGACCAAAGTAGCGCACCCGTCGTCCCGGTGACCTCCCAGAGCCAAGCCCAAACCGGGCCTCTGCCGCCGGCCGCACGGTAAAGGCCAAGGTCTCGAAGGAGCAGACGATAGAGGAGAGGGCGATACATACAAAAGAAAATGCAGGGACCGGCGCGCCGTCGTGCGTGCGAAGACAGCCTTGCAAGCTGTTGACACCGCTGCGAGGGTGGCCGACACAAGAGGCCCTGGCCAAGAAGGACAAGAAGTGGTGCGAGAAGAAGGAGGTCACCACTGCCAACTTTGTGTAGTCCATGGGCATGCACCTTGACCCTTGTCGGGATTAGTTATTTCAGTTAAATATAAATACACTGCATAATCTTTTTTCATCAGATCGGTCTGAACTTTTGGTTGAATTGCGTAGTGCAACAATCTATCAATTTCAGCCAACAAATCCTTCCGAGTGGGACATTGTATTCTCCTGTGGGGCATTACATCCACATGCCACATTTATTGGAACATTGCCATGGGTAGCAAACCCGGCTGCCCATTAGCAAGAAACGGAAGGAGCTTTTGAGACTTGGTTGCATGCATACTAGCAGCAGCATCGTTAATCCCCATGTGATCCTGCCCTGCACCGGTGCAGACAGAGGAAGCGATGTAGATAAAAAGTGCAAAGCCGGGCTAGGCATTTGTGGTGTTTCACCTACAAGGAAACGAAGGTGCGTCGCACCGTTGGCCGCTGCGGTAGCAGCAAAGGCCGGCTCTGGCCTAGCAGTGGCAGCCAGCCGCTGCTACCCAACCCAACCTACTTCCACAGTGCGCGGCGGAAAGGAGGCAGGGCCCGGCCACCGGCTGCCGGCGGAAAAGCGGGTCCGGCCGGCCATGTTGCCGCGGCAGGGCTGCCGCGATATTTCGAGCGGCTTCCGTGTGTCCGATGCCTCATTCGTTTTGGTAGAACCCTGGTGCGGCGCAGCGCTTTTGCTGATCGGCTCGGGAGTTTCGTTTCCCTGACGCCTCTGCCTCGCGCGCGCGCGCTCACGATACAGACAGGAGACATGAAGCTGCACTGGTGCAGTTTGTAGACAGTTGAGCGATCAGCGACGGAGGCCTGAAAAAACGCACGCACGTACGCCCCGGCTGGACGTACGGAGCCGCGAGTCTGAGCCGGGCTCGAAGCCCAGCCGCGGCGCTGGACGGCTGGCGCGAGGCTCTGGCCAAGGGCAAAAGAAAAAGGAAAAAGATTCTCGCCGGTGAGATGAGGCAGGTACGTACGACTACGAGAGAGGCAGAGCGTCCGGTCCGTGCGTCGCTCACAAGTCACACGGATGGCCGTTCGGAATGCAGCAGCGGCCGCCCGCGTGCGTGCGTGCGTCAGTGCAGACTGCAGAGTGCGCACCAGCTCAGCCATGCATGCATGCATGCCGTATGTACGTACACCGCACTCGCGCCGCAGGCCCGCAGCACCCTATGTACCTTCGACCTCTACCACATCTTCCTTCACTTACGGCATCTCCAGCGGACTCCGCACGAAACAAACGCAAAAAATATCCGTTTTAGTTAAGGGCATCTCCAGCGACGCGATACATTTCCGACGTCTAAACGGACGCGTCGTGTCCGTTTGCGTCGGGCCAAATGGTCGAAAGTGTCCGGGTGTCCGTTTGCGTCGGGGTGGCTCCAGCGGCACGAGCCGCACGACGCATAATTTTTTTTTCATTAATACGCCATAATTTACATGATAATAAAAAGGACATAAAAAAGGCAGAAAGGGGTGCTAAAATAGGCGCCGTTCATCGGTCGTCGTCGCCGACGAGGTCAATCAGCCGCGGCATCGGCCATGGAAGCTCGTACGCCGGCGGTGGAGGAGGTACCGCCGCACGGGCGGAGAGGTCGTGGCCGGGGATCCCACGCCGGAGCGACGGGCGGAGCGCGGACGTTGGAACGCGTCGGCGTGGCCGGAGGAGTCGCCGGCCTCCCCTGCGCGAGCGCCGACTCGCGGAGCCGGATTGCGAGCCCGTCCCACAAAGCGAGCTCGTGAGCTCGTCCTGCTCGCTGTTGGCCAGTGCCATGGCAATGGCCTCCTCCTCTGAAGTGTCTGGCGGCTGGGTCTCCGGATCCCACGCCGGTCCACCGTCGTCCTGGTCGTACTGCGGCATGGTCACGTCGCCGTCCTCGTCCTCGTCGCCGTCCTCGTCCGCGTCCTCGTGGTCGTTCTCTTCTTCTTCGGCGGCGATCTCGCGCTCGAACTAGTCTACGTCGGCGAGGTAGGCAGCGCGGCGCCGCGCGTCGAACTCCCACGTCCCGAAGGAAATCTAGTTGTAGGAGTTTAGCACGTACGCCGGATCCTCCCGTAGATTCGGCGGCAAGACCGCGCGGCGGCGCCGCTGAAAGGACACAGATGTCGCCTAGAGGGGGGGTGTGAATAGGCGATTTAAAACTTTTACGAGATGGGCTTAACAAATGCGGAATAAAACTAGCGTTTACTTTGTCAAGCCCAAAGCCTATATACTATGGTTCACCTATGTGCACTAACAACTTATTCTAAGCAATACAAGCAAGTATGTGATAACAAGATATATATAACTTCAAGCACGATGGCTTTCACAAGGTAAAGTGCATAAGTAAAGAGCTCGGGTATAGAGATAACCGAGGCACGCGGGAGACGATGATTTATCCCGGAATTCACACTCTTGCGAGTGCTAATCTCCGGTGGAGAGGTGCGGTTGCTTAGTGCTCCGAACGCCACAAGAGGCTCACCTTGAGGTGTGGTTGCTCGATGCACACCAACGCCACAAAGGCCTCACCCCAAGATGCGGTACTCACACCACACACCGAACGCCACGAAGGCGCCTCACCTAAATCTCCGGTGACCCTCGCCACAAAGGCCTAGGTCACGGTTCCACTAAGGGATTTCCTTCGAGGCGAAAACCGGGCCTTACACAAAGATTGGGGCACACATCCACAACTTAATTGGAGGCTCCCAACAAATCGCCACAAAGGCGTAGAATCCGTCTAGGGTTCCAAGAACCCAAGAGTAACAACCTTCTTGCTTTCACCACCACGAATCACCGTGGAGAACTCAAACCGATGCACCAAATGCAATGGCAAGAACACCACAAAGATGCTCAAGTCCTTCTCTCTCAAATTCCAACAAAGCTACAAAAGCTAGTGGGGGAATAAGAGAGGAAGAACAAAGGAATTCACAAAGAACACCAAGATCAAGATCTAGAGAGTTACACTCACAAAGAGATGGATTTGATTGGTAGAAATGTAGATCTAGATCTCCTCTCTCTTTTCCCTCAAATGGGGGCAAGAATCATGGAGGGATTGAGAGATAGTGCAAGCTTCTCTAGTTCAACAATGGAGGAGAGAGAGAGTGAGAGAAGCTTCTTTGTTCCAATGGGGAAGAAAGGTATTTATATGAGAAGGTGCTCCAGATCTGACCGTTATGCACGTTTCTGTGTAGCACCGGAAGTTCCGGCCAGGAGGGCCGGAAGTTCCGGCTGGCACCGGAAGTACCGGCCAGGAGGGCCGGAACTTCCGCCCGGAAGATTCTGCGTCAGATAACCTGGTCAAAAAAGATTGGGGCGGAACTAGGGCGGAACTTCCGGCGACCGGAAGTTCCGGCCAAGTTCCGGAATTCCGAGAAAAACATACTGGACATTACTGAGCCACAAACGCCGATTTCCGGAACTAGCCCGGAAGTTGGGCGGAAGTTCCGCTGACCGGAACTTCCGGCCAACAGCACCGGAACTTCCGGCCAGGAGCAAAGGAGAAACCGTAAAAACCTCCAACCTCGAAAATGCAATAAGTTGAGTTAGGAAACTCGGATTTAAGTGAAACCAATTTTGTTGGAAAGAGTACGACAAGAGCTACCCAACAATAAGTTGAGTTAGGAAACTCGGATTTAGGAAATATGGAAAACAGTGGGGGGTGATTTTCTATTATTTTTAGAGGTGCAATACCTCAACATGAGAAACCGAGAAAATCACCAAACTCGAAAACGCAGTGATCTATGCAAAATCCGTTTTCGATGAACTAGAGCTTGTCATGAGAATAAGCACAAGCTCTAAAACATCACATGGATAAGGTCCAAATAACAACCAAGAAAGATGATGCAAGGATGCAAAGGTTTGAGCTCTCTCCGAACGATACGATCGAGTTACTCACTCGAGAGCCCTCTTGATAGTACGGCAACTAAACTATAAACCGGTCTCCAACTACACTATGAGACCGGTGAGAAAGAAACCCTATCAAGAGCAAACCTTATACTTGCGCATTCCACTTGAGCTTGATGACGACGATCTTGACCTCAACAAGATGGCACGCCTTTCTTGCTTGTGCTTGCTTGACGAAGTCTTGTAGATTGCTCCCCCATAAACCACCATGGGAGAGCTTCTTTTTCGGCGCATCTTCACATAACCATGACCACCATGTGGATTGCTCCCCCATAATCCACCATGGGAGAGCTTCTTCTTCGGCGCATCTTCACATATCCATGATCACCATATGGATGGCAAGACTCAAGCAAAGGATCTCTTCGAGATGGCTCATCTTGAACTTGCACATCATTTCTCCATGGCAAGCTTCAAGCTTATGAACTCTTCGAGTTGGCTCATCTTGAACTTGCACTTCATTTCTTCATTCTTCATCATGTTGATGTCTTGAAGTAACTTGAGGGCTCACTTCATCTTCATCTTCAAGACATACTTGACACTTGATATCCTTCATCAAATTCTTCTTATTGCAACCTTGAAGCCAACATATGGTTCAAGAATTGCCTATGGACAACTCCTACACATATAACTCAATGCAAACATTAGTCCATAGGGATTGTCATTAATTACCAAAACCACACATGGGGGCTCCATGCACTTTCAGCCGCACCTCGTCCCGCCGCTCTCGGCCCTCGCGCGGCACGGGGGGGGACCGGCACGCGCCGCGAGTTCAGGTACCAGCCCCCTCCCGGCAAGTTCGCGTCCGGCCATGGTACCGGCCGGTTTTCCTCCCATAGCTGCCGAGCGAGGTCAACGCGGACTTACCGGCCGACCCGTGCTTTCTTGCCGGAACGCGAGCCGCTAGCCTCCTTGTCGTTCTTCGTCTTCCGGAAGGGCCAGCATTTCTTCCCCATGGCGTCGGTGTGGTGGCTACTGTTGGATTTTGTCAATGGTTTTGGTCGGGGAAATGGGCGCCGGCAGCGTCCCTTTAAGGCTCCGACGCCATCTCGCCTTCAATGGCCTGTCAGTGCAACGCCTACTAGCTGCGCACGCTCGCGGAAGCCGAGGCACGCCATTAACGCGGCCCCTGCAAGGGCTGCAGCGCGCCGCCCGTAGTAATACCGCGGAAGACGAGCGGTTGTGCCGCTGCCAGGCGGGCCCGCGCGAGGACCGAGCGGACACTTTGCGCATCCGCCGAGTGTCCGCCGAGACGCAAACCTGGCGCATATTTGGGCCAGGTTTGCGTCTCCGCGGACGGCCCGGTCTGCGTCGCCCCGCTGGAACAGGCCCCAGACGCATTTCCGGTCACGGCGGACACAAACGGTCGCTCAGCGTCCGTTTGCGTCGCGCCGCTGGAGATGCCCTAAGACTCCAGCGACCCAGCGTAAACGGACATTAAGCGTCCGTTTTAGTTAGGCCATCACTACTGGTCTGTTTCCGTTGGTCAATCGAAATATGTGCAAGCACTCCAACCAACAGCCCGACGTAGAGTGACTAGACTGTCCGTCGAGACGGAAATGTGACGTAAATTTGCGTCTCGGATGCGTCTTGGCGCAGGCCACGCGGTCGCACCGCGTGACTGCTCGCTTCTCCAACAAGCCCGCCTAGCAATGGGCGCTGCCTGTTTCGAGCCCATCGCTTCAGCGGCCGTCACTTCGACGGTCTTCACTCTACGACGTAGCCTTCGCCATGAATTGGTCGCCACGAGCACCAGGCCTAGCGGGCGGCGGCTGAACTTCTGCGCCGCCATCATTGACATCGTGTCCAACGCGCCACTAGCCTTCAAAAGGTGACCGACATCACCCCTGCCATCGCCCCACACCATCAACACCTCCACTACCACCCTCACCACCGCGTGCTGTCGCATCACCATGGCCCATGTGGAAGAAGAAGAAGAAGAAGAACGAATTCGTGGCGTCTGGACACGGGGTGAAGGAGGCACGGCTGAACAGGTGCCGCTCTACGACGGAATCGCCACATGCTAGCTCGGCTCCGTCTCTCCTCTGGACTCCGTCTGTGTTACAGTAAAATAGGAACTTTGACTTTTGTTTCGTCCAATTCTGAAAATATTTCCTGTACAACTTTTCTGAAATACAAAAGAAAACAGGAACTGACACTATGCCATCTTGTTAATAGGTTAGTTTCCAGAAAATACATAAAAGTGTTACGAAGTGTAAAAAACATATAAAAAGTAGTGTAAAATAAGAATGTAGCATCAAAAATTATAGATATATTTGTAACGTATCAGGCGACAACACCAAGGGACCCTTGGTCACAATAACATATCTTTCCTACTGTCAAGGGGGGAGGGGGCAATGCCCCCCACTCAAGTAGAAAACAACATCTATAATGTTAATGCTAAAATAGTAAAGATTAACTAAAATTTAAGCGTGCCTAGTGTTGTCAGGCCCCTCAATAATGTTTGTCAAGATCCACCACAAAAAATACTTTAAAAATAATAGTATTCTACAAGAGAAATATTACTATAATGTAATAGCAAAGTAATATTTTTTCAAATAGACCCATAGTCTTTGGAATCTTGATGAAGACGTTCAAAACAACTAATTTTTATTAATCGAGCGAACAATATACTACGATATTTATTTCTAGCGGAACACAATTATGGAAGTAATTGATTCATATGCAAAAAAATGAGTAGAAGGCTTGACATATTTAGCATTGAAATAATAAGAGGATGTAATATACTAACTCTGTCAAGCACATATAATGGGGCAGGTTGAATCTGTGGAAGTCGAAGAAGAGTTGCCGGAGGAATTGGCGCGAATTTTTGGCACATGGGTGCTATGCACCTCATAAGTCCTAAAATTCATGTTAATTTTAAATACTAAAAGAAAAAAATCCGAAACCTAATATAAACAAAAGATAATCAAATATTGTACTTGTATAAAATTGTTTGCACTCGAAATGATTCGCGTTGTATTCTGGGCAAAAAAAGATCAGTTTATGACAAATATAGCGTGAATAGTACATGGACACGAGGTTTGTTCGATTTTGTCTCTTTTTTATCCCGGATATAATGATAGTAATTTCCTTGTGGAATATTTTTTATATAATAATACTTGATCATCTTTGGTTTCCAAAGTTAGATTTTTAAACTTTTTTTTAAATTACCATGATTTGTTTTGGATGTATGGGGTGTTTGGCACCCATGAGCATGGATGTATTTTTCCACGAGGAATGGCATCGTTATCTAGTTGTGTTGTTATTCTCCACTAATGATACGTACATAACCTTAGAAGGGACATAAATGTCGGTGCTGTTTTGCTCATTTGGGAAAGGCACAAAGAAATCGTGGTATATAGAAAAATTATTTCGAAAAATTAAAACATTTTTTAGGGTAAGAGGAGCTGGATTAGAGACGTGATAGGTTTGCAGCTTGAGCCATCCATATTTTCCAGAATTATACTATACTCATGAGCCTCAATAGCATATAACTAATATAAAAGCACAAATAAATCTTGTGTCGTGGCCCCTACTTCCTAGGGGCCAGGGTGACGGCCCCTTTGCCCGGCCCTATGGACCAGCCCTGTGTACGGAACCAACTAAAATGGGACACTTCATGTTTGCTTGAAACGGATAACGAAGGAGGTCGTCGACTCTGTGTGTGTGTGTGTGTGAAGCGCTGGTTAAACAAACATAGGATGGAAGCTCTTAAGTCATAATCTAACCAGGTTGGTGTTCACGACGGGGAAGCATCATCTCCTGATGCTGATGCTGAACAGTGCAGCTTTACCGCGGGCGAGCATGCCGCTGGGCGCAACCACGTGACGCCCAGCCTTTTCCCCCCTGCGCCTAGCTGCACTGCTCCACTGCATGGCCGCAGAAGGCGACGTGAGTGAGTGATGGATGGGGATGTGCGGATGCCCTCGCTCGCCAGGACGGACAGCAACTTTTCAGGCCTCCATTCATTGCCACTACATCTCCTTCTTTCCCTGCCGAGTTATTGCTTTGCTCGCTTCTTCGCTATCTACGCGATCTCGTCTCCTCCTTCACCTAGCTCGTTTTGGTCTCGCTTGTCGCGCTCGCTTGCTTGCTTGCCGTTTGCGCGGATTGATTCCTCGCCACTACGAGTAGTAGTGTTCTTCCATACCCTGCCACCTTCGCGGCCCTTTCCGGGGGCATGGGCGCGTTTTAACGAGATGCTGCTTACTTCAGTTCACATGCATGCCTCCATCCCTGTTTCTACGGCATCTTGTGCTTTCCTCGGGAGATGATGGTGAGTTCGTGACTTGGCATGGCAACCATCCAATTACTACTACGAGCAGTAGAATTTTAAGTATACAAGCCCTAGCGTGTATCTTCGCAAATGCAACAAAGAAAGGCAATCTCGAACCTCATCTAAAGCAAACATGATGTCCCACGCGATAGGAAGTGCAAGGATCATAGAAACATATTGGAGAGTCACGGTCATGTACCCACACAATGCAAGTGAAAGACTTCATCCTTGGTGTCGAACGAGACATGGGTGTGATGGAAAAGAGAAGCACACTCTTCCGGATATGCTTCGTATATCGCTTGCCATACTTCATCGTACCATGAACCCCGCCGGACCTTAGGTGAAGCCGGTCAAAATTAAACCCGGTGTATTTTATGCTAGAGTTTTTAAAAGAAGCTATTTTTGTTGTTTTTTACGCGAGAAGCGGTAGAAACCTATTTGACATAGTTTAACTTTTTAAAAATAATAGCTTAAGCTTTGACATAGTTTGACTTTGCAAAAATAAAAACTCAGCTTGTGATCCTCATTGTTGTCGCGAGAAGAACAGTTTCCGTGGCTTCGAAGACAAACTCCGTCTTGTAGACTGACCCAGCCACCTGAAAAGAAAGCCCATAGCGAAAACACAAACTAATACAGTACGTGCAGAGTATTTTTGCTTGGCTAGAACAAAAAATGCGAGGTCACCAATCAATCAATGCTCCAGCTAGCTCTCGCGCCAGTGACACCGCCTCGGGTAGTGCAACGATCATGTCCACCTTGGTTCGTTCGTACCGCGCGCGCGTGTGTCCCTGTCGCGGCTGCCCGGCCCCCGGGCCGGCGGCGATCCGGCGGGCGGCGCGCCGGGATCCCTCGCGTACGTACGCACAACCGCACAGGATTCGGACGCAGAGAGAGGAGCTACCACCCTACCCTACCGTCCATGGGCTACGGCCTACACGGGTCAATCCCGAATGTACCGGGCAGAGGATACTATATATATAGATTTTGTCGTCAGTAAAATTATTTGAAAACTTGGTTATTAACTTTGCAGGCAAATGTACCAGCTTTTACAAGACTATATAGATCCGTTTCGATATGTTGTTTCACAATACACCAATCCAACATCATGCTTGCTGCGATTACTTTTTATGAATTTGGTCAAATTTAGGATTTTATTTACTGAAGAAAAAACCTAGAAATAGTCTTATTTTGTGCCAGCGAACGAGACTTTTACGAGTACGTTTGGTATTGTAGTACTGTGTTTTATCAAAATTTGGCTTAAAGATTTTTAAACCGTGTCGACAAGAAAGTTGACAAACACACACCTGCAAAGACAAGCTGAGAATAGTTAAAGTGAAGTTTTTTCGAAAATGGGGAAATAACCCTGAACCTTGCATCGGTTGAAAGACACAACTATACTCCCTTCGTTTTAACTAATAAGACATGCAAATTTAGTCAATAATCGACGATATCTAAGTCTGTCCTATGTTATGATAGACAAAGCATAAATGAAATTTTAAAATATCAAATTTTTATTAATAGATTGACCATAAAATATATCTTTATAATGTATTAATTTAACATTATATCTGTTATTTTTTATATATTTGGTCTAGCTTATAATATTTAATTTTTAGCTGTATCAATACACATGTTTTCTTATTCAAAAAGTCAGGCAAAGTCAAGACAACAAAGTCGAATCCGTTGTAAAGGGGAAGCTAGTCACCATTTGAGAGTTATCACGAAGAAGAAGGACCCCTAAAAGCAAACCAAGACCAAGGTTCTTCTACTTGAGCCTCCTCTGCAAAGCTATCGGTGACCTAGTGGTAAAAAAAATAAATGTTGAGTTTTTTTGTGTTTACCAGGAAGATAACAATTTTATTTTTGAATTGTTGGGTTGTCCACATACAACATTTTCAAGATGAAGATTTGGTGGTAAAACCTTTGGACAGTGCATATAACTTGGAGGGATGAAGAGAAGTACTAGTAGAGTGGGTTAGAAAATTTGTAAAACATATTAGTACTATGTTTAAACTGAGATATAACTATGAAATTGAGCCATATAAATACAATTCAGCACATGAGTTTGATAAGCTCCAACACTATGATATAAAAGCCCATTGCTAAAAGAAATACTTTCTCCATTCTTATTTAGTTTCCGACAATAATATTTGTTCTGATTTAGTCTATAGCCTAGATCAAGGCCCATCCTAGCATTTAGGACGATGTAGAGAAGTAAATCAAAGGCACAAAACAACACACCAAAGCATGCAACCCCATATCCATCTTGGTGTGTAGGTCATGTGCGTATCTAGATTATCAATTTAAACAATATAATATAATATATATTATAAAATATATTTAAAACTTTAGATTTAAAACAATATATGTTTTACTATCTAATGGTTTAATTTTTGTTAATATAATTGTATTGTATTATTAAATTTCTAACTTAGGGCTTAGAGTAGGACCTATGCTCTAAGACATGAAGATTAATAGTATTTTGTAGATAAAGGAAATATATTAATATCAAGAGATATGAATTACACATAGCCTCTGCAACAACGCAATACCCTAATGGTAGTACGGATGAACATAACCAAAAACGAGAAAAAGAAAACTAAAAAATAAAAAAGTCCCGCTACGGTATCGAGCCCTAGCAGCAGCAATATATCCATCACCAAGACAAAACCTGGACTCCAGGCTCTCCAAAAGCGACGCTTCAAGAAGGAAACAGTGCACAAGCGCCATCGTCGTCAGATCAAAAGATCTTTGGTTTTCACCCTGAAGATAGTCGCTGCTCTCAAAACAATGCCTTCAATAAGGCCATTGCTAGGCACAAGCATTTAAGATCATGCATTGGATTTTCACCCTGAAAAGTTAGACTCTGAACTTCACATGTGTTGTCGGCCCCACTTGCAAACGGCTGCCGTCAGAACCAGAACACCAAGCAAGTTCCTGAACATCCATTGTTAGTCCTTCAATGTGGCCTTCATGATATTCTCCGCCTACGATTTCACCATGAATAAAAATGTCATCTGTTGGCAACACAGAACAGAGCTTTGCATCGCTCCCTCCATAACCAAACGGTCGGAATAAAAGCATGGGTGCGCGCGACAGAATACCACCGGTCCAACAAACTCCAGGCAAAAGATGCCTTTGTTACATTTGTCGGCGGAACCTTCCGAAACTCATCACTCTGGCTAGATGAAGAAGGACCGGCATTAGGAAAGTCTTCATCTTCACAAAAGAAGAACCCTAGGACAACCACTTTTATTAGGCAGATCGGCGGCCCCCATGCCACCGCCCGCCGGTCGACCTCATCGGTGGAAGAGGAGGTCGCCACCGACCACAGACTCATCGATGGGTCGTCCACCGCCACCCCCAACCTCGAAGTAGGCCACCAACGTGAGCCACCGGGAGGGAGAGGCGTAGAGAACCGACCGACCACCACCAGGCACAGCCACGCCGCCGTAGACGCCGAATCCGCAGCCGTTAGGGTGACCCCCGCCGCCAGTCGCATCGCCGAAGATCACCCGGCCGCTGCAACCCTCATCAGGGCAGCCAAAGCACAACGCACCGCAGCTCCATCGACCGAGGCCGCCACCCTGGATGCCGCCCAGGACCACACCCCGCCGATCCCCGACCAGCACCGCTGCCGGCCGGCGACCGCTGTCGTCGATCCCACGCCTCCTCTACGCGCGCGACGCGAGAGGGAGCCTGCCGCCGCCCTGAGCACCTCGGACTTTGCCCGCGCGCGTTCCGGCGGCGACATGGAGGAGGATGCACACTAAAACAGAACGAATGGTAGAAGATAAAAGAGAGGGAGAATTTGCGGAGAATGTGATGACATGGCCATGTGGCAGATATTAGTGAAAACACATGTGAGTTAACGAGATATTGTTAAACCCCGAGATAATATTAGCTATGTTTCGATGAACATTGACCAAAAAATTAAGCAATTAAATATTAATTATATTGTAAGTAAGTTAGATCCGTATTGAAAAACACTTCCTAATAATGCTAATTATATAACAGCAATTTTTATATATTTAAATATTTTTTGGGTTGAAGAAGAAACATGGAAAAACGAGAGGTGATTACGATGTGGATTGGCATGGCGCATTGGCGCCCCAGATAGCAGCACGCGAGACAAAAAGTTGATACGCAATATAATAAGGTGGGATAACGGAAACGAGCCATTGGTTCTTTGGGGGAAGCAGGGGAGAGGCAGCCTTTCCGTTACCCATGTTCGATGATGGAGATCGCGAGAAAAGTACCAGCAAGCTGGGGGGATCGCGCAGGTAGTGCTACTGCGGTACTCCATCACCCATGATTTTAAAAAGACTCGCCACTATGGACGTAGTATTCCACGAGCTAATCATCACCATCATCACCCCGCTTTCGTATGCATCGACACCTGAAAAGCACGTCAAGATTACCCAATCGGACAATTTTTTAACAGACTATGCGTGAGTTACGTTATGGTTTTATAGGCGTCTCGTGGAATGGATCCTAGAGGTCAAAAAATGGCTAGACATATGTAAAAATATAAATCAAACTAGGAAGAAGTTAAGAAAAAATAAAGAGTAAATTCCGATTTGTACTCCCTACTTTGAAATTTTTAACACTAATGACCTCATTTAGAAAGTTCTTATCCTAATTACCACATTTAGCAAAAGTTGTGTCAGTTTATACCGCTTCTAAGTTTTTATGAGCCTTTTATCAATGGGGTCCCCAGCATCGGGTACACGTCACGCAACAATTTGTTTAATTTCTACAAAAATAGAAAAAATCAAAGAATTAACCACACTGCTATACTACATTCGATGCTTAAGAATAATTTACCTCTGTGTCGCTCCCTAGGGCGACACCGGGGCGATACCGCTAGCCGCCGCCTACAGCCCCCTCCGCCTGCTCCGCTAGCCGCCGCTGCCGCCGGCCCTTGCCGTGGTGGCGGCGGGCCCAGCCCCCGAAGGTGGACTGGGGTGGTGGACGCCGGAGATCTGCGCCATGGCTGCTAGGGCGGTGGTGGTGGCTCATCTACGTGCGGCGACCGGGGCGGCGCCCTGGTCGGGGTGGTGGCGGAGACTCTCCTCCGGCGGCGCCTTGACCGGCGGTGAAGATGCTGGGCCGGATTGGGTGGCTTTGGGGAAAACTCCGGATCTTGATCCGGGTGATTCCCGTGCTTGCCTATCCGGTCTTCTTCGGCTGCATGGTTGGGCCGGTGCTGGTCGGGGTCGACCACTGCTTGGTCGTCGCCGTTCTCTTTGCTGCCTCATGGCCGGCCGGCGAGTGCGGCGTTCGCGGCGGAGCGAGGTTGCCGGCGGGCGGCGGCGAGGGGGCTGCGCGTTCGCCTAATAAAGGTGGCGGTCCTAGGGTTTCTCTCGAGCCAAGTGAAGATCGTTCGGATGCTTCTTCCCACCGAGCTTGCTTGGATTGTCGTGTTCGGAAGGTCCTGCCGGCGAAATTCATTGTGCGATCAATGCCTGAAGATTGCTTGGATTGTGTGTTTTCGGTCGAGCGCACCCATGTTTTTTATCCGACCGTTTGGTTTCAGAGGGAGCGCTTCGAAGCTCTGCTGGCTGTTAATATCATGGAGCTTGTTTTCTTTCCATGGTGCTGGCAGAGAAGGTCATGAAAGTCAAGATTGTTGGAAGAGCAATGGTGGTCGGATCTTGGTGGTGAGATGGAATTGGCTTGGTGTTCCGGGCTTCACAACAACGGTATGAAAGTGGGGGCGACAACACAGGTGAAGTTCAGAGTCCTACCTTTCAGGGTGAAAACCCAAGGTCTGGCCTTAACTGGTTGTGTCTGGCAATGACCTTGTTGGAGACATTGTTTTGAGAGCGGGGACTATCTTCAGGGTGAAAACCTAAGATCTTTGATCGGGCGACGACGGTGTTAGAGCACTGTTCCCTTCTTGAAGGTGTCGTTTTTGGAGAGT
The DNA here is from genome assembly GCF_022539505.1 of Lolium rigidum. Lineage (NCBI taxonomy): Eukaryota > Viridiplantae > Streptophyta > Magnoliopsida > Poales > Poaceae > Lolium > Lolium rigidum. The sequence continues at coordinate 40,778,902 of NC_061508.1, forward strand.
CTGTATTTCAGGTGTTGTCTTGGCGGTGGATGTATTGCTGTTCTTAGACCCGAGATACTGTGGCGGACTTTTATTTCTTAGTTTTTCTTTTCTTTTTTTGGCTGTGTGCATCCGTAGTGCCATTAGGGTGGTGCGTTGTTGCAGAGGCTGGGTGTAATTGGTATCTTTTGATATTAATATATTCTCTTTATCGAAAAAAGAATAATTTACCATAATGAAGTGATCCTCCTTCCCATCGAGTGCAATTATTTCTCCCATAGACACGCTGATGTATATTCTACCATGACGGGCAGGTCGTGTCTTTCCTCGAAAAAGGAAAAGATGATGTCTTGCTTAAGCCGATCAACCTATGCTACATCATACTGAACACCACTCCTGACCAGTTCCTCTGTTAATCAAAAAGAAATAACTCAGTTCTTATTCATACAGTCTAATATTGCACCTAGCAATAAGACCCTTGTAGACAGACAGACATATATGTGACTGTTTCCATCACGCACGCACATTTGCATGGATTTCATATGCACCGTAGCAACTTGGTCAACAAGACTTACATTGTCACTGTCGCATCAAGAGTAAGCCATAGTGGCTCGTCGCAGGCTTCTTGTTCGTAGGATAGCAACAGATGCTCTTTGCATTCAAGTAGTTGGACATGGTGTAAAAAAAATAGATGGATTAAAAATTGGCAGAACTTTTGCAAAATTGGGTAATTACAACGAAAACTTGCTAAATGCGGTTATTAGTGGAAAAAATACCAAACTATGGGGTAAAAGCTAGAATTTACTAAAAAATAAATAGATTAGGGTTCTATAGTTTTAATGTGATAACACAAGGTTGGACTAACGTCGTTGGTCTGGCTTCTCAATGTTTTCGGATCGCCCCCGCCACTCCTGGGGAGATCAACATTTTCTTTCCCATAGACGCTACACCTAGTCTCGATCAAAGGCCAGGTCGATTCATTGTATCTTAGACTAGTCCTATTGATCTGATCTAAGTTGCCTACGCAAATAAATCCATATCTTCATCAAATCACAACCCTCCGGCCGCGAAAATTGTTGCTCCTTCAACTTCACCTCCACTGACATCCACTGTTGTAGGTATACTTCATGGGTGTACCATCGACGGTGGCTAGATCCGGCAAGGCTGGGTGGCCCATAGAAGATGATGGTGGCGTATAGCCCATCGGACGGCCCCGTTGTTGTAGATCAAGATGGATAAAGTTCAGCCCGGGAACGAGTAGTCGGATCCACCGACCAACCCTGGAAGTCGGATCCGGCCTGGCCCATCAGGGGTAGCCGGATCCAGTACGGCGTATAAGGAAAGTCGGATCCTTGACGTCCACGACAATGTAATATTCCGTAGTTAGGCAACTTGTATTCCAGCTAGGACTCTCCGTGTAAACCCTAGATCCTCGCGCCTTTATAAGCTGGATCCCGGGAGCCCTAGAGGCACAACCAAAACTCATTGTAACAACGCGAAAGCGCCCAGATAATTCCAGACAAGCAGCAGTAGGCCCTGTCATCGAGCAGGTGTTCCGAAGCTGGGTAAATCGCGTACCACCGTCCCGAGGACTCTCCGCCCGATGGCCCCTACTTCTTCTCCCCCTCGTGAGGATCCCTCCTCCGAGGTACCGTTGAATAGGCAACGACATCCACGCTGATATGTAGCGTCACATGCAGCTATTTAGACGTTGTGGAATTTGTCCGGATAGTCGAGAGACATCCTGGACAAACTCCAAATGGAATCCGAACAGCCCGGAGCCGCACGACTACCCCAAACTATCTGCAATGCATCAAGCCTAACTACAATAAGCCGAACATCAACATCATGTTGTACTACTGCATCAACCCAAGATCGTCATCGAGTATATCCATGAGAAGTGACAACGATAGGTGTAAGGGTACTTTACCCTTAACCACACCAAAGCTAAAGTGAAGATGTACAAACCTATACGACAATACTGTTATCTACAAATGAATACACGGGTTTTAGCCCACCAATGTTGTTGAAAGGTGATTGGAGACCCCCTTCCATCCGCCAAAGTGAAGGTGTATCGGTGTTTATCTTATATTCCTCTCATTTTATGTCCGAGTCAATACGAAACATCGCAGTAGCTAAGAGAGGCGGACTCGATGAGCTTGATGGGAATGTTGCCGGCGCACAAATCTAGTCTTTCACGCGAGGACAAAGCACATAGAGGTGGACTTTCACTTTGTTCGCGAGCGTGTTACTCAGAAGCAACTTCAGATCAGGTTCATCTCCTCCAAAGATTAAGTTGATCACATATATATAAAAGAGATAGCCGGCCTGTTCGTGTCGTGCGGCCCATCAATCTTTTCCCGTATTCTCTTCAGCCATTGCCAATATACACACCCGACCACGGAAGCAAATTTGGTGCACATGAGCACCAGTGCTCTCAGTTTTTAAAATAGTTAAAAACTTTATTTCTGTGTCTTAAAAAATCGTCACATTTATTCCATGAGTACATACACATGTTCTGAATATTCATGCAAAGTTTCGGTAGAAATTACATTGTAGTTTAAGCTACAGGAAAAAAACAAATTTGTGGCTACGTATAGAGGTATATATTTGTCAGAAATTTGTCTCTTTTGTATAGCTTAAAATATAACATATTTTTCTCCAATTTTTTTACCGTACCTTCAGAATGTTTGTATGTATGTGGATATTTAATTTCATATTTTTTAAAATTTAAAAAATATGATTTTTAGAAATCAGGAGCACTGATGCTCATGTGCCAAATACACTTTTCGCCCGACCACAACCTAATCACACGGAAAGAGAATAGAGTTTTAGCCTTTTCGAGAAAATGCATTTTGAGTAAGGAGTTGGGCTCCCGGTTGCTGGGAGGGGCGACCGACCATGCTCGGTCTCAACCGACCCTTGAAGCGAGGATAGATCTCCTAACCTCAGATTGCAAATTGGTTAAGTTTGGTTTTGGCCTGGAAGGCATATGGTATACCTATTTTGGTAGTACTCGGTCTAGCCTAAATTAATTAACGGAACTCTTGAAGATCACACTTACCCTGTAAGCTCAGCTCAGCAGCTGCTCGGTTAATAGCTGGACACAGCACAAAAAAGACACGGCCACGTGAATACGTGACCTGCACCGTGACAGCAGTACGTGAAACGCAGCAGAGCTCCGCTGAACTCAACTCTCCATCTGGTCTCGCCGTCGGCGTGCATCGGAACTTGCAGCTTGGCGTGAGGGCGCGTCGCTGCCGCCCGCCAGGCGCCACCGGCCACCGCATGAGTGACGAGTCAACTCATCAGGAGGAGAGCTCCTTCGCTTTGTACAGAGCAGGAGCAGGAGCACCGCCGGCAGGATGACGGAGCCACGTTGTCCGCGTCGCCGGTCGACTTGTCACCGCCGAATCCCTGTTTGTTTGATCCGACACCCCGTGCGTCACGTCATCAAGAGAGGAGATAAGTAGGAGTGTTCTTGTTGGAGAATCTCGTGCTGTGGAAATAGATTGATGTGGAATGGAACACTTGGCAAAAAGGATGTGCTGCGGCACTGGCTGTTGTGGCTGACACATGTGTTGTTGTTGTTGTATTAGCGGGCAGCAACGCATGGACCGTTTTGGCGCGACCAGGGCCGTTTGAAATGCTCACATGGGTCTTCTTCAAGATTGCAAATGAAAATGTACAATTGTTTAGTAGTGCTTCTTCTGTTCAAATAAGGTAAAAAAAAAAGATACTAGAACTTCTGGAGCGTTTGATTCTTACGGAAAAATTCTGGGTTTGATTTGAAGGATGGAATACTTTTTCTAAGAATTGCTCACTTGATAGTAGAAGTGGTGTATTGTACTATTATCTGTGGCCTGGACCGGTGTAGTACGAGTACTCTAGAAGAACTTAGGTGATGCAACGTGCTGATTGTCTGCGTGTCGTCACATGCAAATCTCAACAAACATTCTACTCCCTCCGTTCTCTTTTAATTGACTCAAATTTAGTATAAATTTGTACTAAATTCAAGTCAATTAAAAAAGAACGGAGGGAGTATACGACCCTCTAATCCCGAGCGCACAGTACTGTACGTCGACGAGATGCATGCCGTACGTGGTCCTATTACAATATCAAAACCAGAGTCGCGTTAGTGCATGATTAATTAGGCCGCACATGCATGTCAACCCCACAAGCATGAAGCATCGTGTCAAATCCAGGACTAAAACTGATGGAGCCAAAACAAAGAGTCTAGAAGGAGTTTGGAAGGATAGAAGAAGCAGGCACGGTTGGGAGGTCAGACGTTCCTCGTGCCCGATAAACAGTATATTGTACATCGTATCGGTATGGTATTGTATATAAATCAACCGTATACAACTCTGTAATCTACCCCATATATATGTGTTACACCGGCCTTTGTATAGTGCTAAGGCAATACCCCTACACTGTTACCCTATGTTTCTCATGGTATCAGAACCGAATGGCTCCTGGCCTAGATCGGATCCTCGATCTCCTCCGCTTCCGCACGATCTTTGCCGATCGTCGATCGCCGCCGCCGCCAGCGTGATGTCGTTCACGAGCAGCACGAGCAACGCTACCTCGGGCGCGTCTTCAGGTGCCAACAGCTCCGCCTCTGCCGGCCTGTTCAGGTCGACCATGGTGGTTTCCTCCGCTGTCACCTCCATGATCCCGATGTCGCCGATCAGTCTGGCGAACCAGATCACCATCAGGCTCACCTCGGAAAACTACATCTACTGGAGGACACAAGTTGTCCCAATACTCCGGAGTAATCTCCTCTTTGGGTCCGTTGATGGATCCCTCGCATGCCCGTCCGAGATGCTGCCGAATCCGGTGGCCAAGGAGGCCGACGCTCCTACCACCATCCCCAACCCCTTGTTCTCGGCCTGGCATCAACAGATCAGGCAATCATGTCCACCATTGTCTACTCCCTTCACGAGTTTGTCCTCGGGATGATGACGATGGTGACCATGTCGCATGAGGCATGGCAAACCCTAGCCTACAGCTTCGCCTCCCAGTCTACAACGTGCTCCATGGCGATCTGCGCTGAGCTCCACAAGGCGAAAAAGCTGGACAAAACTGCCACGGTCTTTTCAACGAGATTCAGTCCAAGGCGGATATGTTGGCCTCCATTGGCCAGCCCTTGTGCGCCGATGAGTTCACTGGCTATCTCTGTGCCGGCCTAGATGAGCAGTATGATGCTCTTGTTTAGTTGGTCTCCTCCACGGCTCTTACAGATCCTATGCCTATCTGTGATGTCTATGCGCAGCTTCTCAATACCGAACATCGCACGGATGCCCACCGTGCTGAGCTTGGAACGGATGTTCATATGGCACATCTAAATTACCAGGCGCGTGGTGGTGCTTTTCCGCCTCCTCCGCAACACCAACCTCCACCGGCCTACTCTAAGCCAACACCACCTCCTTACAACAATCAGCAGTACACCAATCAACAGCGCGGTCAAGGCAGTGTGTCGCGTGGCGGTGGTAGCGGTGGTGGTGGTAGCTCCTCCGGTGGTACCCGGCCTATATGTCAAATCTGCACCAAGACCGGTCATGTTGCCTCCTTTTGCTTCAAGCGATATGCTCCTGATTTCCTCGACGCTGGCAATGATGGGCATTACAAGTATCGACAGTTGGCTGCTTTTACCACTCCTACTGCGAACAATACCTCCTATGGTGCTACTCCATCATACCCGAGTGATCCGGCTTGGTACGTGGACACGGCGGCGACGGATCACTTCACCAATGATCTTGACAAGCTCACCATGAGGGAGCCCTATCTGGGGAAGGATTAAGTCCAAACCGCCAATGGATCAGGTATACGCATTACACATACTGGTCATTCCACTATTCCTTCGTCACCTCATAATCTCCACCTTCGTAATATTTTTCATGTTCCTTCCATCACTCACAATCTCCTCTCAGTTAAATTTTTTACACTTGATAATAGTGTCTTCTTTGAGTTTCACCCTTAGTATTTTCTTGTTAAGGATCGCGTCACGAGAAGGGTTTTTCTTAGAGGTGGTTGCCGTGGAGGACTCTATAATCTTGATGTGTCGTCTATCAAGCAAGTTTTTAGTGGTGTCAAGGTTTCTCGCGAGCAGTGGCACTCACACCTAGGTCATCCAGCGGTTCCTATAGTTCAACATGTTTTACATCGCCATGAGCTTCCATCCATGTCAGTTAATAAAGCTGTAGTTTGTGATGCCTGTCAACAGGGAAAAAGTTACCAGTTACCCTTTTCATTGTCTACTCGTGTCACTACAGTCCCTCTTGATATTGTCTATTGTGATGTATGGGGCCCTGCCCAAGTTTCTGTTAGTGGACATGAATACTACGTTAGTTTTGTTGATGCATACAGTCGCTTTACATGATTTTATTTGCTTAAACGAAAGTCTGATGTGTTTCATGTGTTTCTCCAATTTCAAAAACATGTTGAACGCCTTCTAAATAAGAAAATTCTGCATGTACAATCTGACTGGGATGGTAAGTACCAAAAGTTAAACAAGTTCTTTACTGATCTTGGCATTTCTCATAGAATGTCCTATCCTCATACACATCAATAAAATAGCACTGTTGAAAGAAAACATCGACACATTGTTGAAACTGGATTGACTATCCTTGCACATGCTTCTGCTCCCTATCGTTTTTGGAGTGACGCTTTCTCCACAGCTTGTTTTCCCATAAATAGACTCCCAAGCCGAGTGATTAATATGCAAACTCCTCTTGAGCGCACTTTGGGTGAAGTGCATGATTATACTTTCTTTAAGGTGTTTGAGTGTGCGTGTTGGCCGCACCTTCGACCCTACAATAAACGCAAACTGGAGTTTCGATCCAATCAGTGTGTCTTCCTTGGTTACAGTTCCATTCATAAGGGCTACAAGTGTCTCCACATTCCTACAAATCGAGTCTACATCTCTCGTGATGTCGTGTTTGGTGAGACGGTGTTTCCCTTCTCTCATGTCACGAATCCTTCCACATACCCTCCACCTCCACTACCCCTTTATTCCTAACCAATTTGTCGATGCTGCATATGATCCGTCTCTATTGCCTAACCATGGTACAGGTTTAGGGTGTGGGGCTCGCCTGGAGTTACTTGATGATCACATGGAGAGCGACCATATTGATAGAGATCAGGCGCACAGCGACGTCGATCGCATGCACGTTGATCGCGTGCCCTCCTCGTCCGACCATGCAACTCAGGCCGACGACGACCCATCTATGCCCTCCGCTTCGTCCGGCTCATCTACGCCCGACGTCCCATCTACGCCATCGCCTGGCTCGGCCACGTCGACCACGCAGCTCCCATCGCCGCCTCCTGAGAGTTCTTCGTCGCCCGCACCTGCTCCTCGTCCAGCTGTTACCACGCGCATCATGCGTGGTGTCCGTCATCCCAAGACGCGTACTTATGGAATCATTGTGTGGCATACTGCTCGTACGGATGATCTTGTTCACAATGAGCCTCGTGGTCATCAAGATGCCATGTCATGTGCTCACTTGCGTCCCACTATGGAAGCTAAATTCTCAGCACTACATACCAACAAGACTTGGCGGTTGGTTCCTCCTCGGACTGGCGTCAACATCATTGACTGCAAGTGGGTGTTTAAGATTAAGCAGAAGTCAGATGGTACTATAGAGAGATATAAGTCTCGGCTGGTCGCTAAATGCTTCAAGCAGCGCTATGGCCTTGACTATGAGGACACATTCAGTTCGGTTGTTAAACCAACTACTATTCACCTTCTTCTATCCATGGCTCTGTTATCACCAGAATTTGACCGAGTCAGAGGTGGGCCGCGATCAAGATGGACTGGAAGAATATATAAAGAAGAAATACGTGAATCGGCCTTACATGCAAAGTTTGGGCTAGTTTGCCCTTGTATCTGTAACATATTAGATTACGTGTCGGTTAAGAGTTAGAGTTTATCTCGTACACGGTGGGGATTGCTCCCACGTTAGAAAGTCCCTTGGACTATAAATATGTATCTAGGGTTTATGGAATAAACAACAACCAACGTTCAACACAAACAAATCTCGGCGCATCGCCAACTCCTTCGTCTCGAGGGTTTCTCCGGTAAGCACCATGCTGCCTAGATCGCATCTTGCGATCTAGGCAGCACAAGCCTACCCTGTTGTTCATGCGTTGCTCGTCGTTGAAGCCTTTTTGATGGCGAGCAACGTAGTTATCTTAGATGTGTTAGGGTTTGCATTGTTCTTCGTATCATATGCTTGTCGTAGTGCAACCCTCATGCATCTAGCCGCCCTTACACCTATCTTAGGTGTAGGGGCGGCACCCCGCTTGATCATAGTTTAGTAGATCTGATCCGTTACGGTTGCTCCTTGTTCATCAAGGATTAGTTTAATATCCGCAATAGTTAGGCCTTACAAAGGGTTGGAGGATCCAGCGGCGTGTAGGGTGACGTTTGCTAGCCCTAGAAAGGATGTTCCGGGGATCAACCTCGTGTTGGTTTTTAGGCCCTGTCTAGGATCGGCTTACGGTCACCGTGCGCGAGCGCGAGGCCCAATCGTGAGTAGGATGATCCGATTATGCGGTGAAAACCCTAAATCGTCGTAGATCTCATTAGCTTTATCTTGATCAAGCAGGACCACCATATATTCGCACCTTGTACGAATCATGGGTGGATCGGCTCTTTGAGCCGATTCACAGGATAACCTGAGAGCCGATCGAGGCTCGTATTTAATGTTTACATGTATGCCATGCAGGAAACTAAGCGAGGCATCATCCAACACCTTCTACGACCAGGTATAAGTCAGGTGGCACGCCCTTGCGATAGCATCGGACGTGTGACCGAGGAGGCTTTGCGGGCCGTCGCTCCGAGGGACCGGGGCCAGCCGCAGCCCTAGTTGTTCCCGGCTCTCTTGTGTTGCCTGTCGCTGCCCGCCAGTGGGTTTCTGACGTCAACACATTCGCGCACGCCCGGTGGGACAACCTTCGACATCCACCACATCGCCATCTACATCCGAGATGGCGGAAGGCACTCCGGTCAAGTACGAGGATCTGCTCGATGAGCTCAACAAGAAACATGACGAGATCAAGGCAACCCTCGAAGCCGAACTCATCGGCTCATTCCACCGAACCCGCTCCCATGGCGTCGGGTGGAAGGGGTTCACACCTGAAGGCGCACTCGATGGAGTGGACCTGTCCGCCCCGTCGGAAGAACGCACCGGGTCGGCTGCGGCAGGAAATCAACTACATGGTGGCTCATTCGCTGCACCGCCACTCCGAGAGCTTGGTGAACACTTTGGAGCGTGTCGCTCGCGCGTGGTCCGAGAGATCATGAGCCACCGGTATTCTCCGTCGGGACCAGCTGCGGGGACTTTCAAAGGAGAGATGCCACTCCGAGTCCCATCCTCCGTTGCCGTTCGCATGGGCAGCACCGGAACTGCCGAACTCATCGGCATATGTCGTCTACAAGATTGGTGGTGATCCTAGTGACTACCAATTCCTACCTGAGGCACCCAAGGAGATCCCGCACGGATACGCGTGCGCATACATACCAGGACCGCAATACACGGGCACTCTCGAACCGAGGTTGCAACAGCAGGGGCCTACGGAATGGCGGGGAGGAGCGTCGGGAGCAGATCTTGAGAAGCAAACGTGGCTAGCTAAGTACGCCACCCCGACAAACCTCCGAGCCCGGCTCCGCAGCCGGCTTAGAACTGGAAAAGCAAGCATGGCTGGTTAAGTATGCCACCCCGGCGAATCTTCGGGGTTCGACACCTTCAGCCATCACCGCGGATCAGATTTGTGCAATCTGAAAGATCAGTTCGGCATGATGCCGAAAAGGAAGACGTTCGGCTATACCAAGCCGTACCCCAACGACTACGAACTGATCCCGCTACCACCCAAATATTGGCTCCCGGACTTCACAAAGTTTAGTGGATCAGATGGTTCCAGCTCCATCGAGCATGTGAGCCGATATTTGGCACAGCTGGGCACGATCTCGGCATCGGACGAGTTGCGTGTGAGGTTCTTCGCACGGTCCCTCACGGGATCGGCTTTCGGGTGGTACACATCATCGCCACCGAACTCCATCCGGACTTGGAAGCGAGTTGGAAGAGCGAGTTCCATGAGCGGTATCACTCGGAGGCTTCCGAGGTTGGTATTGCCGATCTAGCACAAGTACGACGAAGCGCGGGGAGACGAGTGTCGGAATACGTCCGGCGCTTCGGGACCATTAGGAACCGATGCTTTTCGGCTCATGTAAGTGAAAAAGAAGCGATCGAGTTGGCGGTGGTGGGTCTCTCATCATCGATTAAGGACGTGGCCTCCCAAGCAGACTACCCTTCATTGGCGCACATGGTGCAGAAGCTGTCAGCATATGAGCGGCGCCACCCAGATGTCTACCAGGACAAATTCAAGCGTGCGGTGACCCTGGTTGAGGCAGACGAGGATGAAGGTGCTGCGGGAGATCGAGAGGTAGCAGTGGCTGAATTGACTCGAGCGGCAGGCCCCGTGTCCTGCAAATGGGTGAAGCCACAAGGCCCTCCAAAAGGGTTCGACTTCGACGTGACCAAAGCTGAGCGGATTTTTGATCTCTTACTCACGGAGAAGCATATAAAGGTACCCGAAGGCCACAAGATCCCCACGGTGCAAGAGCTGAACGGAAAGCCATACCGCAAGTGGCATAACACGTTCACCCACACCACCAACGACTGCAGGGTGTGGCGGCAGCAGATCCAAATGGCGATAGAAAATGGACGGTTAATTTTCAACCGATGACGCCATGAAGGTCGACACACACCCCTTCCCCGCCGTGAACATGGTGGAGTATACTTACCATGGAGGGTGCCAGCCGGATTTCTCGTGCAATATCAACATGGTAGGACCTGGACACCACTCTGGTAAGGACGGAGATGAGGGCAGCTGCTCTCATAGCAAAGATACAGAGGAAGCCGCTCCACGCGATCGGCTCCGCCAAGACGGCAAGCGCTACGTCACAGAGGGAGAAGTGAAAAATATAAGGTATCAACGACCTCTCTCTGATCACCTCCTCAACAAGTATGTGAGTCAGTATGACCAACGCCGGCGATACAACGACGATGATGAAGAAGATCGTCTGGCTAGGGACGACAGGAGACGTCGTCGGCATGATCGCAAGGAGGAGGAGCACGAGCGCCGTGCCAAGGAAAAGTTGGGGGAGCGAGTCGACGAGGATAGGCATTGGGACTGTCCCTTCTTCAGACACTGCTGGGATTCAGGAATGAGCCGATTGCCCACAATCGGCAATTGCCCAGAATGCAACCAGAAGAAGAAGGAGACAGCCAACGTGTCCGTGTTCAAGCGCTTAGGGCCTCTCCCGCCACAAAGCAAACGTGCTGAGTCCCCTCGGGTAGAAGATCTCGAGGATTCAGAGGACGAGGGGGAAGAAGAAGACGGTACCACCGGCCAAGGTGGTGCCCCGATGGACTCAGCCGTTCCCAAAAGCGCAGGTTTCAGCGATTGCGCGGCCTGGAGGAAGCCGAAAGGTTATACTTGCATACATTGAGGAAGGCAAGACCTGATCTGGCCGCGAAAGTTCAGCGAACCCTGGATGAAGAGGGTCGTCCACGGAAAATGGAATGACGCCCCAAGCAAAGGAAAGCCGATGATGAAACATCGGCTGGCACAAACATGGTGCTCGTCCTTCCGACGAAGCTTAGTGCTCCACGATTACACGATGCACTCGAGGTGGACGACAGCAAGCGCACCAACATGATAAAGTCAGAGATTGGGCTGGTTTTGTCCACTGGCCTAACCGTGTAGCTGGAGCAAATCAATGAGCGAACGTGGCGAGGCTGATCCTTGTGATCGGCCCCAAAAAATTCATGGAAGGACATTACGAGACCTTCGTCGAACAAGTAACATGGAGGCCGATTCCAGCAATCGGCCAAAATTATCTTCACCATCCATTCTGCCTGGGTTCAGCATGTAATCCAACAGGGGATACCTAAAGAGCCGATACCATCAATTTTCTTGACAGAATCGGCTCGGGGGGGCACCTAGGTAGATGAAGCACGAGGATATGCAGTAGCCCAAGATATTCTTTGATGATGGGTATTGGAGTATGGGGGCCGATACATAAATCGGCCGTAAAATTCAAAAAAAATTTAAGCACAGCCGATGCAGCAGGCATCGACTTAAGGATTTAAAGCCGACGCATGGCCATCGACTCAAGAGGTATAACTGTTATAATCAGAGGATCGATGGAGCAGGAAGTGTATCCTCTCTTCAAGGATCTCCAGATCCTCTTTGCGAGTATTCGAGTCCGCAGTATCAGCTGGGGCAGTTTAGGGATCATGACCCTGACCAATGCCAAGAGCAGCATGGATGTGCAGATCAGGTTAAGGATGGGTTGCATCAGATCCACCAAAGGAAAGGAGCCGATCTGACCTGCAAGCCTGAAGGTTCTCTGCTTCGGGGAGCCGATTGTGTTGAAATCGGCTGGCTCTTACATGTTTGGTTAGCTCATTGCTGTTCTCGCCTTAATGAAGGCTCGGGGGGCAACTAACTTGGGAGGTGCTCTATTTTTGAGAGCCGGTTGGAGTTGCATCGGCTGACCCCGCATCATGATCTTCTCCGAAAGCGGTGAGCTGTGCAGAAGAAGATTGTTAAAGCTACAGGGAGGAGCTGGAAAGGGAAGCCGTCGTCTTGTACAGGGTTTGGGCCGTCCTGTTGCTGCAAGGAAAGGAAGGAGACTGGATCCTCAAATTAGCCGATGAATAGTCATCGGTTACAGGATTGCGAAATATCACGGTCAGGTATCAAAATCGCAGCCCGAATTTGAGAAGTGCTTGACTGACGGTCTAATTGATATCTGAGTCCGGCTTCATGGGCGTCTAAAAAAGATCGATTCGTTGCTATCGGTCTTGGTGTGGCAAGCGGAAGGATTGAAATCGGATTAATGGAAAGATTAATTGGAAGAACAATTCTCATTAATTCAAAGGAGTGGCTTTACAGGAAAGAGCCGATCGGCTCTCAAAAGGGGGATCGGGTGCCTAGTGCACTGCTACTCCTAGGCCTACTCTACTAGTCGTCGCTGTCCTCATCGTCGCCGTTGCCGATGTCATCGGCGCTGCTCTCGGGAAGTTCCTCGTCGCTGCTGCCCCAGCCCTCGGCCGGAGCTTCTTCTTCTTCCTCGTCATCATCATCATCCTCGCTGTCCGCCCAAGAGCGGAAGCGCTTCGTCGGCAGGTACCCAGCTGAAGAGGAGGAATCATCTTCCTCCTCTTCCTCTTCTCGTTCCTCGTCATCATCTTCGTCCTCGCTGTCCGCCCACATGCGAGAACGCTTCTTTGGCGGGAGCTTGGCGGAGGGGGAGGCCTTGGCCTTCGCTACTTCTCCTTCTTTCTTCTCCTTGTCGGAGGAGATGGGGTTCGCCTTGGAGTGAGGGTCGTCCTCATTCTTGCTCTTCGGCGAGGATTGGAGGGGGAGGCCTGAGGGGGAAGAGGAAGAGGAGGACATTGCTACATGAGGAGAGGGTTTTTTGGTGCCGACCGCTAAAACGGAGGAAGGGGATGAAGAGGACTGGTCAATCGGCACGGTTAAATAATGAGGAGCCTAGGGGAGATTTAATGCCATTGCAGTTTCCGAGGAAGTGATGCTAAAGCTATCGAATTTTACAGTGGAGTTGGGAAGACAAAGTGTCATGATGAAGGATGCTGCAATGGTTCTGCTCTGCCACGACATGACCCGACGAAAGAAAAGCGTAATGATTTTGGAAATGTCATTTCCAAAACCAGGGGGGCATGTGTTATCACCGGAATTTGACCGAGTCGAGAGGTGGGCCGCGATCAAGATGGACTTGAAGAATATATATAGAAGAAATACGTGAATCGGCCTTACATGCAAAGTTTGGGCTAGTTTGCCCTTGTATCTGTAACATATTAGATTACGTGTCGGTTAAGAGTTAGAGTTTATCTCGTACACGGTGGGGATTGCTCCCACGTTAGAAAGTCCCTTGGACTATAAATATGTATCTAGGGTTTATGGAATAAACAACAACCAACGTTCAACACAAACAAATCTCGGCGCATCGCCAACTCCTTCGTCTCGAGGGTTTCTCCGGTAAGCACCATGCTGCCTAGATCGCATCTTGCGATCTAGGCAGCACAAGCCTACTACTGTTGTTCATGCGTTGCTCGTGCTTGAAGCCTTTTTGATGGCGAGCAACGTAGTTATCTTAGATGTGTTAGGGTTTGCATTGTTCTTCGTATCATATCTTGTCGTAGTGCAACCCTCATGCATCTAGCCGCCCTTACACCTATCTTAGGTGTAGGGGCGGCACCCGCTTGATCATAGTTTAGTAGATCTGATCCGTTACGATTGCTCCTTGTTCATCAAGGATTAGTTTAATATCCGCAATAGTTAGGCCTTACAAAGGGTTGGAGGATCCAGCGGCGTGTAGGGTGACGTTTGCTAGCCCTAGAAAGGATGTTCCGGGGATCAACCTCGTGTTGGTTTTTAGGCCACTGTCTAGGATCGGCTTACGGTCACCGTGCGCGAGCGCGAGGCCCAATCGTGAGTAGGATGATCCGATTATGCGGTGAAAACCCTAAATCGTCGTAGATCTCATTAGCTTTATCTTGATCAAGCAGGACCACCATATATTCGGACACCTTGTACGAATCATGGGTGGATCGGCTCTTTGAGCCGATTCACGAGATAACCCGAGAGCCGATCGAGGCTCGTATTTAATGTTTACATGTATGCCATGCAGGAAACTAAGCGAGGCATCATCCAACACCTTCACGACCAGGTATAGGTCAGGTGGCACGCCCTTGCGATAGCATCGGACGTGTGACCAGGAGGCTTTGCGGGCCGTCGCTCTGAGGGACTGGGGCCAGCCGCAACCCTAGTTGTTCCCGGCTCTACTGTGTTGCCTGTCGCTGCCCGCCAGTGGGTTTCTGACGTCAACAGGCTCTTACTCAGGGGTGGCATCTTCGGCAGTTGGACATTCAGAATGCCTTTTTACATGGAGTTCTTGAAGAAGAGGTCTACATGCGTCAATCTCCTAGCTTTGAGGATCATTCACACCCTCAGTACCTGTGTCGTCTTGACAATGCTCTTTATGGACTTAAACAGGCTCCTCGCGCTTGGCATGCACGTCTTAGCTCTGTTCCCCATGGTCTTGGATTTGCGGCGTCTACGGCTGATACATCTCTATTCATTCTTCGGAAATCAGCCCTTACCATCTATTTATTGGTCTATGTTGACGATATTATTGTGGTAAGCTCTTCATCTGCTGCTACTGATCGTCTACTCCATCAGCTTGGTACTTCGTTTGCACTCAAGGATCTTGGAGAATTACACTACTTCCTTGGTATTGAAGTGTAGTGTTCTCCTGGCTGTCTCCATCTGAGTCAGCATAAGTATGCATTAGAGCTTCTGCGACGAGATGGCCTTCTTAAGTCCACTCCGGTATCTACACCTATGTGTTCCACTGATAAGCTTTGCTCTACAGATGGCACACTACTTTCAGCAGAGGAGTCTACACGCTATCGCAGTATTATTGAAGGTTTACAGTACCTTACTATAACGAGGCCCGACTTATCCTTTGATGTGCACAAGGTGTGTCAATATCTATGTGCATTGTGATGTACTCATTGGGCAGCAGTTCAGCGTATTTTGCGCTATGTTCATGGCTCCTTGTCTTATGGTCTGTTATCGAGACGTCCTACCTCGTCTCCTGATCTTCTGTCTGCCTTTTCTGATGCGGGCTGGGCTGGTAATTCTGATGATCGGCGATCAACCAGGGGATATGCCATCTTTTATGGTGGTAACCTGGTTTCTTGGAGTGCTCATAAATAGGCCACTGTATCTGGTTCCAGTACAGAGTCTGAGTATAAAGCACTTCCTAATGCTACTACAGAGTTGATTTGGGTACATGCTCTATGGCTGAACTTGGGGTGTCTTAGAGTAGTCCACCAGTCTTATGGTGTGATAATATTGGAGCAACTTTTTTCTCGTCCAATCCTGTGTTTCATGCTCGTACTAAAGAAATAGAGGTGGATTTTCATTTTATTCGAGAAAGGATTGCTCAGAAGCTTCTACAGATTTGGTTTATATCCTCCAAAGATCAGCTAGCTGATATATTCACTAAACCTCTCCCTTTGCCATTATTTCGGTTTTGTAGACACAATCTCAACCTTGCTACTCCTGGTTGAGTTTGAGGAAGGGTGATAAACTGTATATTGTACATCGTATCGGTATGGTATTGTATATAAACCAACCGTATACAACTCTGTAATCTACCCTACATTGTTACCCTACGTTTCTCACTTCCGGCGTGAATTATTGGACATGAACAGATCGGAGCAGCACACTAGCACATCTCATCAATATGCCATCGAGGCCGTGCCCAGCCAATCTCCCCTCCTTCTTCGAGCCAAGAAGAAAAAGGGATAGTAAGAGCATCTCCAGTCGCGTCCCCAAACCGTCCCCAAAAGGGATTTGGGACGTCTGGACAAAAAAATGTTCCCAGCCGCGTCCCCCAAATCCGTTTTTTGTCCGGCGTGGCCCGATACGGTGTCCGGCGCCCCGAGTCCGTCCCCGCCCACAGGGGACGCTCCGGGCACGCCGGATAAAACGACGATGCGAGACGTGGCGGGACCGACGTGTCAGCGGCTCGGAAGCCTAAAACCCCGTCGCCTACCTTTGGTCAAGCGACGTTAATGACGTCCCTATTTTCCCAGGCGACGCAAGGGACGCGTCTCGTCGTGCATTGCCGCGTGGCCGTCCGCGCCGGCGTTATTGCGTCCAACGACCCGCTGCCGTTTCGCCTGCCGCCATTGTACATTAAGAGGCCCTGCGGTTCATCCCAATCTCTCGCCGCTCCCAAATCTTCTCCTCGCCGCCCCCAGATCTTCTCCTCGCCGTTCCAAGCAATGTCGTCGTCCTCCCGCAAGATTGCCGCGGCGAACGGCTTCGGCCGCGGCAGCCTCACCGTGAAGGAGGCGTGGGCGCTGTACCGCGTGGGATATCCCGTCCCGTCGGACATGCGCCTGGCAAGCAGCGGCGGCTGGAGGATGGCCGTGAACGGCATAGGCGTCCAGCCGCCTCCGACGCCGGGCACGGAGCGCTGGAGGGATGCCATCAGGGTCCGGCGGTCTGCACTCGACGCCGAGGAGCGGGAATATCCGACCTGGGCGGCCACCGGCAACGACTCCTGGTGGATCGTGTACTTCGAGGCGCAGTACGACATGGAGATGCACAACACCACCGGCCTCGTCGGCGGGCCGAACAACTGTAACAGGGACGTGCGCCTCCTATTCTGGGGCGTTTCGGGGCGCACCCTGCAGAACGTCATCGACGACATCCACAACAGCGCTCCAAGGTTGGAGGCGCCGTCCTCACCGCCACCGTCTCCCACAGCGCAATGGTAGCCGAGGAGGACGTACTCATCCTCGTCCAACTCTTCCTCCTCAGGACCGGCCCGATCGACGCCGTCCTCATCGTACCGCTCCGCATCCTACACCGTCCCCAAGCACGTGGTGAAGGAGGAGTCGGCGACGCCCATCAATCCGAGGCGCGGCGACGGCAACGGCAGCCGGCGGCAGCAAGAGAGGCGCGGTGGCACCCTCCTCATCCCGAAGCCGGAGGTGAAGAAGGAGCAGGACGATGAGGAAGCGGCGAAGGCGGCGCTGCTGGCGGAGTACGAGCGGCAGTAGCGGCTCATCGCCAGCAGCGACGACCCCGAGGACTGCCCAGGGCTGTGAGCGGCGTGCTTGGCGTCGCTGAACGACAAGGACGCCTGGAGGGGTTACCTCGACACGGTGATCGCCATGTCCAACCGCGACACCGGCAAGCCGCTCGTGGACCTCACCGACGACGGCGAGGCAGGACCAAGCGGCCTGATGAAGGACGAGCCCGTCGACGAGCCCGACGAGCGCGTCAAGCAGGAGGTCATCACTGACGACATGTACAACTTCCACCAGTATACGCCTCCGGCTGCCGCATGTACTTGTAGATTAGGTTTAGTTTAAATTTAGTAAAATCTTGTTCGAATCTATGTAATATATGTCAAGTTTGGATAAATTTAATCGAATCTTGCCCAAGTTTTTAATTTCCGAATTTTTTTTTGGGAATGCGATAGGGGGGCGACGTCCCCAAACATGATACGAATAAAACACGTTTTCCAAACACTTAATACGGCGCCGTTTGGGGGACGATTTTGGGACGGGACTGGAGATGCTCTAAAGCGGGGCAAATCTTTGTTTGGATGAGCCTTCTGGTCGCTCGCCGCTTTACCTGTGCTGTTTTGTCAACGTGCACTAGGCTAGGCGCCGGGGCCCGGCCGCAACCGTGCCCATGGCGGCATGGCCCCAGGTGCCTGCAAGTGTAGGCATGGTCCACTCCAGTTTCAAGACGCGCCGAAGACGATCGAGCTCTCACCGGTCGCTTTCCTCGCTTTTTTGTTTGGCTTTGGCCGGTCTCTTCTCGCCTAGCTCGTCGCGAAAGGACAAGCAAATGTCAAATGTGCATTGTGCAAGGGGAAGCGAGCCAGCCAGCTCGGTCGAATCCCTTTAGCGCATCTTCAGCGGCGCGATGCAAACGGACGCTCAGCGACCGTTTGCGTCCGGCATGATCGGAAATGCGTCAGGGGCCTGTTCCAGCGGGGCGCAAAGTGACCGGGCCGTCCGCGGAGACGCAAACCTGGCCAAATATGCGCCAGGTTTGCGTCTCCGCGGACGCTCGGCGGTCGCACGGAGCGTCCGCTCGCGTCCCCACGGGTCCTCATGGCAGCGACCTAGGTTCGATCGGCCTCGAATTCACAACCGCCGGCGACCAACCGCAGCAATGGAGCGCCGAACCGCCGCGGAAGAGCAACCGCCGGCCTCTTTGTTTTACGCGCCGACGTTAATCCGCGCACATTATAACCCCCGCGTCTCAAGTTCAACCGCCTCCTTCTTCATCCTCTTTTCTTCTTCACCAACACCGGCACGTCATGAGCGACTACACGCTGCCGTCCGACTCGGAGAGCGAGGGCAAGTCGCCCGGATTCCTGCATTGGTGGGAATCGCCGGCGACGCCAAGCGATCCGGGCTCCACGCCCAGCTACCCTACCTCCACACCGAGTGAGGACGAGGAGGACGGAGACGGCAATGGCAACGAAGGCCGAGGAGGAGGACGGAGGCGGCGGCCGCCGGCCGACACCGACGACGAGGAGGAGGGCCGGGGAGGAGGAGGAGGACTCCGGCAACAAGTTCGCCCGATTGGAGGCGCAGGAGGCGGCGGACGACAAGGCGGCGGCAAGGAAGAAGTCCGGGCGGCGGCGCGGGCGGCGCGTCGTCGTCCGTTCACCGACGACGAAGACGCCATTTCTTCCAGTTTCAAGTCCTCGACGGGCGCGTCGTCCTCCAGTTCCGACGACGAGGTGACAAGCAAGAGGCGGAGGAGTTTTCGCGACGACGACGACGCAGGGCCTTCGAACAAGAAGGCCAAAAAATAGTTTTAGTTTATATGTTTTTAAACTTCTTCTTATTTGTATGTTAAATATGTTGAATCTAGTCGATTGACGTATCCAGTTAATTGCTTAGGCTATAATCTATTCGATTGGACCAACATGACATCATGAGTACATTTTTTTCGCGTTTAAAACTTGATCATTCAACTATAAACTGTAAAGAAGTAGCAAAAAAAAAACAGTTGCATGTCCAAAATGCGTCGGACCGCTGGAGGTAGTCCCCGCCGCAAACGGACATTTCGCCCCTTACGGTCATTTTGGCGTCCGCGGGGCGACGCAAACGGACGCTCGCGACCACTTTTGAGCGTCCGAAATGCGTCGCCCCCGCTGGAGATGCCCTTACCACGGCCGTCTTGTTTGTTTCCTTCTCTTCGTCGGCAGCGACCGGCCCCGCCGGACGGCCGGTTAGTGGCAGGCAGGTACGGACGTGGCTCGTGCAATTCTTGTAGGTACAGTTTGTGCAGAAACCTGGGTTGTGAACAATCTTTTTTCACAGCGCTCCCGATCGCCGGCTGGTTTTCGGACCGTGCTAATGCTGGCCCTGGTCAGAGCTAGCGCGCCATCAACGGAACCTGGCATAGCTTCATCGTGAAACAAATTGTGATGCTTAAATGCTACTAGTACAAGGTTAAGCTAGCTACGTAGAAAAACCAACTACAGTTTTTTTTTTTTTGACACGTTACAGTAGGGCAAAAACCCTACTGCTTGTCGATTTTATATTATATGAATGGGGAGAAATGTACAAGCGATGTGATGATCACAAGTCTATCAATTACAAGGTATCAATCCAGGAACTCATTCCTTCCTTCAGACTGGGTCTAGCCCTATGAAGATTAGCAGCACAGATGGCTTTAAAAAAAGAGAAACAAGATGTAAAAGATGGAGCAATATCTCTGAATATAAGTCCGTTTCTCTGATCCCATATAGCCCAGCATCCAGAGATGATTATTTCCATGGTGAAACTCATGTTGTATCTTTGGCATGCATCGGAAATCATATGTGTGAGCTGATAATCAGTATTCCACTCAATACCAAGTGCCCACCAAAAACTTTGGCTGAAAGAACATTCAAAGAAAAGGTGCATAAGGGTTTCCTCTGGGCAAGAATCACACAGAACGCAGTCATTGAATTGCACAAAGAAATTCTTTCTTCGCATGAGATTCTTTGTATTCAGTCTGTTGTTCATGAGCAACCATGCAAAGAATTTCTGCCTCGGAATATTGCATGTTTTCCATATATCAAGTATTGGCTTGGCCACTTCATGATTTCCGATGAGTGCTCTGTAAACTTTCTTTGTGGAGAAAAAAACATCACTTTCATTGAAATGCCATACATCATTAAGGTCTGAGTTGGATAGTCCATTTAGATCCAAAAGCAGACTCCTGAATTCTTGATGAGCTTCAATAGATAGTGGTAAGTGAAAGAGATCATATAGATCCTCAAATCCAATTGCCTCAAGCATATTTATCTTGTCATTCTTAGCAAACGACAGGAGTCGTGGGTACTGGGTTTCTTTCTTACTATTATTATCCCATTTGTCATACCACAAAGATATGGAGTTACCTTTATGTACAGAGCATGAGGTCAATTCTCTGAATTCATCCACCATAGATAGACAATCTTTCCACCAGAAGGAACCTTTCCTGTTGCATAAGTGTGGAGTGTTGTTGTTGTGATAATAAGCTTGCCAAATAAGATTTACCCATGGAATGTCTTGGTGGTTATAAAATTTATAAAGATTCTTCATGAGTAATGCTTTGTTTTGGGTTCTTAAATTAAGAACACCCAGGCCACCTTGATCCTTTGGCTTACATATCATATCCCAACTAGCTAGGCATTTTCCTTGTTTGAAATCATCCTTATTTGCCCATAAGAATTGCCTACCACTCTTCTCAAAATGAACAAAGATAGTCACAGGGATCTTGATTGTGCACATAGCATACATGGGAATAGCATTCAAGGTGGTGTTGAGTAGAATCAGTCTGCCTGTATATGATAGCAAGGAAGATATACCAGATAATCTTTTATCCAATCTTGAGACCAGGGGCATTAGATCATCCACCGAAGGTTTTGTTGTTCCTAATGGGAGGTCCAAATAAGTAAATGGGAGGCATTCAACTCTGCAGCCAAAGGATGAGGCAAGGTTTTGAGCTTCCACTTGTGTGATATTGATAGGCACCAGTGATGTCTTATTATAATTCACTTTCAGTCCAGTAGCTCCACTAAATAAAGAGAGAATATCCTTCAATTTAGCCAATTGATTAGCACAAGCTGGCATGATGAGAAGCGTATCATCAGCGTACTGTATAATAGGAAACTTCTGTCCAAAATCATTGTCAATTGGGAGAGCAATCTCTCCTCTCTGCCAAGCATCATTAATGACATATTGCAATATTTCCGCAGTGGAAACAAAAAGGAGTGGTGAGAGTGGGTCACCTTGCCTAACACCATGTTTACATTTGATTTTTTTCCCTGGGACGCCATTGAGCAATACCGAAGTGGAAGCAGAGTAAAGAATGTGTTTGATCCAAGATAGGAATTTGGACCCAAAACCAAGCGCAGAACACATAGCAATGACAGCACTATACTCAACTTTGTCAAAGGCTTTCTCAAAATCTATTTTCAGAATAATGATTGGTTTCTTTGATAGATGGCATATATGAAGATACTCATAGGTCCAAGCCAAACAATCATGAATAGACTTGCCTTTAATGAAGCCATATTGGTTCTGATGGAGCATAGGAATGATTTCTTTCTGAAGTTTGTTAGCCAGGAGCTTGGTAAGAAATTTGATTGGTAGACTAACCAAAGATATTGGCCGGAAATCATTCATATTTTCAGGATCATTCACCTTGGGGATCAGTGTGATATAAGCCGAATTGATACTGTCAAGATTTATAAATCCATGATAAAAATCATGTGCCAATTTAATGAAATCCTGCTTAATAATGTCCCAACATTTTTTCATAAAGAAACCATTGAATCCGTCCGGGCCTGGAGCTATGTCAATTGGCATCTCTTTGATTACATCCATGATCTCCTCATTGGTGAAAGGACTGTCAAGGTGATCCAGATTATGCCTATGTACCAATTCATTGAGATTGAAAGGCATGGTTACTTCATTAGAAATCCCCAGCCTTTCCTTATATGAATTCCATATAATACCCGCTTTATGGTCATGATTGGTAACAAAAGAATTGGCATCAATTTTCAGGGAGGTAATGTAATTTTTCCGATAGCTTTGGGTGGCTATGGCATGGAATTTTTTTGAATTCTCATCACCCAGATTTATCCATCTGATTTTCGCTCTGTTCTTCCAGTATATTCTCTTAGCTTCCATCAATTTGGCAGTATGCACTTTGAGAATATTTCTGAAGTTTTTTTCCATAGTAGTGAGGCTTCTCTGGTTCTCAATACCATCAATCATGGCAAGTGTATAATTGCATTTACAAATGATAGAATTGAGTTGAGAAATATTCCTACTCCATTTCTTCAGAGCATATCGAAGGCATTTGAATTTCGAATTAAGTGATAATGCAGCATCACTCTTATATGGTGCATTGTTCCAAGCAGAAGATACTATATCCATAAAGCCATCAAAATCATACCAGTAGTTCTCAAATCTGAAAATTTGAGTTTTTGGAATGTGTGATCCAATTTGAATGTGGATAGGAATATGATCCGATCCAATATGTGCCAGAGGAAAAGCGATTGTATTGGGGAATTCCAATGTCCAATCAGGTGAGGTGAAAATCCAATCCAATTTTTCTAGTAAAGGTTGAGATTGCATATTGCTCCATGTATATGTACGTCCTTTGATAGGTATATCTTCCAAGTCATGTGCAAGAATAGCACTATTGAATGCCAACATATGATTTGAGTTCCCTCCAGGTCTGCTTCTATCTTGTGGATCACGAATGAGATTAAAATCCCCAAGTATCATCCATAATTTCATGGCCGATGAATCCAAATTGTTAAGCCAATCAATAAAATCCTGCCTATGTTCTTCGTGAGCTGGTCCATAAATATTAGTAACAGTCCATAAAGTATTGGAGATGTTACATTTAAAATCAATAGTGAGCTGAAAGCTT
This sequence comes from Lolium rigidum, assembly GCF_022539505.1. Lineage (NCBI taxonomy): Eukaryota > Viridiplantae > Streptophyta > Magnoliopsida > Poales > Poaceae > Lolium > Lolium rigidum. The sequence goes on from NC_061508.1 coordinate 40,802,440, forward strand.
GATTGACTTATAACAGTGCCGGTGAAAAGATTGCCATTCCATATAGTGATGATACCTCCCGAATTGCCAACAAAAGGTACATATGCAAAAGAGTTGAATCTTCTGTGACAGAAATTCTTGATATAGGATAGATCAAAATGTTCCCTCTTGGTTTCTTGGAAGCACATAATAGCACAATTACTCTCCTCTGAACGTTGTCTAATATCATCCCATCTAGCTTGCGAATTTATACCCCTTAAATTCCAATCCAATAAGTTCCAGTTTCTATTCATCGGGATACTTAGTTATGTGGGAATAAAAGATATGATCAATGTAATTGAGCATATGAAAAACAGACACGTGATATATCTGTGACATAAGTAGGAGAGCCGGTAGAGTATATGTCATGCAGATCAGATGGAGGGAAAACATAGGAAACATATCACATGCAAGGATGTAGTCGATAAAAACCGAGTATCTGTGAATAGGTAAAAAAGAATTGTGGGTACTCCAAGATTGAGTAAGTTCATGCCCACAACACTGAATCCTTATTATTACAAACGACTTGATGAAATGAAAAGGGTGGATGATGATGAGCGATGGATAAGAAAAAAATAAACTATGGCCAGGTGACGGGCCATGCGAGAGGTGAATGCATGTACTCCATTAGCCAGCGATGGAGTTGAGCCGATCTTCGATCACCTCACTAGGAGGTACCTTGCACTGATTGATAGCAATAGCTTGGATAGTTTCAATCGGAAGTTCAGGTGGTGGAGGAGCCGAATCATCTATGATAAAAGCCTGATGAGTCGAGGAGGAAGAAGGGCGCTGTGACTTTTTTCCTTTTACTTTTTTGCTCTTCGGATCATTCAGCAACTTCACTTTGTCTTTCAACTGCATTGCTCGTTTACGCCTTTTCCTTTGCTTCCTTGGTTTTATATCCAGCTTTCTTAGTAGCAATACGTGTCTTTGCGGCGAACTTCGATCACATCTTTAGGTTCCATCGCTTTACGTTTGGCCGAAATGTGATCATCACGAGCCAACGATGCTGGTGATAGGTTCAGGTCTAGGTTGTCCATAGCCTCATCGGATGCATCATGATCATCATAGAAGTGCTGAACGAGGGATTGGTAGGCCGGGTTGTCCTCTAACAGATCATGCATAATAGGCTCATCAGTAATATCAGTGATTTGAACCATGGAGGTTGGAGCAGGGGCAGGTTGAGTGGCATAAATTGTGAGCAGACACTTACGGGCAGCTGAGGCAACATCAATTACATCCAGAGTGGAGACTCGAACAGCAGAAATACAGCTAGTGTTGATATTATTGATCACAGACGGCGCGTGTTGGAGCATATCAAACATCAGTTTATTCATAGCTGCATAACTATCCACCACCTCAATCATTGGATTAAGGGTATCCGTGGCTAGGGAGGTTGCAAATTTTTGTGCAGAGGACGCCGGGCCGTGCCCATGAATAGTCGGCGTATGAACCATAGGTTCAGTATCCGCAGCAGGAGCAGCATGGGGCACCTGTTGTGCGTCGTTGGCATTAATATCCATGTGATCCTGGTGATCATCAGGGTTTTCTTCAAAATCTTGATCATCCCAAATACCCCCAAAAGGAATATTGGGTAAGGGGTGAGGGTTAGCACCATCATCAATAGGATCTTCATCTGGTCCCAGACCACCAAGCAATCTTGCCTCCAGGATATAAATAACTGTTGTCCATGATTGCCCATGTCCAGCATCATTCGTATTTTCCATTAGCACATGACTAATAGGGATATCCAGGAGATTGGTAACCCTAATCTTAACAATGATGCGTGCCTTGTTTGAATTATCACGGTGCCAGACTAAGAAACGGCCAAAGGAGCTAACAGATTCACGAATTTTTTCCACCGTCCATGCTTCAAGAGGAAAGTTCATCATCATAATCCACACATCGTGAGTAAAGGTGCAATCTCTGTAATTCAGTCCTCTATTGTGTGGGATAAGACGAAGTATAGAATCTCCAATGAAGAAGGGACTACGGTGACACGACTAATTCCATGGACAGAGAGTTGGGAAACTGGAGAAGTGCCGTGCCCATACCAGATCGAGAGGTAGATCGGATCGTAAACCCCTGGTCATGCAGAAACTCCACAATTATGTCCACAGCTCCTAGATATTGCTCGGGTTCAACGGGAGGCTCAATGGCAGCGATTGCCCAATCATCACAGATCATCAGCTGACTTCCACCAAAGATATGGTGGCTACGGCGAAGGCGGTGGATGCATGGCGGGATGATGTTGGTGCCGAGGGGGAGATGAGGGTAGGGATCGCAGGGGTAGGTAGCCATGTCGTCGGCGTTAGGTGGTAAGTTGGCAGAAACAGGACAGCGACAAGGGTTAGCAGAGATGGAGTCGGGGTTTATGGGCTGAGGAGCTCTGGAAACTGCATGCACGAGATTTGGGCCATGGGTATAGGAAGGTTTAGATTTGATACAATATGTTGGTTGTTTAAATCTACGGTTGAGATAATGTTTCTTGATATGCCCGTAATGATAGCAAGATCGACATCTTATCTCAGAGAGACAATCCATCGATAAATGGCCAGGTGCAAGGCATCGTGAGCAGATAATGAGCGGCTTAGGTGGAGGAAACTCAGGTTTTTTTTGGGTAGGGTTTGTAAGGGGTGGGTTTAGGTGTGGGTTGTTGGGCTGAGGTGCTGACGATGTAGGGTTGTCTTGGTTGGGTTGAGAGGGCTGAGACAGTGACGGTGTAGGGCTAACATGGGTCATGGATCGGGCCGGGGAGTTTGAAAAATTAGGTGGGCGGGATGGCGATGGGGGATGCGAAAAAAGTGGATCGGGCGAGGAAGATGATGAACGGGAGGCAGGGATGAACTGACGAGGAATAGAGATCGGCACAGCATTGGCTCCAGTAAGGTGACGATTCTTGTTATGAACAAGAGTCCATTCAGCATCAGTTTCACAGATCCAACGACGATGTTCAAATCTCCAATTGGGACCTCCCGAGCTCCAGAGATGGAAAAAACACGAGAAATGTTGACAAGAGAAAGATCTGAGATTCTTAATAATGAAACCAACAGCCTTAGTGTAGAAAGGTTGCTAGGGTTTGGGGGAAGCCTCTCACGGTAATACGTGGGGTTCCAGGTGTTTATATAATGGGCCAAAGGCCAAGAGTTAGAGTACAATACAATTAGAGTACAAAAGCAAATAGAACTACTATACACGCTAATACATACGCTAACACCCCCCGCGATCACGGCGGGAGGTTCTCGAACGCGAGGGCGGACCGAAAGTCAAGAAACGGCTGAGTCGGCAACCCCTTTGTCATCACATCGGCAAGCCGAAGCGCGGAGGGAACATGCAGAACACGAACTTCCCCAAGGGACACCTTCTCGCGAACGAAGTGAATGTCAATCTCAATGTGTTTGGTGCGGCGGTGTTGCACCGGATTAGAGGACATGTAGATAGCGAGACGTTGTCACGAGAAAACAACGATCGCGGAGCGAGAGGTCGATGAAGCTCCTGCAAGAGCTGGCGGAGCCAACGGCACTCGGCAACCACATGTGCCACGGCTCGGTACTCGGCATCGCACTAGAGCGAGAAACGGTGGTCTCGCCTCTTGGATGACCAAGAGATCAGGCTATCACCATAGTATACGCGAGTATCCCGATGTGGAGCGGCGTGTGTCGGGACACCCAGCCCGGTCGGCATCGGAGTAGGCGGTAAGAGGCTGTAGAAGAGGACGCGGACGGATGAAGGCCAAGATCCAAAGTTCCACGAACGTAGCGTAGAACACGCTTCACAAGAGCAAGATGTGGCTCGTACGGGAGCATGCATATGAAGACATATCTGCTGTGCTTGCGTATGAAAGGTCCGGACGCGTCGAGTAAGGTGCTGGAGAGCACCCGCAAGACTCCGGTAGTCCGTAGCATCGGTGACGAGTTCACCTTCAATGTCGAGCTTGGCCCGAGTATCGATCGGTGTGGTACAGGGATGACGGTCGGACATGCCAGCCCGTTGAAGGAGATCAACGGCGTACGGCGGCGAGACGAAACAGCCCGATGAGAAGAGCGACGAACGGCAATTCCCGGGAAGAAGTGTAGGTCGCCGAGATCGGTCATAGCAAACTCAACTGTGTAATCTGTCTAGAAGATGCTTCGTAGAAACGCGGATGATGAAGCAGTGACTATGATGTCGTCAACATACGAGCAGGAGATAGGTCATGTGTCGGCATCGGACCAGAAGAACAAACGGTGATGTATCCGTCACGAAGCAACAAATCCAATGGTGGAGAGATAAGCGACAAATCGTTGGTACCGGGCACGAGGAGCTTGCTTCAAACCGTAGAGGGACTTGTGCAGACGGCAAACATGATCGGGATGAGCGGGATCAACAAAGCCAGGTGGCTGCGACGATAGACAACCTCATCCGGGTAACCATTGAGAAAAGCGTTCTTCACATCAAGGCGGCGAATCGGCCATGAGTTGGAAACGGCAATCCGAAGGACCGGACGGATCGTGGCTGGTTTAACAACCGGACTGAAAGTCTCATCGTAGTCCAAACCGGGGCGTTGGGAGAACCCACGCGAGAACCCAACGAGCCTTATAGCGAGCCAAGGTGCCATCGAGTGAAACTTATGACGAAAAATCCACTTCCCGGAGACCACATTTGCACGAGGTGGACGCGGAACGAGAGACCAAGTTTTGTTGTCCGGAAGAGCTTGGTGTTCGTCGGCCATTGCTTGACGCCGAGAGAGGATCTTGCATTGCTTGTCGGAATGTCGTGGGCACGGGCGGGGCCACGGAGTCCACAGCAGAAAGATTCAGGCGCTGGACAGGACGAGGAACACGGCCAGAGCGTGTCGTCTTGGGTGCAGAAGGCTCGGGCCGGGCAGCGGCTCGCGAGCGAGGCGAGACAGGTGCGGGAGCACTGTGTCCTGCCGTGGCAGACGAAGAGGCCGGGGCAGGCTGCCGGGGCTGCGCGCGAGGCAGCGATAGAGCGATCCCGCTGCCGTGGGTGGAGAATCGGCCGAGCGAGCGGGAGTGCGGGGTGGCACGGGCGGAGCGGGCTTCCGTATGTCGGTGAAGAGGAAGTCCAGCCGCCGTGGCGTGGGCGTGGCAGTAGACACGCCCGAAGTGGTCGCTGCAAGCTGAAACGGAAATACACCTTCGTCGAAAACAACATGTCGAGAGATTATTATTTTCCGGAGGATGGATCAAAGCAGCGGTAGCCACGGTGTTGAGACGGATAGCCAAGAAACACGCACGGGACCGAGCGGGGGCGAAGTTTGTGTGCAGCCGTAGATGCAACATTGGGATAGCATAGACATCCGAAGACACGCAACGAGTCATATTTGGGAGAACGACCATAGAGACGTGTGTACGGAATCAGTGACCCAATGGCCGTGCAAGGACGGCGATTAAGGAGAAAGGTCGCGGCCGCAAGAGCTTCAGCCCAAAAACTCTCAGGCATGTGAGCATGAAACATGATTGTGCGCATTGTATCGTTGATGGTACGAATGGCACGCTCAGCCTTGCCATTTTGTTGAGAAGTGTAAGGACACGACAGACGGAGAGTGGTGCCGTGTTGTGCAAGAAGATCATCAACGACAGAGTTCAGGAACTCGGTGCCGTTGTCCGTTTGCATGGAACGGATGGTGGTACCAAACTGAGTGCGTACATAGGCGAAAAATTTAGCAAGAGTGCTTGGAGACGCTAGATTTTTGGCGTAGCGGAAAAGACCGATAAAAGTGAGAATAATCATCGATAATAACAAGGTAATATCGAAAACCAGAATTACTAATAATTGGTGATGTCCACAAATCACAATGTATCAACTCAAACTTGGTACTAGACGCAGAAGTAGACGAGCTAAACGGAAGGCGCACATGTTTGCCGAGCCGACAAGCATGACGGACATGAGGCCGCCGCGGTTTATTACACTTGATAAAAGAAAGACTGCGGAGCGCCGACATAGCATCGCGACCGGGGTGACCAAGTCTTTGGTGCCGAGAGATCGGCGTTGGTGGAGACCAGCATGGCGGTGGTGGGTGGTGCTCGACGAGGGTGCCGGGAAACGTGTAGAGATCCCCTTCACTATTGCGGCGAAGGATCACACGACGAGTCTTCGGGTCCTTCACGGAAAAACCAAGAGAGTCAAACTCAACGGAACATGAATTGTCACGAGTAAATTTGCGAATAGATAGGAGATTGCGAATTAAACGTGGGACAAGGAGAACATGGTTGAGTTTAAACACATGACCAGAAGGAGAGCGAAAAGAGGTAGAGCCATAGGAGGAGATTGGTACGGAGGTACCGTTCCCAACGATGACAAAGTGTGGAGAGGATAGAGGGGCGGAGAAGCTGGATGTTACCCTCGTCGTTCGTCATGTGAGACGTGGCGCCGGAGTCCATGACCCAGCCACCCTGGCTGGTACAGGCGAGTTGAGGGCAGCAATGAGGCCGGCATTGTCCCGAGCGAGGCGATGGCGATGTCGAGGTCGAGGGCGCGGACCGGAACATGGGCGCGTTGATGGTGGTGTAGGCCCGAGGACGGGGGCCGAGGATGCCGGCGCCCGTAGGAGGGCGCCACCGTCCGGCGCCGGGGAGATGCGAGAACCGGGGGCCCGTAGGCGCGAGGGGTGGGCGCGCGGTTGGGCGCGGCGGCTGGGTGGTGGCGGTCTTCTTCTTGCCTTTGCGAGACCGGCCGAGTTGGACGACCCGCCTTGACAGGCGGTGCCCGTGCACGGTGGTGTAGAAGGCGCCGGTCGCATGGCCTGGGCGACGAGGGCCGTGGAGGCGGCGTTAGCGGCCGCGTTGGCCTGTTGCATCTCCTCCATGAGGAGCATGCTCCGAACACGGATGAAAGTGGGCAGCGGGTCCGTCATGGAGATCACGGTAGCCGCGGAGGAGAACCGAGGCCCGAGGCCGCGCGAGTGTTGAGGACGAGCGCGCGGGCCGAGGCCGGGGAGTCGTTGTCGGCGAGGGCGTCGGAGAGTTGCTTCGGCGGCGGCGGTACTCGGTGATGGAGGACGTGCCTGGACCAGCTGGCGAAAGTCGTTGTCGAGGTAGATCGCCTTGCTGGCCTTGTTGGCGGAGAAGAGCTCGTAGATGGCCAGCCAGAGCTGGCGGGCGGTCTGGTTGCTGGCGAGGACCATGTCGGCGACGTCCTCGTCGATGGCCGCGTGCAGATGGTTGAGCACGGTGTAGTCCTCCGCCATCCATGCGCCGTCGGTAGGAGCGGCATGAGTGGTGCCGTCGATGTGGCTGATGAGGCCGGCACGGCCGAGCGAGGCGCGGAGGTAGATCGCCCACTTGGTGTAGTTCCCAGCGTCAAAGGAGAGGACGACGGGCGAGACGGAGCGGGCAGCACCGGCGGGAGACACAGCGCCCGCGGTGGTGGACACGATGGCGCCGGAGGTGGAGTTGAGGGCCATCGTGGGGTGCAGCGGAAGGTGAGGCCGGCGGCGGCTAGATGGACTAGGGCGGCGGCTAGGGTTTTGGATCGGAAGAGATCAATCTGATACCATGTAGAAAGGTTGCTAGGGTTTGGGGGAAGCCTCTCACGTGTAATACGTGGGGTTCCAGGTGTTTATATAATGGGCCAAAGGCCAAGAGTTAGAGTACAATACAATTAGAGTACAAAAGCAAATAGAACTACTATACACGCTAATACATACGCTAACACTTAGAGGAAACGGTGAATCTGAAAACCCGATCACGAAGAGAGTTAGACAAAATGAATTCTGGGAGTGTCAGCATGCCGCTACCGAGAGGTTGAAGAGAGGACCACGAAGCCTATCCCCTGCGTAGCAGCGGCGAGTGAAAACCCAGTAGAAAATTTTACGGCCGGCCACGTGACCTGCAGTAGCCGTGCATATGCAAAACAGCCGGGCGTCCGGCCTCGGCTCAACCCAACTCTCCATCCGGTCTCGCCGTGCATCGGTACTTGCAGAGGTTGGCGTGAGGGCGCGTCGCTGCCGCCCGTAGTGACAAGTCAGCTCAGCAGAGCTCCGCTTTGTACAGAGCAGGTCGAGCATCGCGGGCAGGATCACGGAGCCACGTTGTACGCGTCGAGTTGTCGCCGCCGGATCCCTGTTTGATCCGACCCCCGTGCGTCACATCAGCAAGAGATACTAGCAGGAGTTCTTCTTGGGGAATCTCGTGCTGTGGAAATAGGCTCGGAATAGAACACACTTGGCAAAAAGGATGTGCTGCGACACTGGCTGTTGTTACTGACAGATGCGTGGTTACAGTGCTTACTGGGCATCCCCGCATGGCCGCATGGACCGTTTTGGCGCGGTCATGGCTGTCTGAAACCTACGTTCTTGTTAAACACTAGTACAAGGAAAAAAATCCAACTACAGAGTACCTCCGCTTCTACGAAGAAAACGGACATGTATTTCAAGACAAAATTTGACTGAAAAAAATTGGGCAACAAAATCTTTATTATGTTACTCCCTCCGTTCCACGAAAAATGTATTATACATGTCCCTCCGAATTTGAAGTCGGGGATTTATTTTGTGAACCACCAGGTATTGAGATTTAAAATATAAACATTTGCGTAATTAGAATGGAAATGCGCACCGAGATTTGGTGCACATGGGTACTAGTTATCCCTTTTTTTAAAAGTAATTGAAAATTATATTTTTAAGTTTCAAAATAATGATGTAGCCACTATTGTATCCCACAAACGTGTTAACTTTCAACTGAAAATAATGTATATTTTATACTACACAAAAAAAAATGTGTGGATCTGAGTATAGTGATTTAAACCTCTAAAAAGAAAGCGGACTTTGTCATTTTTGTACAGTTCAGAAAACAAAACGTTTGTAAATGAGATTTAGTACGTTAATGGGATATATCATCAGCTCCTTTTACAATTTTGTTACATTTTTTGCAAACATATAGATATAATTTTCAAACTTTTCAATACGATAAGAACACCGGTTTCCAAGATCCAAAATGGCTTTTCGTGGCAATGCACAATAGTTTGGTTCTTCGATATTCTCTAGATCTGTTTAGACAAAAAATAGCTGTATAGGGGGAAAATGCTCTCGCGACTCAGGGGCGACTCCGCCCCGAACCCGACCCGAGTGTTCATGGCGGGATCTCCTCGATCCGCGTCCATGGCGGGCCAGAGGGGTGGAGAACGCCTCTACACGCGTCGCGTGAACATCCACTTCTGCCACTTGCCTCCATCACACCACCAGTCTCTCCCACTTCGAGCTCGCCGCCGATAGCTAGATTTCTCCCGAAATCCAGAGCGAATCGAAGGCTAACCCTGGCGATCTGCGCAGATGAGGAGGGAGAGGAGGCGGGGGAGCGGCCGTGGTGGGAGTACGTCGTCGGAGGCGGGGAGGAGGAGGTGGGATCTCACGAGAGCGCTACGGCTGCGGAAGCTAGACCGACAATGGCGAGGCAGAGGTCGTCGCGCAGGGTGCATGGTGAGGACGGAGTTCAATCGCCTCGGTGCGGAGGCCTCAGCTTCTGCGTGGGCTCGTTTGGGCCAATCGCCATTGATCACGAGCTCACCTTCCTCGGGGCAGCGGCGGGGTCTGGAGTTTCAGACGGCGCCAGTAGCAAAAGTCGTCGCAGATGTGGTTCTGGCGCTGCAGGTGCCGTTGCAGGGGCGGAAGCCTGGTCCGAGATTCGTGAGGTTGCAGGAAGTGGTACAGCGAGATCTGGAGCTTCTGGACACGGCGCAGAGCTCGCCGGTGAGCAAGCGGCGCCCGGTGGGGAGGGGTTTGTGCCTGGAGAAGCAATTATCCCCTTTCGACTTGGCAGTTCAGAGAGCTCATGTGCAGCTTCCTCGGCATTGGAACAAGAGACCTCGGCCGCTGGGGCTGGCAGTCTCAGAACTGAAGGCGGCACTCACGCTGCTGATCCTTGATCACCATGCGCAGCTGCTGAGTTTGCCTGTAGAAGATTGCGAGGCGTCCGAAGCTTGATAGGGACTGCTGCTCTGAGTATTGGCGGGAAAGGGGAGAAAGAGGAAGTGGTGGTGGGTTCCAGGAGCTTGTCCATGGCGCAGTGGTCCGAGTCAAAAAGTGCACCTGTGGTGGACATGGAGGATAAGGAGATCGAGCTACTTTTTGAGCAACTCTGGAATATCCCACAGCATCTGGCCAAGCCACCCACGAGGGGAGAGGCATATATAAACCCTCCTTCCCTTCCTAGGGTTCGCAGTTCTCCCTCTCCGCCGCCATTGCCACCAGAGAGACCAGGCTTATGCTACTTGGGGCTGAAGAGTGTGAGGTCATAGATCTAGAGGTGGAGGAGCTGATCATGGCCGATCATGGCCGTGGTGGGAGAAATAGGGGAAGAGGATCTGGTGGGGGAAGAGGTGATAACTGGAATCGACAGCAGCAAGGAAACCAGTTCAACCAGAACTCCCAGCAGCAACAACAACAACTATTCCAAGATTTCCCACAGAATCAAGGTGAATTCCCTTTCCCTCCTCAACCTTATGGTTTTGTGCCTAGAGGGATGCCTCCTCCTTGGGCCTTCCAGGGAGCATATCCTCAATTCCCTCCACAACAGTTTGGATATCCATCCAATCAGTGGATTGCTCCAAATTCTGAAGATTTCTCCCAGAACAATCAGAATACAGAGGGTGTGAATGCTGCTAAAGGAAAGGTGGAGAACCCAAACAGATGCAGAAGAAGAAAGGTACTGGGAGTGGGGAAACTGCTCAAGTGATCCCAAATCAGATGTCCTATGTGGACACTATCTGTCTTGGATGTGGAGAACCTGGGCATTTCAAGCAGTCATGTGATAAGAAGGCTTTTTGCTTTATCTGTAAGGCAACCAACCATGCTGTTGAGGGTTGTCCAGTGATCAAGAGGCCTCCTCAGGTAGCTTATATTGGAAGTGCAGCAAATGGCCTAGGTTTCTTTCACATTGAGATTCCTGATGTAGTGATGAACCCTGTGGCTACTACCAAGAACTGTGGATTGGTGTGGATAGAGGAGGGCAACATAACCAAAGCAGAGCTAGCTAAAGAGTTTGCTGGGATTTACAGAACTAACTGGCCTTGGCAGATCAGGGAGCTTACTCAGTGGTCTTATCTGGTCAAATTTCTACCACATCTCCCAGTGGAACAGGTGATTGGCTACCCCAGGTTTGGTCTGACAAAACCTGGTGTCTGGGTAAAAGTGGAGGCTTGGGATGATGATCCAGATCCTGTAGCTGTCATGCAAGAAACTTGGATGAAAATCCATGGTCTACAACCTCCATGGTGTGAGTGGAATTGTATTGCTCAAGCTGTTTCTGTATGTGGAATTCTGGAGGAGATAGACTGGATGAGTGTGTTCAAAGATTGTGCTGAGGTGGTTAGGGTTAGGATAAAATGTATGAGATGCCACTAGGATTCCTGCTGGTAGGCTGTTCCATTTTCGAGGGAAGTTTCATCAACTGTTGTTTGAAGCAGAAGGAGAACCTGCTATGGGAGTGGCTGAGGCCCCCCCTCCTCTACCTCCCCCTCCTTCAGATGGAGATGATGAACATGGAAATGAAGAGCAAAATGGTGAGAGGCAGGATGGTATGGAGACTGACAGGAATAATGCAGCAGGGAGTGCTAATGCCAACTCTACTGTGATGACTCCTAGTGCTTCTAGCTCTGGGTCTGTGGTGAGAAGGCTGGTTGCTGATGGGGAAGAGATCAAGGAATATGTCAGTGGTGCAGAGGTGTATGACCTGCTGCTCAAGAATGGCTGTGTTGGTGATGATGGTAGGTTCATCTGGAAAAGTGATGGCAGTTGCTCTCAGGATGAAGTGGGAGAAGAAGCTCAGAACTTTCTCTTAGAGGAACAAGGGATTCTTGCTGGTAACCAGGAGGGGGCTATGGAGACAGTGGAGATGATGGTAGATGATCTTGAGGCTGCTTTACCAGATGATTTCCTTCCCACTCTGGAGAATCCTGACAAGGAGGTGAGGCTGGACAAAGTTGACAAGGATAAATGAAGGAAGAAGAAGGTTTGGGGGCCTGTGCAAGCTACCAGACAGAGCTCTAGGGTGGATACTTCCATTAATGTCATGAAGAAAGCAATTGAGTACAAGAAGAGGAGTAATCTGGAGGAGCCTAACAAGAAAATGGAAGGTATAATGCAGTCTAATGTTTTTCAATCTCTTGATGCTGATTATCTTGAATCCCTAGCTAGAAAAGTTGGTGTAGATATTTCTGCTATCAGTGCTAATGGTAGAGTAGAGAGTGTGATACGTCTCCGACGTATCGATAATTTCTTATGTTCCATGCCACATTATTGATGATATCTACATGTTTTATGCATACTTTATGTCATATTTATGCGTTTGCCGGAACTAACCTATTGACGAGATGCCGAAGGGCCAGTTGTTGTTTTCTGCTGTTTTTGGTTTCAGAAATCCTAGTAAGGAAATATTCTCGGAATTGGACGAAATCAACGCCCGGGGTCCTATTTTTCCACGAAGCTTCCGGAAGTCCGAAGGGGAAACGAAGTGGGGCCACGAGGTGGGGACACGATGAGGGCGGCGCGGCCCAAGCCCGGCCGCGCCGACCTAGTGTGTGGTCCCACCGGGACCCCTCCGAGGCTGCCCTTCCGCCTACTTAAGGTCTCCGTCGCGAAAACCCTATTACGTTCGACGAAGCCGGAGAAAACCTTCCGGAGCCGCCGCCATCGCGAAGCCAAGATCTGGGGACGGGAGTCTCCGTTCGGCACGCCGCCGGGACGGGGAAGTGCCCCGGAAGGCTCCTCCATCGACACCACCGCCATCTTCATCAACACTGCTGTCTCCCATGAGGAGGGAGTAGTTCTCCATCGAGGCTCGAGGCTGTACCGGTAGCTATGTGGTTCATCTCTCTCCTATGTACTTCAATACAATAATCTCATGAGCTTCCTTACATGATTGAGATTCATATGATGATGCTTGTAATCTAGATGTCATTGTGCTAGTCAAGTGGGTTTTACTTATGTGATCTCCGGAGACTCCTTGTCCCACGTGTGTAAAGGTGACGAGTGTGTGCACCGTGTGGGTCTCTTAGGCTATATTTCACGAGAATACTTATTCACCGTTATGAATGGCATAGTGAAGTGCTTATTTATATCTCTTTATGATTGCAATGTGTTTTGTATCACAATATATCTATGTGCTACTCTAGTGATGTTATTAAAGTAGTTTATTCCTCCTGCACGGTGTAATGGTGACAGTGTGTGCATCGTGTAGTACTTGGCGTAGGTTATGATTGTGATCTCTTGTAGATTATGAAGTTAACTATTGCTATGATGGTATTGATGTGATCTATGCCTCCTTTCGTAGCGTGAAGGTGACAGTGTGCATGCTATGTTAGTACTTGGTTTGGTTATGTTGATCCGTCATGCACTCTAAGGTTATTTAAATATGAACATTGAATATTGTGGAGCTTGTTAACTCCGGCATTGAGGGTTCGTGTAATCCTACACGGTTAGTGGTGTTCATCATCCAACAAGAGGGTGTAGAGTCTAGCATCTATCTATTTATTCTTTTATGTGATCAATGTTGAGAGTGTCCACTAGTGAAAGTATGATCCCTAGGCCTTGTTCCTAAATATCGCTATCGTCTGTTTGTTTCTCGTTTTATCGCATCTATACTTCTCGCAATATTACCACCATCAACCACACACCAGTCCCGGACAGCAAAGCACTTTTTCGGGTGCCGTTGCTACTTGCTCACATTTATTCATACCACCTGTATTTCACTATCTCTTCGCCGAACTAGTGCACCTATTAGGTGTGTTGGGGACACAAGAGACTTCTTGCTTTGTGGTTGCAGGGGTTGCATGAGAGGGATATCTTTGACCTCTTCCTCCCTGGGTTCGATAAACCTTGGGTGATCCACTTAAGGGAAACTTGCTGTTGTTCTACAAACATCTGCTCTTGGAGGCCCAACACTGTCTACAAGAATAGAAGCACCCGTAGACATCAGAGTGATAATCATAGTTTCAACTCACCTAGGAGTGAGTTAGTAGGTGTGGAGATTCCTAGTGAGAAGTTACATCTTGAATATCCAAAAACAGGCTTAATTTCTGGTATTAATGCTATAGATGTTACTCCTGGTAAGTATGATAGGGATGATGATGAGAAGTATGAGGATGAGGGAGATATTTGGATAGAAGTCATTAGGAAGTCTCGGGGCAAGCACCCCAGGAAGAGATTACAATGTTAGTTTCCTTTTTTAATATTAGAGGGATCACTCCTCCAGGTAGGAAGAAATGTCTAGAGGATACTGTTATCCCTTTGAAAGTCGATTATATTGGTTTCCAGGAGACAAAAAAAGAGAAATTCTCTAAGTCTTTCTTGAAATCTATTCTAGGAAATAGAGATTTTGAGTGGAATTTTATGCCTGCAGTTGGGACTGCTGGTGGTATTCTAGTTGGCCTAAATAAAGATATTTTTGAGGTTATTTCTTGGGACATTATGTCTTTCTCTGTTAGTACAATTGCTAGGATAAAAAGTTCAGGTGTAGTAATTAGGTTAACTACAATATATGGCTCTCCTTATGAGGAGGGTAAGGAGTCTTTTATTTCAGAACTGCATGAGTTATTATTAAATTGGAATGGCCCTGCCATGATTGGAGGGGACTTTAACTTGGTTAGGTTTCAGAGTGATAAGAGTAATGGTGTTATTGATTTTAAATGGGCTGACAAGTTTAATGCTTGGATTGATATGTGGGCCTTGGTAGAGATAGGATTGGCAGGTAGATCTTTTACTTGGAGTAATAATCAAAATAATAGGATTATGAGTAGGATTGATAGAATCTTTTGCAATACTAGTTTTGAGGCTCTGTTTCCCCTGGGGAGTGCTAGAGCTTTACCCAGGCTAGGAAGTGATCACACTCCAATAGTTTGGGACTCTGGGGAGGCAAGTGTCCCCAAGAAAAGTAGTTTTAAATTTGAAAAATGGTGGAGCACTAGGGTAGATTTTCTAGGTGTGGTAACTAAAGCTTGGTCTATTCCAGTTAATAGTAGGAATCCTTTGGATATTTGGCAAGCTAAGGTAAGGAATTTTAGGTGTTCTGCTAAGGGTTGGAGTGCTAATATAGATGCTGAAATTAGGAAAAAGAAAAAATCCCTTATGGAGGAATATGATGTTTTAGATGTGAAGGCTGAAACTCATGATCTCTCTTAGGGTGAGGCTGATAGATTTAAACAAATTCTTGCTGATTTGAGTTCCTTTTGGATAATTGAGGAAATTAAAGCCAAACACAGACCTAGGGATAGAGATGTCTGTGAGGGAGATAGGAACACTGCTTATTTTCATGCTTTAGCTAACCAGAGGAGAAGAAAGAAAATGATTCATGTGCTAGAAGGCCCTGAGGGTCCTGTAACTGAAACATATAAGATGTTAGAGATAGCTAAAGATTATTATAAAGATTTGTTTGGTGTGGAAGAGAGACCTGATATTAGGTTGCTAGATGACTTTTTCTTGCCTGAAGAAAAAGTAACTGTAGAAGAAAATGAGATGTTAGAGGGAAGATTTACCTTGGAGGAGATAAAAGAGGCTGTGTTTGGTTCCTATGCTGATGGAGCACCTGGGCCAGATGGCTTGTCTTTTTTCTTTTATCAGAAATATTGGGATGTTATTGCTTTAGATCTATTGCATCTATTTGAGGCTTGGTTTGATGATAAGCTAGACATCTTTAGATTAAATTTTGCTATGATTACTTTGATCCCAAAAGAGGATGATGCTAGAACTATGAAGAAATTTAGACCTATAAGTTTACTTAATTGTAGCTTTAAGATTTTCTGCAAAGTCTTTGACAAATAGGTTGGCCAAAATCATAGGGAGATTAATTTCTCCAAATCAGTCTGCTTTTATTAAGGGTAGATATATTTTGGAGAGTGTTGTTACTGCACATGAAATTGTCCATGAGGTGCACAGGAGAAAAATGGAAGGTTTTGTGTTTAAAATTGATTATGAAAAGGCCTATGATAGGGTTAATCTAGATTTTCTTTATGAGGTCTTGCATCTTAGGGGTTTTAGTCCCTTCTGGATTAGGCTTATAAAACTGTTGACTACTGGAGGTTCAGTGGGTGTAAAAATAAATGAAGTGGAAAGTGATTTCTTTATCACTGGTAAAGGTTTAAGACAGGGAGACCCCCTATCACCTGGTCTTTTTAACTTTGTAGTGGATGTTTTCTCTAAAATGTTGCTCAAGGGGAGTGATATGGGACTGATCAGGGGCCTCTGCCCTGACTTTGTCCCAGGTGGTGTTATTTGTCTCCAGTATGCTGATGATACCCTACTTTTCCTTGAGAAAAGTAATGAGATAGCTACTAATATGAAATGGATTTTAACTTGTTTTGAACAGATCTCTGGCATGAGAATTAATTACCATAAAAGTGAGCTAATTCCTATTAATGTAGAAATAGGGGAGTGTACAACTTTCCTGGAAACTTTTGGATGTGTCCTAGGTTCTTTTCCAATTAAATACCTAGGGATTCCTCTGCATTATGATAAATTGAGAAGGGAGGATCTTCAACCTTTGATTGATTCCCTCTTAAGTAGATTAGCTGGCTGGAGAGGGAAGTTATTATCCTCTGCAGCCAAACGGAAATTAGTTAGATCAGTATTAGCTAGTATTCCTGTTTATTTGCTATCTTTCTTTAGGTTTCCAAAATGGGCTTTGAATCTTATTAATACACAGCTAGCCAATTGTCTTTGGAATGATGAGGAAGGGAATAACAAAATTCATTTAGCCAATTGGTCCTCTGTGTGTATGAGAAAGGAGTTTGGTGGCTTGGGGATTCCTAATCTGCAAGACTTAAATTTATGTCTTTTAGGGTCTTGGGTTAAGAGATATATACAGGGGGAAGGGACCCTGTGGAGGAAGGTCATAGATTGTAAGTATAATACTAAGGATCCTAATATTCTGTGTTGCCATGATGCACACCCATCCACCTTTTGGAAAGGTGTGATGGAGTCTTCATGAAAATTGTGAGGTTTGGTTATAAATGGAAAATATGAAATGGTAGAAGTGTTAGATTTTGGGAAGATATTTGGTTTGGTAATACTAATTTGGCAACTCAGTTTTGGGAATTATATTTTATATCTAATCAACAAACTAAAACTGTTAGGGATATTTGGGATGGAACAACTTTGAGATGTGATTTTAGGAGGAACTTCACTGATGACATGATGGTACAATGGCAAGAATTAGTAGCCATTTCTGAAACTATAGTGTATAACTCTGATGAGGATCAACTTATCTGGGTTTATGAAACAAATGGGGTGTACTCTTCAAAATCAATGTATGCTTTAATAAATTTTAGAGGAGTAACTCCAATTTATTTACCTGCTGTTTGGGACTTAAAAATCCCACCTAGGATTCAGATTTTTCTTTGGCTGTTGTCTCAAAACAAGATTATGACTAGAGACAATTTGAGAAGGAGGGGTATTCCAAAACCTATGGAGTGCTCCTTCTGTAGAGAATTTGAAAGTGTGCATCACCTGTTCTTTGACTGTATTGTTGCAAGGCAGGTGTGGGGCCTTGTTAAAGATATCTGTAAGCACAAGGTAGAGAAATATATAGATATAGCTGGTAGATGGCTATGTAACAAAAAGTTTCTGCAGTTTAATTTCATATCCTCTGCCATTTTGTGGGGGATTTGGAACTCTAGAAATAGCTTAGTGTTTAATAGACTTACTTGGTTGGATTTGAAGCAGGTATAGAGGGTCATTCTTTCTTATCTGAGAAATTGGAAAGTCCCTTTCAAAGACCAGATGTGGGAGGAAGTGGACCTCTTCATGAAGCATCTGTCAAACAAGATGAAAGCACCACTGGAGCTGGAACCACCCTGAAGTGTTCTTCCTTTGATTGGATCTCTTCCTGGGCTCCTGCTGCCAAAACTTCTCATGGAGGACGAGCGTCGCTGGAGTTTCTGAAAGAACATCCAGAGGAAGAAGCTTCAGTTCATGTCGTGCTGTGAAAAGTTTCAGCTTGAAGTGGTGTGTAATAGCTTTAGAATCTTTGTCTTAGCTGTTGCTGCGCTAGTGTGTCGTGAAGAGGTTTAGTTGCTGGACTTAGCCTTAAAACTGGTTGCTTTTGAGATGCTTTTGTCTGATGTTTGGGCGGTAGGTTTTAGCCCTGGTTTCGGTTTGGTTGTTAGCGGTGGGTGCGGGGTGTGTTGAACAATGTGGTTTCATTTTATCATATGAAATGGAACCGGGGAGATTTCTCCCTGTGAATCTAAAAAAAAAATAGCTGTATACGTGTAGCATGCATTTGATTCCTCTGCATTTTTTCTTGGTTTGATTTGAAGGATTAATTTCTTTTTCTCAGGGCTGTCGAGTGGACAGGAGAGGACCGGTGTACAGATGCAGAGAATTTAACCGACGCAACGTGATATTTGTGTGCGTGTCGGCAGATGCAAATCTCGACAAACATTGTATACACGACCCTAAAAGGCCTTTGGGAGTCCGGGCGCTGAAATTCGCGCCCAACCACGCCTTCTAAATTAGTTTTTCAGCCGGTGCGACACAACTCTCCATCCGGCGCCTCTAGGCCGAATCCAATATAAAAGGAGGCTAGCGGGGGAACCGGCTCGCCGCGTGTTGGCGGGAACGAAGCGGAAAGAGCACGCGGGAAACGCCTCCTGGCTGTGGACCCGGCTTGTTAGTGTCGGTGGAGTCGTCTTCCTGCTCGCCTTCCTCGTCCGTCAAAGGATGCGGCTTGATCAGAGCCTGCTCGTCTTCAGCGACTGCTCCCCTTCAGAGCGGGCCATTGATTCGCATCGACACGTCTCATCGATGGGGCACGCTTCGGCGTTAATGCTCGTCAACGCCCCCCCGCCCCCCCGGCACCATTTAACCCCCTACCGCTTGCTCACCATGGACCACTACGAAGGAGACGGCGCCGCTACCAACGGCTTCGGCCGCCGTTGGCTTCTCATCGACGAGGCGCGTGCATTGTGGACAGCGGGGTACCCCGTCCCGCCGGACATGCGCTGTCCGTAGGGATGGGTGCTCAGCGCGGGCAGCCTGCCGGTCATGCCGGTGCCGACGGGGGCGGCGCGCCAGGCCGCCATCTACGACCACTACTGGGGTGAGCTGATGCCGGAGGAGTGCAACAACTCTCGTTGGGACCCCGAGAACCACTACGGCTGGTCGCTGTTTTTCTAGCGCCATCGCGAGGATCGCATCGCCGCCTATGATGGCAACAACGACCCCCCCCCCGAACAACAACTCCAAGGGACGGCGGTAGTGGTGGAGCTCGCCCGGGAGGACCCTCGTGTGGGTCCTCAACTACATCACCGAGGGAACGACCCCCAGCTGCAAATGCCGCCACGACAGTTGGCGCCCTCGCGAGGCCAGGGGAGGTGGATGACGCGGCGCCAGATGTCGTTGTCTTCCTCGCGCTCCTCCTCTTCCCCGGCGAGGTACTAGCCGTACCACACGTCGTTGCCACGTTTCTTGGTGACGGTGAAGGACGAGCAAGAGGAGGCGCCTCCTTGCAGGCGCCGCCCTTTTCCGCCACGCCAGCTCCAGCCCGTCAAGCGGGAATGGACGCCGCCGCCGGAGTACAAGACGGTGGCGTCCATCATCAAGGCGGAGGACGATCAGGAGTTCCTGGGACTACACCGCACCCAGCTGGAGTCGTTCCAGGACACAGACGAGTTCGTCGAGGCCTAGAGCGCGGCGGTGATACGAGCGCAGTCGTCGCCTCGGTCTCGTCGTCAACCTGGACGACGACGACACTGGCTAGTCCTGCAGGCCGCGCAGGAGGCGCGGGGACGCCGGTCAGGGCTGCAGCTACCTCGCGCAGCCGAAGGAGGAGCCCAGCGACAAGGAGTACGAGTACGCGGCGGTGATGTACCACCGCGTAGGCCGTGGCGGCTATGGCGGCAACGTCGGTTACTAGTTTTAGTTTTTTTAAATGCCTATGTTTTTAAATTTGTAGAAATATTGGATAATTATGGTTTAACTATCTATAAATCTACTATTTCTATGAATTGTGTTACATTTTGAAAAAAATAGTATAGGGTGAGAGGATCGTATGCCGCATCTAGAGGGGGGTGTGAATAGGTGCTACCCAATTTTAGTCAATGAAAGCTTGACACAAAGGTAAATTCTCTAGATATTGCAACTATGTGAATTTACCTAGATGACAAGATACATAAGTAAGCAAGATATCACTAAGCAAGATATAACAAAGCAATAAATTAAGGATAGAGGTAACCGAGAGTGGAGCACGTGGAGATACCATGGATGATTTCCGTAGTTCTTTTCTTTTGAGGGGAAGTACGTCTACGTTGGTGGGGTGTGGTTGCCACGAAATAATAACCAATGCCACAAAGGCCTCACCCTATTCGCCGGTGAGTAACGCCACGAAGGCCTAGCTCACTTGTCTACTAAGGGATTTTCTCGAGGCGGAAAACGGGTCTTTACAAGATTCTTGGGGCACACATCCACAAAAAAATTGGAGACTCCCAAAGCTGTGACAGCACAATAACAAGAGATCAAATCAAGTAAACAACAACTAGGGTTTCCAAAACAAACACTAGCAAATGTGCCCTCAAGTGAATATGGGGGAAATGCAAATCGGTTTGGTGAAGACGTAGATCAGGGTCTTCTCCTTCGATTCTCCAAAGATCAAGAGTTTTGGGTGGTTGAGGGAGAAGATGAAGTGAATGTAGTGGCTCAGCTGGAGGTGTTGTTCTTGAGCAAATCGAGCAACTTAAGCTTTGGGAAGAAGAGGGGTATTTATACCCCTCAAAAATTCGAGCTATTGGTGAAATCTGGGGCTGAATATCCGTCCTAAGTAAGGGCCGGAATATCCACCCCTCCGCCCTCGAAATATTCGACCAAATTTTCGGGAGGGGTGGGGGGGGGTATACTGTAAGCCAGGCCGCTTAGTCCTTAGCCAATTTTTTTTTGGAGGGGGGGGGGGGCGGATAATATCTGGCCCCGGAATATCCAGCCTCGGGCAAAAACCCCTTCCTTTTTCAACTCGGTTTCTTCATTTTTCTTTCTTTTCATCATCTATTCAATATAGATCACAATCTACACCACTTAATACACATTAGAGTATCACACGTTATCATCAAACACTCAAAACCATACTAGTAGAGAGATGTTTTCTTTCATAGGGGCCGCAACTGGGAGCCGTCCAGCCCCTATTTATGTTTTACCGTCAGCGACCCCCAATATGAGCCCTAAAACGTCAGTGACCCGCGGTGGAGATGCTCTAACCCATCAGCACAGTACTTATCCGTACGTATGTTGTCCTAGTCTAGTCGAGGCGTTAGTGCATGCTTAATTAGTGCATCGCACGTGCTGCGCCCTTGACCCGAACGCCGAGCACACAACTATTGGATGGTTAGAAGGGTGGTTGTACCCCCAGCCTATCAGAGTTCAAACATAAAATTTGACATGTGTATGTCTCATAAGACGGAGTATCCAGGGAAGTGACGTTTCCGTAGATAGCGAGATGTTTATGGTGACTTAATCATTTTAAGATCCACTCCGCTGGCTAAATCTTTCGAAGATGCTCATAGAGATACCATATACGAGAATGCGCGTTTTATGTGAGCGTATGTGGTTCTAAAAGGAAAAACTCAACCGCTAAAATTGGTGGAGCCAAAACAACGGGTTTGAACAGAAGACAGGAGGAGGCACAGGCGGGAGGTCAGAGGTTCCTCGCGCCGGCCGGCGTGAATTATTGGACCGGACCGGATCTGATCGGACTTTGGAGGAGAATAAAATGGCACATCTCATCAATGCGGTAGAGGCCGTGCCCAACCTTGTTCGAGGCAAGAAGAAAAAAAAAGGACAGGACTGGTGCAAGTGCATTAAAACTAGCAGCTGTACTAGTCGATCGCTCTAGGAGTAGAGCAAGCTAAGAACATTAGGGTTTGCCAAACCGTTCTCCAAACGGTGTCGAATCGAGCGTTTGAACGACGTATTTTGTTCGTGTCGTGTTTGGGGATATCGCTCTTCAGCCGCGTCTCCAAACGCCATCTCAAACGTTTTTAAAATGGTTTTTAAAAACATAATTATTTATTAAATATAGCATACAAATAAATATGTTCGCGGAGATTGTTTTCAAATTAAAATACAACAAACAATAAAATAACTAAACAAATGTAATAAGTGGGGCTAGATCAAGGTGCCGCGGTATGCTCAACGAGATCAGCTTGAAGTTGATCGTGAACATTGCTCTCACGGATCTCTACGTGCATGATGAGGAAATCAGCAAAATCTGCAGGCAACTCATGATCAACCTCCACAAGAGGGTCCTGACACGTATAGGGACCAATATGTGTCCTGGCATTATTCTTGTGGTCATCCTCGATGATCATGTTGTGCATGATCACACAAACCTGCATGACGTCCCACATTTGATTGTGATACCAGCTTAGAGCAGGGTACCGGACAATTGTAAATTGAGCTTGAAGCATACGAAATGCCCGCTTGACATCCTTCATGCAAACCTCCTGTCGCGCAGCAAAGTGGGAATTCTTCTAACCTGGTGGAGCTGAGATTGTTTTGACAAAACTGGCCCATTTTAGATATGTACCATCGGCTAGATAATAACCTTTGGCATATTAGTATATTGGTGGCCATTGATCTCATAGTTGCATGTTGGAGCATGCCCGCCAGGGCTTCGACCTCTTTTTTTTTTAACCGGAGTAGCTGCGGTGAGCCAGTGTACCCCAATACGTGCATGTACAAGTGCGAAAGGTTCGTCTCTGGACAGGCACAGTTAAACCCTCGATTAAAAAAAAGATTATTTTGTTGCGTTGTGGCTGCACGTATGTACGTACACAGTGCGCGAGCAGGCCGAGTAGGCTGTGCTACAGTAGTTAGTAGGAGTGGCACGGTATGTCGGTATGGGCCAGTCCAGAGCCGGATATGGGCTATAGATGGACGCCACAAGTGGGCGGTGGCCACGATGCCGGCGAGGAGCCGCGCGTAGACGGCGGTGTCGGCAACAAATTCGTGGGTCCTTGAGTTGGGTGCTGCCTGTTTTTCACCGTCCAGGAAAAAGAGCCGCTTTTACCTGTGCATGCGGTTTTGTCAACGTGCCGAGGTCGCTGCTCGATCGGTAGCAGTGGCGCTAGGCGGCCGAGGACGATGAAGAGGTCTCAGGGCATCTCCAGCGGCGCGACGCATTTTAGCGTCCACGCGCGTCCATTTGCGTCGGTTCTTTTGATCGAAAACGACCGCGCGTCCGTTTGCGTTGGGGGTGGCTCCAGCGGCACGACGCATTTTTTTTTAGGATGAATCATTTTTTTTGAACTGAAACATAATTTACAAAAACTGAAACATAACTTACATACTTGAAAACATAAAAAAAACCCTAAAACGCCTACTGCTGCGCATCGTGGCCGTGCTGCTCCTCGTCGCTGTCGAGCAAGATGACCTCAGGTATGTCCCACGGCCAGTAGCCATCCGGGGAGCGTACGCCGGGCGCGATGGCGGTGCTCGAGGTTGAGGAGGCTGCGGGCGAGGCGGCGGTGGAGGCGCCCGAGGCTGCGCGGCGTGGCGGCGGATGAGGAGCCCGGCCATAAAGGCCATTGCGGTAGTGGGAGGCGCCCAAGGGCGTGGCGACGGTGGAGGAGGCGCCGCCGAGTCCGGGAGCGCTGTCGAAGGGCTTCATCCGCGGACGAGCCGGCGGCATGACGGCGGTGGCGTAGCGAGGCAACGGCGGCCGGACAGGCGCGTCGTACTCGGAGACGAGGAGGCCGACCTTGGCCATCTCGTCGTCGCGTCATGTTGTCGGGGAACTCGAGTTCCGGCCCTCCGCCATGGCTCGCCGCCATTCGTGGAAGACGAGGCCGACGTAGTCGTCGGCTGTCGTCCT
Organism: Lolium rigidum; assembly: GCF_022539505.1. Taxonomy (NCBI): domain Eukaryota; kingdom Viridiplantae; phylum Streptophyta; class Magnoliopsida; order Poales; family Poaceae; genus Lolium; species Lolium rigidum. The sequence goes on from NC_061508.1 coordinate 40,826,250, forward strand.
TCACGTCCTCGCTATGGTACGCGAGCGCCTCGATGTAGTCGTCGTACATGGCGTAGGCTTCGTCGTCGTCGTCCTCGTCCTCGCGGTCGTTGTGCTTGCGGGCTGGCGACGACGCGTCGGCGCCTGGCGGACGACGAGCCGGCGGTGCGGGGCCGAAGGGATAATCCCCGTCGCCCATGAAGCCGGCCCTTCGTCTGCTGTCCGTCTTCGTGGACGAGTACGTACGCCAACTCTCCGAGTCGATGGCGTACGCCGGATCGGCGAGGAGGTCCGCCGGCGGATATCGCCTCCGCCGCCGGGATCTCCTTGGTCCGCTCGGGCTCGCGCGCCGAGTGCTCGGAGGGATGGGCACCCGGCGGTAGGCCGAGCCGCCGGCCGCCGGCGGCCGCACGCCGGACCGGACGTCGCACGGCACCCATTTGCCGTGCATGAGCCTCCCGCCGTGACGGGGAGCGGCACCTTCTTGCTGCCGCTGCCGGAGGCCTCGAAGTCGTTCTTCTTCCCCATGGCGCAGCGGCGGTTGTGGTGCGAGTGGAGCCGTGGGCGAAGGAGCAACGCGGCCGCCGGACTTTTAAGGGCGGCCGCGCACGGGATACGATGCCATTGAAGACGGCGCGAAGCCCGGCCGCCGCCCGCCGGTGCACGCGCGAACAGGAAGGCTGCGGCATTCATGGCGGCGCGTGACGCGAAGCGATGGCCGCGGAAGCGATGCCCTCCATGCAGGCTCGCTGCCAGGCGGGCCCGGTGGAGACCGCAGCGGACACTTTGCGCGTCCGCGCAGCGTCCGCCGAGATGCAAACCTGACGCATATTTGGGCCAGGTTTGCGTCTCCGCGAACGGCCCGATCACTTTGCGTCGTGCCGCTGGAGACGGTGGCAGACGCATTTACGACCAAAACGAACGCAAACGGTCGCGCGCCGCTGGAGATGCCCTCACCGCTCGCTTTCCTCGCTTTTGCATGGTTTGGCTTTGCCCCATCTCTTCTCGCCTCGTCGCCACAGGACAAACATATGTGCATGCAAAGGCAAGCCAGAGCCAGCGTGCCTGCCACGGGTGCGCTGTGAAATCAGTTTTACCAGTTATTGCCATCGACAAAAAAATAATACCGAACCATATTTTTGGTGTTCAAATAATTTACTCAATTTTTAGAAAATATGTTAAATTTTGGATTAAATACTAAATTTGTTTGACAAATCTTGGCTGGTATTCAGCCTGAAATAACGTTGCCCACCTTTCAACAAATGTCGGTCGGTGGACTGGTGTACTACTCTAGAAGAATTTGACCGATGCAACGTCGTAATTGTCCGCGTGTGGGCACATGCAGATTTCAACAAATATTCTACTCCCCGAGCAAAGTACTGTGCATCGAGAGTCCGTACTTACGTACGTGGTCCTACTACCATATCACAGTCGCGTTAGACCGCACATGTTGCACCCGTGACACTGCCAACCCCACAGCCACAAGCATCGTGTCAAATCCACGGCTAAAATTGCCCGAGCCAAAACAAACAGTTAAGAGCACCTCTAGCCACCCCAAAGCGCGTGTGGATTCGATCGAGCGTTTAAGCGCCGCCGCCGTGTTGTGCTGCTTTTGGGCTCATTTCCAGACATGTCCCTAAACAAAAATTAAAGAAAATTAAATTTCAATGAAAAACACTGAAATTCATTCAAATTTGTTATATATTACAAGGTTTTGAATCAAATTCAACTAAATTTAAACCAAAATAAATTAATGGCGCATGCGGGCACCGGAGCGATCGTACTACCAGAAGAAGTTGTAGCCCTCGTCAGCGAACGGCTTGCCGCGAGGGTTGGCAAGCTCGTCCTTCACCGCGCCGCTGGGAACAACTTCGTTGTCGTAGCGCGTGAGGTCGACACGACGGCTTGTCATTGCCGAGAGCTGAACGACATCCTCATTAGCCTTTGACGCAGCCATGGCGGCGTTCGTGGCTGCCTCCTCGCCGTAGTCGTCACGGACGAGCGCCTCCATCTTCAGAGTGGCTGGAGGCACGTCCTCCATCTCGTCGTCCTCCTCTCCATCGTCGTAGTCGACCTCGTCCTCGTTGTCGAGCGCGGTGTCGCCGAGCAGGAAAGCGTGCGTACCGCGGATCGTCTGACACTCCTTGGGCTCCCAGGCAAGGAAGGCGCGCAAGAAATCTTCGCGCATGCGCACATCGTCATACTGCAGCGCTGGTGTCAGCCACTCGATTTGCCGGCGCATCTTATGGCGTAGCGCCCGACAGTCCGTGGGCGAAGGCGGAATAGGGATCCTCCCCCTATTCCGATGCCACCCGTGTGGCAGGAGACGCCGCGATTGTGGCAGGGGTCGACATGCGCCCACCACTGGTGCGCCTCCGACATCTTCACGTAACGCCTGTTGCAGAGGAGGAACCGGTGCAGCCATCACCGCATCCGCCTATGGACCGATAAACTGCGCCGAATGTGGGGAGGCAGCAAGTAGGCGCGCACAATGTTACGCCGAGGCAGAGAGTCCCAGCGTCGGTGAGCGGACAAGCACTCCGCCTTGTGGTCATTGGCGGACTTTTTGATGCAACTGGGCAGCTTCATCTCTGCGGTGGAAATTGTGGCGATCGTGGGAATTGGGGAGAAGAGGCGGACGTAACTACGGTTTAAGTACCCCTGACCATCAATGCCAATGCGGGCACGCGCAGCTTCCAACGCTAGCGGCAACAATGTGGATGCAGGAGTTGAGGTGTCCGACGCAGTGATTAGCGATGGCCTTGATGGCTAACGCTGCTGGTGGTCATCTTTCTGCCGTCGGGTTGTTTCCATACGGCCCGTAGCACGCGTGACCAGACACGCACGGTGTATCGCAGCGTCCGCACCCGACGCATCAGTTTCTCGAACGTAGTGGACCGACGGATCAAGGCTCAATCCGGCATTTCGACCCATGAGTACGTCTGCTCATGGGCACCCGACCCAAATGGATAGGGTATGGGTCTCGATGTTCGCCCATGGAAACGACCCATGGGCAACCCGATTAGTCGTGGGTCGGTCATGGGTATCAGTCTATGCCCACAGGTTGCCCGATGGGTCGCCCGATTAATATTACTACTTAAAACAATTGAATTATTTTGTATTGTATGTGGGCTATGATACACATACATTATACATGTAGACAGTATACATCGTTTACAGAGAAAGCTCTTGTATCCAGACACCAAACATGTGCATATTAGTACTACTTGTAGTCACAAAGTCATGAATGGGAACACACCACTCTTCGTCCTGGCAGCCCAACAATATGCCGATGTATTCTAAATATTTGGTTGCGTCAAACTCTCCATTTTTTGTACCGATGGGTTGCCCGATTGGTTCGGACTGCCCGATGGGTTTGGGCATGGATCTCATTCCTTACCCATGAATAGGATCGTGAGTTACAGGTGTACCCGATAAGGATGATGGTGTGCCCGATAAAGATGATAGGCATGGGTCTAATTTAGATTGACCCGATCAAACCCGACCATTGCTGGCCTTAATCAAGGCGAACGGGTAGGACGGTTTTGGATGCGGGAGAACCTGATAGGTTGGACTGCTGGAGATGCCGTGGCAGCAGAGCAAGCTGAGCTACGGCCGGAAGTACCTTTTGGTGCGCGCCTAATCCGAGCTCGTCTCGTGGCACCTACGTACAGTTAGGGTATCTCCAACCGGGCTACCCAAACGGACAAACGGACATCAGATTGGTCCGTTTGGGTAAAACCAGCTCCCAACGCGTGGACCTAAACTAATAACGGACAGCTGCCGCGTCCGGAACGACCCAAAGCTGAACCAAATTTGCGTGGCTTTTGGGGCGAGCCGGACGAGCGCGGACGTGCTTTTCCATCCGCACATGTCCGTTCGTGGCCCATTTGGCAGTGACACGAAAAAGCAGCCACATCTTCTCTCTCCCCTGCTCCCTCTCTGACTGCTTTTTCCCATGGATATCTTCATCCTCCCCGCCGGATTGGAGCTCGCGTAGCTCTGTTCCGCCGTCCACCTCCGCTGGAGACTCCCGGCGCCATCGCCTCCCTTTTTTTTCATCCCAGCTAGAAGTCGCCGGAGCCGAAATGAGCGCCTCGGGCCTCGACGCCGCCGAGCAAGACGAAGATGGGGCGGAGCTCGCCGGAGCGGGACGGGGGCGGAGCTCGCCGTGCGTGCCTCACCATAGCCGAGCCTAGGACGCCCGCGCCATGGCCGGGGGTACCGCTCCGCCCAGCTCGCGCCCAGCTGCCCATGGCGGCAAGGGGAACCGCACCCGCGGCGAGCAACGGGGCCGCGCCCGCGTCGGCAAGGGCGGCCGCCACGGCGGACGGGGCCGTGCACGCGGTCGTCTCCGTCTGGTAGGAAGCTGCGCGTCGGGGCGGCCTCGCCTTGCAGCGCGTCGCAGCGGCCGTGCGTGAGGCGCTCGTCCCGGCCAACCTGCTCGACCCGGAGTACCACGCCGCCGCGGCGCTCGACGCGCTCAGGATGGTCTCCGCGCAGGTTTCCCGCAGGCCGCAGCGGGCACAGGCGGCGAACGGGCGACAGCCCACGGCGGCGCACGGGGCAACTCCTGCGGCGACGGGGCCGCGCCCGCGGCGGCGCACGGGCCAGCACCCGCGGCGACGAGGCCGTGCCCACGGAGGCGCATGGGCCAGCACCAGCGGCGACGGGGCCGCGCCCGCGACGGCGCAAGGGGCAATGCCCGCGGCGAGGATGCGCGGCGGGGGACTTCGGGGACGCGGGCTGTGGGGCGGAGCGAGAAGCAACGGGCAGGAGCTGGGTTTCTCTGCAGCAGCCGCGGAGGGCGACGACATGGGCGAGGCGACGGCGGAGGGCGACGGCATGGGCTGCCGGGGGACGCGAGCACGGGAGAGAGGCGGCCACGGGAGAGCCCCAGCGCACGGCGGCGGCGGGCGAGCCCCGGCGCACGGCGGCGGCGGCCATGGGCGAGCCCCTGCGCATGGTGAACGGCCAAAGGAGGGAATCGGCCGGGGCGAACAACACAGAGAAGCGCCGTCGCGTGTGATGGCCGGCAACTAGTACTACTAGGAAGAAGGAGAAGAAATAATTATTTGGGTCAGAGCGTTGGGTATACTGTGCGATCCAAACGGATTTACGGACCGAAACGCTGTCCGCGTGTCCGCGCGACGACCCAAACGACCCAAAACGGACGTCCGTTTGGGTCGCTGTGTTGGAGATGGCTATGGGTACGGGCCACTGCAGCTATGTGTACAGTAGCGTTGTATCACCGGAATGGCAAGACAGCGGGATTTGCTCCGCGGCCACGCTGACGCCCGATTCTTTTGTTGGGTTGCGGCTGCACGCTATACGTGCACAGTGGGCGACGCTGGCGCCAGCAGACACAGGACGCTACTGCACTCACTAGGAGTGGGCATGGTATGGGCTCTAGATGGACTGCACAGTGGGCGGAGGCTAATGCTGACGGCGGTTTGATGCAACGGTGGGCACGCAGTGCAAACCCCGTGTGGCTCTGGCACGGTCGTTCAGTTTTGCAGTTTTTCACCGTCGAGTAAAAAAGGAGCAGGCATTTCTCCTGTGCATGGCCAGTTTTGTCAACGTTGTGCCTCGATCGAATCCCTTTACCACGCCCTTCTTGTTGCTTTCCTCCTCCTCGCCGGCACGCATCTGGAGCGGCACGGCCGATTCTTGTTCATACCGTTTGTGCTGAAACCTGGGTGGTGAACAGTCTCTTTTCACAGTGCTCCCGCTCGCCGGTTTTGGGAACCTGCTCCTGCTGGCCCGAATGAGTAAGCGCCGTCAATGGAAAAACCATTTTTTTCGTGCTATAGAAAAGCGAAAACTTAAACACCTAGTTGGTAGTCCTTGTGAATTAAAAACATGCGAGCTATTGGTCCACACTCACTTTGTGGCAAAAGCTCGCATCAAAGCACTCCCCATGGTGCGGGAATGCCTGAAACGGCCATTTCCCATTGCCAAGCCCGAGATGGCTAAACTTGGATTGAAGTACCCGCCCGTTGCATGCATGGGAGAGTTGGAGACACGGCTATTACCCCTTTCTCCACTTGTCGCACTCTAATCACCGCTCCACTTCCACACTCTCCCCCCTCACATCCCATCAACCACAACATGGACGCATCGCCGCCTCCGCCTCCTGCCCCACCAATTCCGACGACTAGGATTGAGCGTCCATGCCGTGTAGGAGCACTCATAGCTCCGTGGCGGTGATTGACTAGGCATTGGTCTCGGTTCTCAATCGGGCCTCGTCGTTTGCTAGTACGTGGCCGCACACGCCGATGAGGGCGGCAACGACAGCCATGGCTGTTGCGGGGGCTTTCATCTGCAAGCATAGAGATGGCTAGATTTGATTCCCCGAAAGGCATTGATTCTCGGCGATATGCAAAGATCAATGTGGGGTGACCGGTGGCAACATGGAGATGTCTCAATCGCCAGGGTTCGACGCCATGCCAAGAGGCGGTAACAGAGAGATGGCTTGTCCCCTAGCCTTGTTTAATAACAACGCCATGCTCCTCCCGAACACGCCATGTTCGCCAACACATGCAACAACGGCACCTCCCTGTCTGATTGTAAGTACTCAAACCCCTTCCTAATTTTGGCGGTAAGGTTTTCTTAGGGATTTCATAGATCCATGCAATGTTGCTCTAACTCGTCGATTAGCGCTTTCGGTAGTCAGTTGAAGTATAGATATGTAGGCTTCTGCGTTCATTTGGTCACCGACGTTGACATGCACGGATGCTTGTGACTTCAAGCTCCGAGGGTAGAGAAATGGTGCTTTCCGGGCAGAGCACCAGTGCGGTAATCACCAGCATTGACATGCACGGCCATGCTCACGAGCGGTCTATGCACGCAGTCGTGGAGTGGCAATCTTCACACATTGCGAATTTGCAAATTATGGTGATCATCGCGCGCCAGTATGCATGCATATATGCATGTCAATCCCAGTGATCACCGCAACACAACACTGCGACTGCGTCCTCCTTCTATGGGAAGGGGGCGGGGTGGTCAATGGGGATTGAGCTTCAGTGACTTTGTCAGCCCACAAAGTCAGTGACTTTGTGTCACTTACAAGTGGAGCAATGTGGGGTACATATAATGAAGGGTTCCACCTGACCCCACTTGTAAGTGACATAAAGTCAGTGACTTTGTGAGATGACAAAGTCACTTAAGCTCAATCCGGTCAATGTGAGGACGCGGGAGGAAGCGCATGCTATCCCGCCAAATGTATCCGTGGTCCAAATTTTAGTGGACGGATAGGTCAGTACACATTAGTCGATCAGTTTGGATCGCTGTCGACTTGTCAATGGGAGGCCAGCAGATGTCCAGTGTCTGCAACGAACTCGTAGACTGAGAGTACTAGTGGGTCTAGTTTTCTGCCCGTCCCAAAAGGCCACAATTATTGTTCACTTATTTTTTAAGGGCATCTCCAGCGGCGCGATGCAAACGGACGCTCAGCGACCGTTTTCGTCCGCCGTAATCGGAAATGCGTCTGGCACTACTTCCAGCGTGGCGACGCAAAGTGACCGGGCCGTCCGCGGAGACGCAAACCTGGCCCAAATATGCTCCTCGGATGCGTCTCTGCGGACGTCCGGAAACATCCGCTCGCGTCTGGCGGACGATTCGTCGGGCCCGCCTGGCAGCGACCTTGCGTCGATGCATCTTCTGAAACGCGCCAGCGACTGCGCCGCTGCGTCGCTTCGGCACTCTGCGCCACGTTAATGGCGACGATGCCTCGGCTGCCGAGCGGCCGCCCACCTCCGCCAACCACGTTAATGGCGACGCCACGCGTCCCGCGGCCACCGCATGCCGCCGGCCTATATAAAGGGCGCGCGTTCTTCTTCCTCATCCACTCCTCCAAAGAAACCCTAGCCGCCACAAAGCTCGACCGTAGCGCCGCCTAGGTGTTCCTGCGCGACGCAGCCCGGGCCCGCGAGGAAGTCCATGGCCAGTCCTGGTGGCCGGCGAGGCGGTCGAGGCCGCGGCCCTGGGCGCCCCCGTGGCCGGGGCAGGGGCCGCCGTGGTGGAGCAGCTACGGCCCCACGCTGGCCGTCGCCTACGCCCTCCTCGTCCTCGTTGGAGGAGCGCTGCTTCGAGTTCCTCCTCCGCATCGACGACGACCCACTCGCCATCAAGCGGCTACCGGACAAGTTCGCCGAGATCGTCGATGGTGTCGAGCCAGCGCAGTTGCAGCTACGGGAGACCAGGCCGCAGCCTCGCCGCCGGACCGTGGAGGTCCTGTTCGACGGGCAAGGCAAGATGTACCCGCACACGGGGTGGGACAAGTTCGCCCGTGACCTCGACCTCGAGCCCGGCCGCCGACTCACCTTCCTCTACGAGGGGACGGCGAGATGATCGTCAAGGTGTTCGACGACACGGCTTGCCGCAGGCACTACCACACCGACGACTCCGGCTCCGACACCGATAGTTAGAACGTTGAGTGTTCTTTCTTTGCGGCGAATCCGGCTACGGGCCGGACGAAGCCGATAGTCGAGGTTTTTGGATGTTCGCCTCATCGGTAGAACCAACAAGGGCACCATCTCCTCCCGCTGGATTTTCCGGTTTGGGTGATTGGGTGTGCCCTTGAATGTTCTTTCTTGGCGACGAACATACGGAAATCAACACAACTGGCTTCTTTTAAAAAAAAAATTATATTTGTGTCCACCATGGTTCAAACTATGTGTTAGTTTGTGTAAACCATGTTCCAAACTATGTGTTAGTTTGTGTAAAATCATGTTTCAAAATGTTATATTTGAAACTATGTTTAAATGGAGAAGAGGGAAAAAAGGAAAAAATAAATAAATGCGTCGCCCCGCTGGAGCAGACGCCAGACGCAAACGGACGCGCGGACAAAAACGGTCATTTTTGCGTCCGTAGCGCGACGCAAACGGACGCTCGCGAACATTAAAATGCGTCGTGCCGCTAGAGATGCCTGCCCTAAGGGAAAAAGGTGGTACATTACTTGCCACCACGGATACGCTCCCATGGAATGCACCCAGTTTTCCAGATGGGATCCATGAACCCATGCTTCACTGTTTACCCATTTCCTGCAGGAGTTATGGAGCCAAATGATTTGTCCCCATTGTACTGTTCTCTTGCCGGTCCAGGAAACGGCATGGCGGGCGGAAGAGCGTCCTGTCGGCGAGTTAGACACGAGCAGTCCAACAGATCTTCGTCAAGAGGCCATCAGGCCCATCACCCAATCATGGCTTGCTTATCATCGAGCCGGCCTGCTGTTACCAAGGCCGGAACGGCCCAGTAGATGATCTTGAGCGACTGGTTAGAATGCCCAATGGCAACGAGTTTCTACAAGAGGCAGGAATTCCCTTGCACAAACGAGAAAACAAACAAGCATGACTTCAACAAATATAACGTCTGCAGATCAACAACGCTATTGCATAAAGAATTCCTGCCAACCGTGACACACCGACTGCATAACATAATGTACATGTGCTACTCTAGCACAGCTCTGCGTTACTGTCCACACAAGATCTGTATCTATCTGCATAATACAAGCTCAATGACTGCTGACGGTGGTATCCCAGAGACAGGACTCTTCCGGAGCGCTGGGATGGGTTGTTCTGCGCCACACTTGTAGATTAGCAGACAATATCAATGTAGCTGAATCATGCATCCCATGCAAGGTAGGAGTTCAAACACATCAAGCCTCTTTTCTTGTTATCCTGACAAATAGCAAAAACAAACAGTCTTGAGATAGGCCACTTTCGAGACTAGTAAGATAAGGCGAGAGATTCCCAGACCTGAAGCAATAGATTCCAAGAGCAAGCTTGATCTCATGACAGACCGAAACGGCAAGATGCAGGTACAGACCCACTGTTGCAGACAAATAAGGCATTAGATGTAAGTGTGTGTCATGACCACACATGCAAAGCAGGTGGTAGATTAGATATCTACATGGCACTTCACGATTGCAAGACAGATGCAAGGCTATTCAACTGAGAGGGGCCACATGCTTCAGCTTTCAAGGTTTCAAACTAAATTAAGAGTGGAAGAAGCACTTCACCTGTGTACGCAGTGTACAGAACAAGAACCAGAAGCTCATCAGCTAAAGGGGTCCTATCAACAACAACGATGCATCTTTTAGCTTAACTCCGCACAGGTACAGTTGTGTGTTAATAATACTAGGTGCAACGAACATCAAGGAACTTACCCATTGTTAATCTTCGCGGCCAGAGCATTCGCGATAGCAAATGGAAGAAACACCAGAGACTGAAACAAGAGATATTTGGCCATTATTTTGTATTAATCTTGCACTCTGTGTATGCAACAAAGCAAAACAAATAAGGCCATTATAAGCAACAGACATACCATGCACATTCCAGTTTTTAGACCTTTGGGCTCGTCACACAAGTGAGCAAGTATCATCCTTCCCTGTCCATGCATGACAATTTCATTCATAATATGGAAAAACAAGTGGCCTACCCCAACTTGCTTGGGAAAAAGGCATTGATGTTGTTCATGATCATTGGTTAGTTTATGCGCTAGGCCCACTTTTAAGTCCATCCATAAGAACAGAGTCAAACTGTTTCACCACGAAAAGCAACATGCAATAGGACAAATAACATCGAGGAACACAGGACTATCTGCATCTGTGGTGTATGTTAGTTGTAAGGTGATTTATTTCTCCATGTTAGTCATACCCAAGTCATTAGGTGCTTTACGAATTCCATATGTCCAGGTGCATAAGACCTATCCAGTTCCCCCCATATAACTCTACTTGCACACCGTGCATGAACTTTTCTGAATTTATCATTTCAGATCACAAAGGAGAGTCAAAGTTTTGAAAGCAATCGCCTTCAGATTAAGGGAAGCATATCATATCTATAAAAACAAATTTACATTGAACTGAGAATTCTCATCGTAATCATGTGTAGTCTACTACCAGTTGATCTAAAGTAAGGGTCAGACCAATGCATCAAAAGTCATTTAGTTTTGGCTGTTTGAGTGCTTAGTCAATTTTGAGTTAAATTCATGTCAGGGACAAAAATAACGGTTTGTCTGCTCCACAGGCGCCTGCTTTTTGGTTAAAAGGCAGTCGATCTTGTGGGACACTGAACCTACATTCAACTGTTGCTTTTTAAACCATAATCGATGTGAACCTCTTAGGAGGCGTGTAACAACTATCTTTTCAATGAAATGAAACGCAAAGAGTCCTTTGCGTCCTTTGCGTTTTCTCGAAAAAACATTCAACTGTTGATTTTTTAACCAGATTGCACAAAAAGCAAAAGGAATTCAATTTTACAAATAAAGAACCATGGAGCTAGTGAACCCCAAGATTTTTTTCTTTTTCATATGCATAGTTGTAAATCTGCAACTGACTTCGACTGTTATATGATTAAAAAAACAGCCGCTTGCGTTTTAGCAGGCCGATAAATATGAAAAGTACATTATTGCATATTACTAACTATACTCAGCAATTCAGATTCAAGGGACCCAAGAACAAAATGCAACTTACAACCAAATATCCAAAAGCAGAACCAGTTCCGATCACAAGCAGATGTGGCTGGTTCCTCATGATATCTGAAGGAGAAAGATAACACCTGCATAACAAGATAAATAAAACTAGTGTTCCATTCAGAGTTATATTTTGTAATATACACAATGAGAAGACATTCTTATCACATACCAGACAGCAACTCCAGCTAACAGCGCAACAAATGGAAGGAGCTGCAAGCCAGATGTAAAGTCTAAGCATCAAGGGCGCACAAAATATAGTGAGTTAAAACAAAAAAAAATGGCATTGTTCCTTAAATCAGGAATATAGACTATTTTTAAAAATGTTGGCAATGAGCACTCGTCAAAGATAAAAAAAAAAACTATAAAATTAACTCACCAGCTAAGACCTGACTTTGCCATTTTAGATGCTCTAGTGGTCTATAAGCTTTAGGAGGAACTAGTTCTTTCTCTTTGTACAATCTTATGCACTTGTAATTTTGTTGTGCAAAGATATACAAGCTAAGTGACAAAAAACTATCCATATATGTGCAAATAATATTCAAATCATTGCTTGCTGATGGCCTGGAATTTGCAAAAGGACTCTAGCCCAAGACAGCTTCTACAACTTCAAATATTAACAGCTTTAAGTATTTTACATACAGGAATTCCAAGAACTTACCATTGCTAATGCTAGTTCCATGCTTCCTTTTCGTGCATCAACAACTTTTTGGACATTACCGATACTGTGTAACAGGAGAATCAGTGTTTAAGCGAGGAATATCAGCAAGACATATGTACCACAGTGTTGTACTGCTGTTTATTAGGTTACGTGAACATGGAATAAATGCGACAAACACATTCCTTACAAGACACTAATCCGTTTGAATCAATTATTCGATAAATGTCACAGCAGTTTTGGGTATGAAAAATTGCACAATAGGCATATGAATCAGTCATTTGTTAACTTCATGTGATGGACCTGTGAAAAAAGTTACTCGAAAAATAAAAATAGAGAGAGATTTGAACTCACTTGGATCCAACTGTTGGGATTACAGCAAACAGGATCATAAGAATCAGCACAATAACGTACATGGGGATTTCTGATAAAAGTGAAAGAAACAAAATCAGAAGCAGTTTCTGTTAATAGTAACGTTGAGTATATGTGTACTATATGTTGGCAATACAGCCAGCCAATGTAAGCTGTAACTCTTGCGCTGAAAAGAGTAAAGCAAATTGTACATACATATACTGAGAGGCCTATGTTAGTCCCTAAAGCAACATACCTGGAACAAACGGAAGTGGAACCAAACTAATTAGGGGGATAGATTTCCGAAAATCTTGCGCCCACCATTCAGCACCTAGATCGGGAGATAGAAGTGGTTATATAAAAGGAATATACTAAAACATAATAAACACAGAGTTATGTGAACATCAAGTCCTGCTTAGGAAAATTACCAGTAAAAAAGGTAAAGAGGTGGGAGACATAGATCAGCATCAGGCCTTCTGTTGGTCCATTTATTACAGGAAGAATGAGTGTATTTGTAAAGTAGCTGGCAGCATGAGAAATGCAGCGTCAGTAAACAGCAAGAAGAATTTCAACAAATCAATGCAGTAGAAAATATTGTGAAGTAGAAAAAATGATGAGAAATCAAACATAAAAAATAGCATTTTGAATGTTCACGAAGCAGATGTTGAGCCGACTGCTAAGTTTCTTATGTGATCAGTGATCACTAAAAGAACTAGAAGAAATAATACAATAAACTGAGTGATAAGAAAATGGATACATGTAATATGCCAATTTGAAACTCAACTGTGACGAAAATTATCAATAAGTCACCATACATTTGGTGGCATATACTGGTATACGACACACAGAAAAGATTCAGTTGTATTGTTTGGCAAAATCAATCTTCATGCTGCAGCATGTACGGATTACGTAGTTTAAACCCATTATTACAGAAGGAAGGTCACAAGTTCATAATGAAATGAAAAAAGGAAACATTTTGGACAAGAGATTATTTTTTTAAGAGATGTGGAATATGCACACAAATATGAGTTCCAAGGGACTTACTGTTCCCATGTTGCCAGATAAAATGGAACAGCAGCAACAATCCAGAAACAGAATGTCAACCTTCCACACATCAAGGTGCTTCCAAGGGCCAAAGCTTCAAACTAACCCAGCATAAGGATGAACGCAGTCAAGATAGATAATACATATATCTTTTTGTAAGGGGAAGTGAAAGGTCTTAAAAGAAATCCTTACAGCACAGGCAAGGGCATCACATCCTGCCAAATGACAAATTTGCAGAGTGTAAGGTCACGAGAGAGAGAGAGAGAGAGAGAGAGAGAGAGAGAGAGAGAGAGAGAAGGAAATAAATACCATGATCAAAAAGTTCTCCTAGAGGACTTGATGAGCTGGTGCGCCTCGCTTGTTTACCATCAACAGCATCGAAAGTCTAGCAGGAACAAAACAATCTATCAATTGAAGCCCATGAACTTAGATGGCATGATAAGTTCCAGTTTAAGTAGAACTCTAGATAAATGAAGACAAAGGGGTAAATAAACACAGAACACTATGGCAGAAGAAAAGACACCAGGTAAGTTGAAAATGTGTGGTTATCAAAAGGAATTGCTGAAGACCACTCAGAGATAACTCTATAGAATACGACGGCAAATTGTTACCACAGCCTAGACACAGGGCACTATGGCAGAAGAAAATACACCAGGTAAGTTGAAAATGTCATGGTTGTCAAAAGGAAATTGTTGAAACTTTGACCACTTAGAGATAACTCTATACAATACGACGGCAAATTGTTAAAGTCTAGATATTGGCATTATTGGTGTGTTTTGGGTAGTTGTACTTGCATCGGTCAGATAAACCAGTTTAGAACAAGGTTCAGAAAAGTTCTAGGCGTTAATTCCTAGTTTTGCCTCTGCCTAGCGCCCATCTCGTCGAAGCGCGCGCCTAGGCACGCCTTATTTAACCACATACTCCATACTCTCACCAACTTATATATTTGTATGCATGTCTTTAAAGCAAAATAATTCGTCTACACAGAAACAGGCTTAATTTTAATCAGAACTGCCCACTAAGAGTGATTCTCCCTCATTCTGCTACATCAAATAAGGGGTGTAAGCTCAACTGTACATCAGTACTTGGCATATTTCTCCAGATTCAACCACTTAGTGAGATAAAACTTATATAATTAGGTGGCTGTGCTTTTTTTTTCTCTCGAAAATGAGCCGTGCGAAGTGCGAACACTGAATAACAATACTCCCTTATATTAAAAAAAACTCCCTCTGTCCCTATTTACATGGCATCCTCGTTTTTCATGATTTAACTTTGACCATTAATTTGACCAATAAAACATGAGTCATGTGTCATAAGAATTATACCATTAGAAACTTTATTTGAAAATGAATTCAATTCTATACTTTTTGTGACATACAACACATGTTTGGTTGGTCAAATTGATGGTCAAAGTTGGGAGTATGAACAAGGGCAGTGGGAGTATGAACAAACAACACAACGTCCTTCTTTGCCGTAGATTTTACAGTTCGTGTCACAGTAAGAAGTTAAGCCAACTGATAAGCAATAATAGCAAGTATTTACGGAAATTTCACATTGAACACTAGCTTAAGCAATATAATGATGCTCTTTGGTAACCAAACAGGAAAATTTGTATCGACTGGAGCAAGAAATAGTTATCCATTTGAAATCTGAAGCTTAATCTCACACACCTGATACAAGAAGAGAAGTACTCCATGGGCAAGATGGACCCACCGCGGGGGAGCTGTGTCAAGGTGGGGTGAATAAATCTGTGAAAAATAGAGTTATAAGTGGGGAAAAAGACATTACCTAAAAAGGTGTAATGCATCTTAAGGTGAACAAAATAAATAAAGATACTCACATAGCTAAGCAGCGCAGATGTAAGTAGAAACATAAATCCTGTGAGCGTGATCTGAAATTTTGGAAAGGGTCACTACTGACTGCACCAAATAATAAACCCAAGCAAGAATTGACAATATGTTGATCAATCTCTTACCATGTTTGGTCTATATGTTGGTCCACACATGCAATAGAAGAAAAAGATAAGTTAGTTCAGAAGTTCTGCCTAAAAGAATAAAAGAGGAACTTGAAAGCATTTGCCTGCTGTTTACCCAAGACTAGATTTCATTTTACTATACAATATGCATATGTAGCACTATGAAGGTGCAATTGCACGTTTTCTGTTTAGAACAACCGGCATAGCAAACCATTGACTATTTACAGCTGGACAGATTAAGCTAATGTACAAACTAATTGGCAATCCACACAGTTCTAGGGAGTTTTGACATAAGAACAAGACTTGAGTCATATTGACCTGCCTCAGTTCAAAGCGATTTTGTGCGGGGTACAGCTTGTGGAGCCTGCCCTAAATTCCCAAACTGCAGCATCCTTCTTGCTAGCGCATCTACTCTTCACGATTTGACCACGGCACCCTACATACACGCTAGAGGCGAGAAAGGAGCGGGGAGCAGAGTTGCGGAAGGGGACTCACGGCATCCATAGCGGGAAGAGGGTGACGCAGCGGCTCCAGAAGGGCTGGAGCACGTACTTGGCCACCACCGAGTGGTCCTGCCCGCTGTAGCGGTAGCGCTTCAGCGTCTCCACGCCGTGCGCGCCGATGTACACCATCTCCGCTCGGGCTGCCGGCGAGGTGAGGGGCGGCGACTGCGGCGGCGGTCCCGAAGGCGGATGGGGTTCTGTGGAGGGTTGAGAAGGTTCTGGAAGGGTCGGGAGGGTGCTGGATCGCGGTGCCGCGAACCGGGTCGGCGGCGAGATCGGGAGGCGGAGGGGAGTTGGGAACTCGATGGAGTGGGAGTATATTCCTATTCGACTGAGCAGTCAACAGGACGACACCGCTGCCAGGGTGTGGGTCCCACCACTCTCGATTGGCCCACACGGGAGCCTTTTCGGTTCCAGGGGCCGACACCTGTTCTTTCCCGTTTCAATTTTTTTCTGAGAGATAGGGCATCTTCTGTCTTGATTCAGACTTAATTAGTAGACACGTCTTCATCTACACCTACCAAAAGGGAGATGTGTTACCTACACGTGTAAAACTCTGGAAAAGTATCTAACTTCAAATATTGTCGGACATTTTGCTCTTTTAGAGAAAAGAGCACGTAAAATTGTCTGCTTTTTTTTGTGAGAGGAAATTGCATACTTTATTATGTGCTACCAATACTTTATATTTCATTTCCTCCGTTTCAAGATATGAGTGTCACAACTTTTATATATACAAATGTATATATAACTAGGGACTATCTATTTGTCAATCGAGTGTTTTCCTTTTGGGCATCACTCGAAAAATCAAACCAATCAGAACGTTACAGCTGTCAAACAGGTTACAGCTGCCAAACAGAGCTACAGTTGTTTGTGTGCGATCAAAAAAGACCCAAAAAGTTCTTTTCTGGTTCTTTTGTCCGGCCCATTGGCTGACAAAGCTGGAAAGCTAACGGATATTTTGTCCTCGCTTCTCTTCTTGCAACACAAGAAAAACACACAACCTTCTAGAAACTCGCTACAACGAGATCCGGACGAAAAAGAGGGGCAAAAGAACGAGAATAAAAACACCGGAAGAGGGAGCCACTTTACCCCAAGATCTAGACGAGGGAGAGGGTCAACGAGAGGGAAGGAGGAGAGCGGTGGTACTTACCGGATCTCTTGTAGGAGAGGAGGACAAGAGCACAGGATGGAACAAGATGATGGTGATGGAGGGAAAACCCAATCTGTTGATGCGGATCCTGGTTTGGAGAATCGGCAAGCTAGCCAGGTTTGTCCGTTCTTCCCCGATCTCGCCTGTTCTTCCTGCAAGAACAAAGATTTGATTTTCCATGAGAAACCAGCAAGAAGTTTCACTCTACTTCTTCCTCGTTATTCTTGTTGTTGTAGAAACCGCTTGTCATGTACTTGCTATGAAGAAAATGGTTCCTAAACTCCTGTTACGCTACTTCTATGAATAAAATGATTTGTCATTTAATTTGGTCTGGAAAGTACTTGCATCGACAGACAAAGTTTAGGAAAAATGGTTGATGTACAGACTACTTCTATGAAGAAAAGCACTCGTCACATATTTTGGTTAGAAACTAGCATACACAGACAGGAATTCTAGAAAGTGGTTCATGTACTACTAGTTGTCATAACCTCTGGTGAGCTAGAATCCAAGCATACATTGACATGCCAAAAAAATGCAAAGAAAGAAAACATTGACAGGATACACAGTGGAGATTATTTTCCTACAAACTAGCATATACTGACATGCCAAAATATACAAGAAAAACATTGACAGTGATAATACATACCGGCTTTGCAGATAATTTTGAGTCGAGCGAGATAATTTTGAGTTAGTGCTAAAAGAGATGAAACGTCATAATTAACTAGATGGCATACAGACCATTTTGAACCTATTCAAAAAAATGGACAAACTGGTATGTATTAGGAGGGCACGGGGAGGAGTTGATCAAATGACTAACATTTGGGACATCCAGGCCACGGGTGACTACATCAGTGGCAACCATGATAGGAGTCAAGCCAGACTTGAAAGGATCTCAATGCTCTTTCCCTCTGCTTCATATAACAAGCAAACAAAAATCAATCTATAGTAAGACAAAAGATGAGAGTAAAAAAAGAAAATGGCAAAGAAGTGCTATGTCACACACAAGCATGGTTACATGGAAATCAAGTAGCAGCTCTCTCTGAGGTACATGACTTAGTTACATGTGCTTCTTTGTATGTCTTAGTTACATCTGCTACATGTGGAACTGTCCGATAATTTTTATCAAGTATCTGATATATACAAGACAAAAGATGTTGTCTATTTGTAAAAAAGAAATTCAAGTACATTCTGGATCAACTACAAAAAGTCAACATTGATACTGTAATGACAAATACAAATTATTTGTTCAATTGTACAGCTAAATGAAGCAAGTTTGACAAGAGGTGCACACAAATGCACCTCTTGGTCCTAAGCTAGACATGTAACTCAAGCAAGAATCATGGAAAATTAATCTTGGTCCTAAGCTATCAGTGTTGACATAGTGATACGTCTCCAACGTATCTATAATTTCCGATGTTCCATGCTTGTTTTATGACAATACCAACATGTTTTGTTCACACTTTATATCATTTTTATGCGTTTTCCGGAACTAACCTATTGACGAGATGCCGAAAGGCCGATTCTGTTGTTCTGCTGTTTTTGGTTTCGAAATCCTAGTAAGGAAATATTTTCGGAATCGGACGAAATCAATTCGGGGATCTTATAATTTCGCGAAGCTTCCAGAGCACCGGAGAAGGGCCAGAGAGGTGCCAGGGGGGGGCCCACACCACACCCCGGCGCGGCCAGGGGGGGGGGGCGCCCCCTATGGTTTGGGCAGCCCGTGGCCCCTCCGACTCCGATTCTTCGCCTATATAAGCCGTCGTGACCTAAAAACATCGACAGAAAGAACCACGAGACGAAAACCCATCCAGAGCCGCCGCCATCGCGAAAGTCAATTTCGGGGGACAGAACTCTCTGTTCCGGCACCCTGCCGGGACGGGGAATTGCCCCCGGAACCGTCTCCACCGCCGTCTCCACCGCCATCTTCACCGCCATCGCTGCCTCCATGATGAGGAGGGAGTAATCCATCCTCGAGGCTGAGGGCTTCGCTGTAGCTATGTGGTTCATCTCTCTCCCATGTACCTCAATACAATAATCTCATGAGCTGCTTTACATGATTGAGATTCATATGAGTTTGTATCACTACTATCTATGTGCTACTCTAGTGATGTTATTAAAGTAGTTCTATTCCTCCTGCACGTGTGTAAAGACGACAGTGTGTGCACCGTGTTAGTACTTGGTTTGTGCTATGATCATGATCTCTTGTAGATTGCGAAGTTAACTATTGCTATGATAATATTGATGTGATCTATTCCTCCTACATATGCATGAAGGTTACGGTGTGCATGCTATGCTAGTACTTGGTTTAGTCTGTTGATCTATCTTACACTAAAGGTTACTAAAATATGAGCATTATTGTGGAGCTTGTTAACTCCGGCATTGAGGGTTCGTGTAATCCTACGCAATGTGTTCATCATCCAACAAAAGTGTAGAGTATGCATTTATCTATTCCGTTATGTGATCAATGTTGAGAGTGTCCACTAGTGAAAGTGTAATCCCTAGGCCTTGCTCCTAAATACTGCTGAGTTACTATCGCTTGTTTCTTGTTTCTATGCGTTACTATCTGCTGCAATACTACCACCACCAACTACACGCCAGCAAGCTATTTTCACGGCACCGTTGCTACTGCTCATACTTATTTATACCACCCGTATTTCACTATCTCTTCGCCGAACTAGTGCACCTATTAGGTGTGTTGGGGACACAAGAGACTTCTTGCTTCGTGGTTGCGGGGTTGCATGAGAGGGATATCTTTGACCTCTTCCTCCCCGAGTTCGATAAACCTTGGGTGATCCACTTAAGGGAAAACTTGCTCGCTGTTCTACAAACCTCCGCTCTTGGGGGCCCAACACTGCCTACGGGAAAGGAGGGGAACGTAGACATCAAGCTATTTTCTGGCGCTCGTTGCCGGGAGGAAAGGTAAAAAGGCACTCATACTCCGGTTCCAGGTAATAGTACTTTTCTGGCGCCATTGTGTTTATGCTCGAAGCTATTTCCTTTAGATCCTGCAATTGCATCTTTTTGTTTCTTGTTTTTATTTACACTAGTTAGGCATAATGGAAAACAACAAAAAATTTAGTGAGCTTTTTAATCTTTTTCCTGATTTAGAATTGTTTGGTGCAAACATTAAAAAACCAATGGAACCTCATTTGCATGCTAGTAGCGATGTTATTAGTATGAATGCAATTACTGCTAATGCTATGGAGAAGTCTAAGCTTGGGGAAGCTAGTTCTTGTGATCTTTTTAGCTTCCCATCTTTAGGGGAGAAGATTTGCTCTGATAATACTTTATCTCCCATATGCGATAACTCTAATGATGCTTGTGATATTTTAAATGCACCTACTAAAAGTACCCCATATAAAATACCTATGAAAATTATTGAACGTGTTATGGATAACCGCTATGAAGGGGATGGAACTGTGCATCCTGGAGATCATTTACTGATTTTGCATGAATTATGCGGGTTATTCAAGTGTGCAGGTATCTCTATGGATGAAGTGAAGAAGAAATTATTCTCTATGTCGTTGTCTGGTAAAGCGGCGCATTGGCATAAACTGCTGAAGGATGAGCATTCTCTTGATTGGAAGGATATTGTGCATCTATTTTATTCTAAATTCTATCCTCCAAGTGAAATTCACAAAGACCGAAACCGAATATATAATTTCTGGCCTCATGATGGAGAGAGTATTGCCCAAGCATGGGAGAGATTGAAGTCTTTAATGCTCAAATGCCCCAATCATGAGCTTCCGGGTAATATCATTATTGATAATTTCTATGCAAGACTTTCTTCTCAAGATAAGACCTTGCTTGGATGCTACTTGTTCCGGATCATTCACGCGCAACAAAGAAGAGTTTAAAAGGGACCTTCTTGATCGGATTAAGGAGAACGGCGAAGATTGGGAGAACGACAAAGGTAAAGAGTCGAGTATAAATTATGATTATGAATGCATTGAAACTTTTATGGATACCGATAAATTTCGAAATATGAGTGCTACTTATGGTCTTGACTCTCAAGTTGCTGCAAATCTTTATAAAGCCTTTGCTTCTCATTTTGAATTGCCTAAAAAGAATTTTGATAAGTATCATGAACCTTTTAAAGAGGCTTGTATGAAGAATGAAATTGTTGTTAATTATTGTAATGAGCATGCTCAAACTCCTAAGAATGTTATTTCCTATAAGCATGTTAATTTTTGTGGAATACATAGACCTTGTGGAATTAATCAAATCAAAGATGAATATTGTATCCATCATGCTAATGAAAAAACTAGAAAGTGGTTTAGGGCTCTAGATGATCTTGGTAAAAAAGTTTGTGCCCTCTATCCTTTTATTTGTGAAGTTTGCCATGAAGTGGGTCATTTTAATTTTCAATGCTCCTCCAATGATAATTTGAACCCAATGAGTGCTGCAAATTTGTATTGTGATGATGAAATTACTCCTAATCAGCATGATGAACTTACTTTATTTTTGGGGTGTGAAGAACTGTCGAGAAAAATCTCTTTGTTACATATGAGTGATCTTGATATTGATGATGTCCTTCATGGGTGTTTTTCTTATTGCATTGATAATAGCCATACAAATAGTTACATAGAAAATATTGTAGAAGATGACACCTTGCCAAAATATGATAGGACCGCTGTGTGTTTTCAAATAATTAATGAAAAGGAGGGATCCTCCCAAGTTTCTTCTATTGTTTCTGAAAGCAAATCAGGTTATGCGGACAAGCCACCCTTCAAACCTCTTCCTCCTAAAGAAGGGAACGAGGAGAAGGAAGAGAAGAAGAAGAAGAAGGGAACGAAGAAGAAGAAGAAGAAGAAGAAGAAGAAGAAGGAGAATAAAAAGAAAGAGGTAACGGCGTATCCCCGCGTGAATGAGATAACGCTAGGTAACCGTAAGTATGTTGCTCCTAATGATTATTGTGACAATGAATCTGAATACGATGATCTTCCTATGCCCTTTACATACATTAGCGATCATGATTTGAATGAGCACACTACTTTTGATATTACAAATCTACGGGAAACTAATTCTGAAAATGATGATAATAATTGCCATAGTGTCAGTACTATCCATGCTTCCTCCCATAATGATATAGAAAGCTTTAAGCTTGGGGAAGAGGTGTTTGAAAATCCTTTAGCTACTGGTCATTATGTTCTTGATACATCTCCTTCTAATAACAATGATGGTGTGGACACAGATAAACCGACTGTGAAAGATAACTATTCTATTTCCTATGATGACACTGTGCCCCCGATCTCTGATGATTATTATAAAGAATTCTATGATATAGGTTCTAATTATCCTTATGAAACTTGTCATAGTCATGATTGGATTACTAAAAACAATTCCCTTAATACGCAATTTGTTTACCATGTTCAAATTCTTGATAATAATCTTACTCCAATGACTATTAATGAGAATAACTCTTCTTATGCCAAATTTAATGATACTTCTATGCATATGAACCATGATAAGAATGTTTTAAGTGATGGGTATATTGTGGATTTCATCAATGATGCTACTGAAAGTTATTATGAGAGAGGGAAATATGGTTATATGCATTTCAATAATATTAAGTTTCCCCTCTTTATGTTGAGAATCTTGAAGTTACTCGTGTTTTATCCTCTTATGCTTGTCACTTTGTTCTTCATGAATTCATTTGTGTACAAGACTCCTCTTCATAGGAAGCATGTTAGACTTAAATGTGTTTTGGATTTGCTTCTTGATGCTCTCTTTTGCTCCGGATACTATTTCTGCGAGCGCAACATTAAACTGCTGAGCCCATCTTAACGGCTATAAAGAAAGAACTTCTTGGGAGATAACCCATGTGTTTATTTTGCTACAGTACTTTGTTTTATATTTGTTTCTTGGAAGTTGTTTACTACTGTAGCAACCTCTCCTTATCTTAGTTTTATGTTTTGTTGTGCCAAGTAAAGTCTTTGATAGTAAAGTAAATACTAGATTTGGATTACTGCGCAGTTCCAGATTTCTTTGCTGTCACGAATCTGGGTCTAATTCTCTGTAGGAAACTCAGAAAATTATGCCAATTTACGTGAGTGATCCTCAGATATGTACGCAACTTTCATTCAATTTGGGAATTTTCATTTGAGAAAGTCTGGTGCCCTTTTAAAATTCGTCTTTACGGACTGTTCTGTTTTGACAGATTCTGCCTTTTATTTCGCATTGCTTCTTTCACTTGTGTTGGGTGGATTTCTTTGTTCCATTACCTTCCAGGTAGCTTTGAGCAATGTCCAGAAGTGTTAAGAATGATTGTGTCACCTCTGAACATGTGAGTTTTTGATTATGCACCAACCCTCTAATGAGTTTGTTTCGAGTTTGGTGTGGAGGAAGTTTTCAAGGGTCAAGAGAGGAGGATGATATGCTATGATCAAGAAGAGTGAAAGCTCTAAGCTTGGGGATGCCCCGGTGGTTCACCCCTGCATATTTCAAGAAGACTCAAGCGTCTAAGCTTGGGGATGCCCAAGGCATCCCCTTCTTCATCGACAAATTATCAGGTTCCTTCTCTTGAAACTATATTTTTATTCGGCCACATCTTATGTACTTTACTTGGAGCGTCTGTGTGCTTTTGTTTTTGTTTTTGTTTTTGTTTGAATAAATGCTTGTGTGGGAGAGAGACACGCTCCGTTGGTTCATATGAACACATGTGTTCTTAGCTTTGTCTTTTAGTGTTCATGACGAAGGTTAAAGCTGCTTCGTTCATTTTTATATGGTTGGAATTGGAAAATGCTACATGTAGTAATTGGTATGATGTCTTGAATAACTTGATACTTGGCAATTGTTGTGCTCTTATTTAAGCTCTTGCATCATATACCTTGCACCTATTAGTGAAGAAATACATAGAGCTTGTTAAAATTTGGTTTGCATGAGTGGTTTCTCTAGAGTCTAGATATTTTCTAGTAAGATGTTTGAACAACAAGGAAGACGATGTATAGTTTTATGATGCTTGTAATATGTCTTTTACGTGAGTTTTGCTGTACTAGTTCGTGCTTGTGTTTGCTTCAAACAACTTTGCTGGCCTAAACCTTGTATCGAGAGGGAATACTTCTCATGCATCCAAAATCCTTGAGCCAACCACTATGCCATTCGTGTCCACCATACCTACCTACTACATGGTATTTATCCGCCATTCCAAAGAAAATTGCTTGAGTGCTACCTTTAAAATTCCATCATTCACCTTTGCAATATATAGCTCATGGGACAAATAGCTTAAAAACTATTGTAGTATTGAATATGTACTTATGCACTTTATTTCTTATTAAGTTGCTTGTTGAGCGATAACCATGTTTCTGGGGACGCCATCAACTATTCCTTGTTGAATATCATGTGAGTTGCTATGCATGTCCGTCTTGTCTGAAGTAAGAGAGATCTACCACCTTTATGGTTGGAGCATGCATATTGTTAGAGAAGAACTTTGGGCCGCTAACTAAAGCCATGATTCATGGTGGAAGTTTCGGTTTTGGACACATATCCTCAATCTCATATGAGAATAATAATTGTTGCCACATGCTTATGCATTAAAGAGGAGTCCATTATCCGTTGTCCATGTTGTCCCGGTATGGATGTCTAAGTTGAGAATAATCAAAAGCGAGAAATCCAAAATGCGAGCTTTCTCCTTAGACCTTTGTACAGGGCGGCATGGAGGTACCCCATTGTGACACTTGGTTAAAACATGTGCATTGCAAAGATCCGGTAGTCCAAGCTAATTAGGACAAGGTGCGGGCACTATTAGTATGCTATGCATGAGGCTTGCAACTTGTAAGATATAATTTACATGATGCATATGCTTTATTACTACCGTTGACAAAATTGTTTCGTGTTTTAAAAATAAAAGCTCTAGCACAAATATAGCAATCAATGCTTTCCTCTTTGAAGGACCATTCTTTTACTTTTATTGTTGAGTCAGTTCACCTATCTTTCTCCACCTCAAGAAGCAAACATTTGTGTGAACTTGTGCATTGATTCTTACATACTTGCTTATTGCATTTGTTATATTGCTTTGCATTGACAACTATCCATGAGATAAACATGTTACAAGTTGAAAGCAACCGCTGAAACTTAATCTTCCATAGTGTTGCTTCAATGTCTCTACTAAGAATTTATTGCTTTATGAGTAACTCTTATGCAAGACTTATTGATGCTTGTCTTGAAAGTACTATTCATGAAAAGTCTTTGCTATATGATTCAATTGTTTACTCATTGCATTAACATTGTTTTGAATCACTGCATTCGTCTCATATGCTTTACAATAGTATGATTAAGATTATGTTGGTAGCATGTCACCTCAGAAATTATCTTTTATCGTTTACCTACTCGAGGACGAGTAGGAACTAAGCTTGGGGATGCTGATACGTCTCCAACGTATCTATAATTTCCGATGTTCCATGCTTGTTTTATGACAATACCAACATGTTTTGTTCACACTTTATATCATTTTTATGCGTTTTCCGGAACTAACCTATTGACGAGATGCCGAAAGGCCGGTTGCTGTTTTCTGCTGTTTTTGGTTTCGGAAATCCTAGTAAGGAAATATTTTCGGAATCGGACGAAATCAATTCCGGGGATCTTATAATTTCGCGAAGCTTCCAGAGCACCGGAGAAGGGCCAGAGAGGTGCCAGGGGGGCCCACACCACACCCCGGCGCGGCCAGGGGGGGGCGCGCCCCCCTATGGTTTGGGCAGCCCGTGGCCCCTCCGACTCCGATTCTTCGCCTATATAAGCCGTCGTGACCTAAAAACATCGACAGAAAGAACCACGAGACGAAAACCCATCCAGAGCCGCCGCCATCGCGAAAGTCAATTTCGGGGGACAGAACTCTCTGTTCCGGCACCCTGCCGGGACGGGGAATTGCCCCCGGAGCCGTCTCCACCGCCATCTTCACCGCCATCGCTGCCTCCATGATGAGGAGGGAGTAATCCATCCCCGAGGCTGAGGGCTTCGCTGTAGCTATGTGGTTCATCTCTCTCCCATGTACCTCAATACAATAATCTCATGAGCTGCTTTACATGATTGAGATTCATATGAGTTTGTATCACTACTATCTATGTGCTACTCTAGTGATGTTATTAAAGTAGTTCTATTCCTCCCTGCACGTGTGTAAAGACGACGAGTGTGTGCACCGTGTTAGTACTTGGTTTATGCTATGATCATGATCTCTTGTAGATTGCGAAGTTAACTATTGCTATGATAATATTGATGTGATCTATTCCTCCTACATATGCATGAAGGTTACGGTGTGCATGCTATGCTAGTACTTGGTTTAGTCTGTTGATCTATCTTACACTAAAGGTTACTAAAATATGAGCATTATTGTGGAGCTTGTTAACTCCGGCATTGAGGGTTCGTGTAATCCTACGCAATGTGTTCATCATCCAACAAAAGTGTAGAGTATGCATTTATCTATTCCGTTATGTGATCAATGTTGAGAGTGTCCACTAGTGAAAGTGTAATCCCTAGGCCTTGCTCCTAAATACTGCTGAGTTACTACTGCTTGTTTCTTGTTTCTATGCGTTACTATCTGCTTGCAATACTACCACCACCAACTACACGCCAGCAAGCTATTTTCTCGGCACCGTTGCTACTTGCTCATACTTATTTATACCACCTGTATTTCACTATCTCTTCGCCGAACTAGTGCACCTATTAGGTGTGTTGGGGACACAAGAGACTTCTTGCTTCGTGGTTGCGGGGTTGCATGAGAGGGATATCTTTGACCTCTTCCTCCCTGAGTTCGATAAACCTTGGGTGATCCACTTAAGGGAAAACTTGCTGCTGTTCTACAAACCTCTGCTCTTGGGGGCCCAACACTGTCTACAGGAAAGGAGGGGGAACGTAGACATCACATAGCATGCCATATATTTCAGACTAAATTTGTTGATTATATTGTGTAGCCGTATTCTAGATTATAATGTCCAGCCATTGCTGTTTTACAAATGCTGCTAAGGAAAAAAGATAGGTCAACACAGAAGAATTCATACACATGCTTTTTACCTCTTGTGTTCTGTCACCATGGATTGCTCGTTGCGGGTAAAACTTTGTTGTATAGCCAATACCTTGTCTCCAAGAAAACTAGTGTTACAGTGCTGCTGCGGCTCAACAAACAATTAAACTAACATAAGAAAGTGTACTTTCACAAAAAGCCTGAAGCTAGTCTCTGGATAGAAGCAAATATTAGGCAAAAAATATATCAAAAGCACACATTGTTGTATATCATTGAGAGCATGTCACACCCGAAGTGTATTTCAGTTTTGTCTGACAGAGAAAAATGCAAATTTACAGGGTCAGTATACACAACTGATGCAGGACATGATATTTCTTGGCAGTCAAGGAGACCTTCTTTACAGAACATGTCATATTTGGAACTGCTTGGTGTGGGTCCATCAAATCAGGTGTGTGTCTTGGGAAAGAAGTAAATACACATTGCATATTTGAAAAAAACATTTAATCTTTTTTGTGTGTTGTTTATATTTCGGAATGAAAACATGTTTGACACACAGGATGCACACCATGGTGTTCGATTGGCTGATGGTTGCGACTATGTAAGCTTGCAGTCTACATGTTTTAAAACATCATAGTGCTTGATTGTTTTAGACTAATTAATTCAGAATTGCTTAAACATGCAGACAGATAGCATCATTGAAGGAAAAAGATCCGACATTGGACTTCGGATGATAATCCATGGGGAGTTGGTTTGTTTGAAAACATGGCAATAGAAGAGGTAAACTTCCAAGTTCAAAAGACATGTGTTGTTCCAGTGCTAAAAAGCGAAAAATCCCTTAGATGAAGAAAATTTCTTTTACATTACTTATTTCTTCACAGGTAGTGTTTGAAGAACCACAATTTGCTGCTCCCGATACTGGAAGTTCACAGAGTGCTAACAAAGAAGCTACAGTGGATGCTAGTGCTGAATCAAATGATGGAAATCAAAAAGAAATGCTCTCATCAGAGGATATTGAAGATTTCTTTGAAAATGAAAGAAGGAAGACAGAAGGTGTTACTGAAAACAGCATAGAAGAAGATTTGAAACCTTGTATGGGGATGAAGTTCAGTACCAAAGAAGAAGGGCAGCAATTTTTCAATTTCTACTCCAGGGTTGTTGGTTTCTCTGTTGCTGTTGTCAACAGTTATAGAACAACAAGTAAGAAACGCAACAATGAGATAACTAAAGTTGTTATGCAGTGCAACAAGCATGGTAGGACAGCACAAGTTGATAGAGAGCAATTGGTACCTCAAAGGAGAAGCACAGTCATAACAAAAACAGGTTGCAAAGTGGAAATGCGGATTACGGAGAAGAACAAAGTTTGGGAAGTTACCCGGTTAAATCTTGAACACAACCATGAGCTTTCACCAAATAGCAGGTTCTTCCGGTCTCACAAGTACATGTCACCTGAAGAAAAAGACCTCAAGGACACTGAAGTACACGAACACACCTACAGGCAAGATTGTTGATATCTTAGCATATGTGAGAGGTGGAATTGGTTGTTTGCCATACACAAAGAAGATGGTCAGCAATTATGGCACTGAAATAAATAAAGAGCTACAAAATACTGGCATGATGGAAGTAGTAGAAATGTTCAACAAGAAACGAGCGGACGAGTCCTGGTTTCTACTATTCGTTCCAGATGGACGGTGATAACAAAGTTAGAAGCGTATTTTGGTCCGATCGAAATCAAGGTTATACTATGAGCAATGTGGGGATTGTCTTAGTTTTGACACAACTTTCCTTACAAACAAATACAATCTTCCATTTGCGCCATTTGTAGGAGTTTCACCTCATGGGAACACGGATTTGTTTGCATGTGCTTTCATTGTCGATGAAAAAGCGGACACCTTCAAATGGTTGTTTGAGCAATTTTTGACAGACAATGCATGGTGTTCCACCGGTGTCAATCATAACGAGATGGAGACAAAGCTATGAAAGCTGCGATAGAGGAAGTTTTTCCAAATGCTTTCCACAGATGGTGTCTTTTTCACATCAAGAAGAAAGCAGATGAGAAAATCACTACAGGATTTAAAGCCAATGAAGGATTGTATGAAGATTTTCAAGACATCATTGACAACTCTTTGACGGTAGAAGAATTTGAGTCACTTTGGCAGCAAATGATTCAGAACCATGGAGTTGAACATATTGAATATTTTGGAACACTTTGGGAAAACAGGCAGTATTGGGCACCCGTTTATTTCAAATCAAGGTTTTTCCCATTTATTCGGACAACTGCCGTGAAGTGAAGGTACTAATGCTATCTTCAAAAGAGGTGTTGGTGCAAAATTTAGTGTGACAAGTTTCATGAGAGAGTATCAAAGGATTCTAGACACCATACATGATAGAGAGGATGAATGCGATCACAGATCAAGGAACAAGAAAGTTGCTCAGGACAAATATTGGTCTAAGTTATACTTTGAAAGACAAGCACATCACTATTATAACATTGGTATTTTCTGGAAATTCCAATGGATTCTACAAGATATTACAAGGCTCATGACTACACGAGCAAGAAAATGATAAAATCTATGTTGTTTTCCAGGCAGCTAATTATCCTTTGAAAGAGCACAGGCCAAGGAATTTTGTTGTGCTTGTTGATACAGTCGCTCAAGAGTACTCTTGCATATGTTGCAAATTTCTGAAAGATGGCATTCTATGTTCACACATTTTGAAAGTTATGGTTCATTTGAACATACCTGAAATTCCAGAGAAGTATTTCATTGATCGTTGGAGGAAAAAGTCGATGAAGGTTCAGTTGATCAAAGAGCCAGAGATACATGGAGATAACCCTGCGCTTATGTTCAATGTACTGTCGAAAAGGCTTGTTCGAACAGCTTCAACTGCTTCAAAGAAGAAAAGAAAGTATAGTTACCTTCTGCAAGAAATAGATAGAATAGAGAAAGTTATGATTGACATGGACAATGAGGATGCGCAATCAACAGATGCAGTAACTATGACTACAAGGACAGTAACAAATGTTAGCTCAGGAAATGATGGTGATGCTACATCTGTGAACATTGAGCTACAAGACCCAGATGTTGTCAACACAGAAGGAAGACCTCGGATGCTCACAATAAGAGAGGCAATCAAGCAAAATAAATTTTACAGTTGCAGTCATTGTGGTTCTAATGAGCACACTATAAAGAAGTGCACAAACAAGGACAAGCACTATGATATACCTAAGCGCAAGAGGTCAAGGCCTAACCCGATGAAACGAGAAAAAGAGTAAGGAACCATCTGTAGTTCTTTATTTTTATTATTTGAGCAGCAGTATGACAGTACTCATGTTTTTAATTGTTGTTGGTTGCAATTTTCGTAAATTAATAAGACAGAGGAATTTAGTGTGAAAAATATACAAGCTTTGTTAATCATGTCTTGCTATTTCCTATGTTATGCAGGTGAGGCAACCAAGAAGAGCAAGAACAGTAAGCCTAAAAACACAGGTGGGCAGCCACAAAGTAAGAAGAAGTCCAAACTAGATGCAAGCAGTAGCAATGATCAAGTAGTTAACGAAGTTGATCAAGTAGTTAACGAAAGTCCAAACTAGATGCAAGCAGTAGCAATGATCAAGTAGTAGAAAAGAAGAACAGATGCTTAACAAAGCAGTTTTATGTGGTTGATATGAATGATGTAATAATCTAGATTTTGTTTGCCGAAATTGATGAACATTATGTTTGCTTTGACATTGATAGCAAAATGAGCTTACTCTGAGATTTTTAGCCCTTGTGTGTCCGCTGATGTGCTTCTTATTCTGATGTACTGCAGACATCAGTGGTGTCAGTAGCATTAACTGGAATCAGGAAATTCATAGAAAAATACATATACATTACTTGTTAACAAAAATAATGATTGGAAATGTATAGAACATCTGAGTAACATATGACAACATACAGGAAAAAATCTGAGGATAGAAAACATCTTAGAAGCCATGAAAACGCAGTAGCTTAGTACAGACAACATCTGAGCACTGACAATTACAGCCGACACATAGTACCAACCATCTTTGGTTCTAACTTTACACACTAGAAAATGTTTGTGGCCTTGAGTTTGACATATACGTTTGCATGCGAGAAAAAATCTAAGAAAAAAATCCTAGTACATTCCCCAACTCCGGTCGTCGGACGCCGGTGGTGATGAAGGACATTGCGTTTCGTCATTATAAGTACAACGAGTTAGCTAGCATCTTCACATGCCAACCTATGGAGAAAAAATGAAAGAGTAAAGATTTTGAAGAAAAGAACAGGTAGATACATAACCAGAATGGTAAAGTATAGGTACATACGTCACCAAAGTATTCCGATACAACAGTTTTGTCTAAGGAGTTGAACTTGTTGAAGTAAATTTGATTTGCGAATTTGATC
This sequence comes from Lolium rigidum, assembly GCF_022539505.1. Lineage (NCBI taxonomy): Eukaryota > Viridiplantae > Streptophyta > Magnoliopsida > Poales > Poaceae > Lolium > Lolium rigidum. The sequence continues at coordinate 40,857,740 of NC_061508.1, forward strand.
CTCGGATTTATGATGTCAGCTTGAGAAAAAGCGTTCCGCATTTGAGTTCTTGGATCATGAATATCCATGAATTTCATTGTGAACACACCGCAATCATCACTGTTTTTTTTAGAGAACATAAAAACAAGAAATGTAAGAAACATTGTAGGGAGAATCATGTGCACCTGTTGAAAATGAGAAAATACAAAAGAAAACATGTGCACCTGTTGTCTTGCTTTGGAACCGGTGGATATCTTGTTTGGAATTCGAGTAAAATCTATTTGGTAGGACATGTGAGGAGTTATAAGAATATTCCACGGGGCAATGAAGTTTTGAATCTATTATGAAAAGAAAAATGATCAATAAATATGAGTTCAATTGTTGTACGGAATAAAAAGACTACAATCGAGATTAGTAAAATTAAAATTTAACCGAGTGGTTGTCTAATGGCATTGTGGAAAGGATCTCCTTCATCGTATAGTGAATCACAGAATGCAAAAACTTTTGCCTTCAAGCACACAGCAAACAAGAACCAATGATTGGCTATAACTATTGGGAATTGCATCTGCATAAAAAAATGAATGGAAAATAAATTGCACAAACCTAATGAAACATAAACTTAAACTACATTGACAAAATTCTATGGATTATCTATAATAATATTAATACCTGATCTGATCTCCATAGGCAGAAAGCAGAGTTGGCACCCTCAAATGCCGTTTGAACAATGTCACCATTATTGCCATTGTACCTCAGAATTGTTTCCTAGGAGAGAAGTTTACATCATACTAAATTTTTTGCATGAAAAGAATTTTATTTCATGTTTTAATCATACATGAAAATAGAAACTTACACCAACATAAGGGAAGAAGAAATGCTTTTTGGACATACTTGGGTGCTTGTCATTGAAAAGTTTGCGACAATAGCATAGTATGAGGTAATTGTCGATGTGCCCATAAGGCTCCAAAGTTGCAAGTGACTCGAAATGAGCGAGAACGCTTTCTCATATCTAACAGACTTCATTATCGTGGGAAAAACCTATGTGTTAGAGCTAATGCAAAACGACATGTACATTGACACAAAATTGTTAAAAATCATGGAGAAAATATAAATGTACTAACCTTTGCATTTCTGGATCCTTCCCAATAGCTAAGTGATACGTCCAAATTGCATCACTATTTTATATCATAATTTGCTGTTATTCATTGATATATTTCATATTGGGACACAATACTTATGTTATTTCATCTATTTTGCATGTTTCATGATTATTTGGAGATCGAGCACCGGATCCGAGATTCTGCTGGAAAAAGCACCGTCAGGATGCAATATTTCGGAAGATCAATTGTGGAAGGAAGTTTTACAGAAACTCCTATATTTCCAGATGACGGAGGAAGCCAGAAGGGGGAGCCAGGTGGACCCAGGGTGGGCCCACACCATAGGGTGGCGCGGCCCAAGGCTCCGGCCGCGCCACCATGTGGTGTGGGGCCCCCTCGGCCTCTTTCGCCTCCTTTTCTTCGCGAAACCCTTCGTCCCGAAGACCTAAGCCGGAGAGGAATCCTCACGAAGGGTTACGGCCGCCTCGCGGGGCGGAGAACACCGAGAGAGAAAGAGCTCTCCGGCGGGCAGGAATCCGCCGGGGAAATTCCCTCCCGGAGGGGGAAATCGACGCCACCGTCACCGCCATCGAGCTGGACATCATCTCCATCACCATCATCATCATCTTCACCATCATCACCGCCATCTCCTCCGCAGCACCTCGTCACCGCCGTAGCAATTTGGGTTTGATCTTGATTGTTTGATAGGGGAAACTCTCCCGGTATCTATTCATACTTGTTGTTGATGCTATTGAGTGAAACCATTGAACCAAGTTTATGTTCAGATTGTTATTCATCATCATATCACCTCTGATCATGTTCCATATGATGTCTCGTGAGTAGTTCGTTTAGTTCTTGAGGACATGGGTGAAGTCTAAATGTTAGTAGTGAACTATGGTTGAGTAATATTCAATGTTATGATATTTAAGTTGTGGTGTTATTCTTCTAGTGGTGTCGTGTGAACGTCGACTACACGACACTTCACCATTTATGGGCCTAGGGGAATGCATCTTGTACTCGTTTGCCAATCGCGGGGTTGCCGGAGTGACGAAACCTAAACCCCCGTTGGTATATCGATGCGAGGAGGGATCGCAGGATCTCGAGTTTAAGGTCTGTGGTTAGATTTATCTTAATTACTTTCTTGTAGTTGCGGATGCTTGCAAGGGGTATAATCACAAGTATGTATTAGTCCTAGGAAGGGCGGTACATTAGCATAGGTTCACCCACACAACACTTATCAAAACAATGAAGATTAATCAGTCTGTATGTAGCGAAAGCACTAGACTAAAATCCTGTGTGTCCTCGAGAACGTTTGGTCATTATAAGTAAACAAACCGGCTTGTCCTTTGTGCTAAAAAGGATTGGGCCACTCGCTGCAATTATTTCTCTCGCATTTTACCTACTCGTACTTATTTCATCTGTTACATCAAAACCCCCTGAATACTTGCATGTGAGCATTTACAGTGAAACCTTCATCGAAACTGCTTGTCAACACCTTCTGCTCCTCGTTGGGATCGACATTCTTACTTATCGAAGATACTACGATACACCCCCTATACTTGTGGGTCATCACTAAGATTGCACTGTAATACCTTCTTTCGGATGGCAAACATGGAAAACGGCTAGCATTTGTGACAAAAGGCACAAATGGGTCAGTGTACCTCTTACATGGTGCAACATATCTCCTGGGGACAATATTTTGTTGACTTCTGCTTGAAGATGGAATAGTGATGCTTGCTGAATGTTTGAATATGTTGTTGTCAGAATGGTTTGATATGTAATTATTGTGCTCCTGTTAGAAGTTGGGAGGTACAAATTAGATGGAAAAAACCACACTTATTGAACATGGAAAAATATGAAGCTTAACAGAGGGAAATTTTGTACCTCAATTGGTGTTTGTTGTACGCTTCATCCGTTTTCTTTGACATAGCTTCGTATTTAGTCTTGAAGTTACACTCTCCTATGATTTTTACTTCTGGACTTATAGACTAAACACAAAAGAAATTAACAAAAAAGAAGTTAACGAGCAAGAATAAACTATATCTTTGTATACAGACAAATGATGAAATGGGAAAGTGCATTACATCATCAATGAGTAGGAGTTGAGGATCACAAACGAGGAGATGAAAGATCAATAAGCTTCTTTGCGATGTGTGTAGCAACAGCTTGTAGTTTTGAATTTGTCACCAATGGTGTCACCGGGGAATCCTTAAATTGAATATGAAGTGTGAGACAGAAGTTGAGCAAAATGTAAAATAGAAAAAGTAACCTATAAAGTTGCTTGAAGTTCATTACCACTAAATTCACAAAATCACTCGCGAGACCTGTTGATTGAATACATCGGACAGCCTAATAGGAACTATTGGTGAATGAACTTTCGTGGCACCTTCCGGTTGAACCGGAACATTAACATCTACTACACAACCGTTGCCCTCATTCAAAATAGGAACTGGTTTTCCTGCAAAGGGAAAATTTGTCATGAGCATGACATGAAGCCTACGCAAAATTGAAATTAATGTAATATGAAAATTTACAAATGTATTACAGAAATTACCATTGTTTGCTTGAACTGAATATACCATGGGTGGTGTGGAAATTCTTTCTGTTTCTGGAATATCTGTATTTGCAAAATTATAAGATTGAGTCATAAGTGATCTACCCTCAAAGCTAGCTAGCTAAAATATGCATATACACTGCATTTTACAAATGTATACAGTGTAGAAAACATATACACACACAGCATTTACACTGCATATACCATGATGTACACTGCATATACACTGGATTTACCTGATAATCTACTGGAAAATTTGATGTAGGTACACTAGATTTACATGGGATTTACAGTGGTATCTTGTGCACTATTTACAGTGGGAAAAATCAGATTGCAACAACACCAATTGAGAAAGATTCACATAAAAAATATCCAATAAACGACAGCTAGAATGAATATGCATTTCATATATACACAACGACACCCTACAAAAAATGCAATATACACTGCATATACACTTGATTTACATTGGATTTACATCAGACTTACGGGCAAAATTGATGTATCATATATGGGAAAAACAGTGAATATGTACCAGATTTATCAAGCGGTGTATGATCTTCACGTTTGGATAATAGCTTCGCCAAATGTCGAAACATATACACACACAACATTTACACTGCATATACCATGATGTACACTGCATATACACTGGATTTACCTGATAATCTACTGGAAAATTTGATGTAGGTACACTAGATTTACATGGGATTTACAGTGGTATCTTGTGCACTATTTACAGTGGGAAAAAATCAGATTCTACTCATGCTCTGTAGAAAGATTCACACAAAAATATCCATAAACGACACCTAGAATGCATATTCATTTCATATATACCCAACGACAGCTAGGAATATGCATTTCATATATACACAACGACACCCTACAAAAAATGCAACACTATACACACTGCATATACACTTGATTTACACTAGATTTACATCAGATTTACGTGCAAAAATGATGTATCAGATATGGGAAAAACAGGAAATATGTACCAGATTTATCAAGTGGTGTATGATCTTCACGTTTGGATAATAGCTTCGCCAAATGTTGGTATTTACCGGATGCAAGCTTCCCTTTGCTTATAGTACCTTTGTTAACAGAAAAAAACAAGTGCATGTATAATCAGAATGAATGAAGCTACACAGAAAGAGCACTGGAAAAAAGCACACATCTGCGGAAAAAGAAAAAGGAAAAGGAGTAACAAACTTACCACTACCTAAGTCAGGAATGTCTGTCGTCTCAAACATGTTATGCTTGTTTGGTTCTTGAGTCCCTAGTCAAATTTTAATGTAAAACTATGTAAAATTTTATGTCTAACCTAGAAGAAAAATATAAAAACATGCACAAGTGAAAATTAATACCTTCGTTGCGAACTTCTGTCAGCTTATCATTGTCATTGTTACTTGCTGGTTTTAGATTTGTTGTAGTTGGATGATTGTTTCGCATTCCATGAGGAAATCTGAATTGAAAAAGATTTCCTGTACAGATTAAATCAACAAAAATGAGACAAAAGGAACTCGTAAGAGGTGACAAAAGGTTGGGTAGCAAAAGTTCTTACAAAAAAATAAAATAAGGAAAAATATGAAATTAATTCGGAAATCATAAAAAGATGCACAATAGGCTAACCTATTGAATTGTTGCTGCATGAAGGCTCAGGAGCATGCTTGGAATTTTGCAAACAACTAAGCACGTCGCATACTAAAGAATGTGATCAGGCTTCAAAATCTTTAGGTTTCCCAATATTGTTGGTGTGTATGATTTGAACAATATCATCAATGACCTTTAAAACACAAAAGGAGGGAGAATGAAAAAGACTAGTACTATAACCAGTGAGGATAATAGGTAAACAATTTATAAAAAAAAGCATAGTACAATTACCTCATTAGTAAGGAAAGATGAAAACAAAGCCTTAAGCTTGCCATTGAGGTGGAAAGGAGAACTAAAAGTTTTTGAAAACTTCTTGCATGAATCCTTTCCAAATGACCTTTCGACCTTGAAGAAAATAAGTTGGTAAAAATAAAATGTGTAAGATATAGAACATTAGCATGGTATTTTCAGAAAAAAAGAAAAATAAAATACATTTAGAGAACCTGGTAAACTGAAGCGAGGAACCAATCGCTTTAATGGCCTTTTCCCAAATGAGTTGCTGCTATTTTTATCCATCTCAGAGTATTGCCTAATTCTGTTACCTTTCCAAACAAGTATTCGTGGATACTCATCGGGAAGTGAATTTAATCCAAACTCGACACTATCAAGATATGAAACCTTATAAAGAAAACAAATTCGAAGTTAGTGCATTAAAAATGGACAACTAGCACAGCTATTATAGGTTAAAGGACCAGAATAAAACACTCACAGCTAAAGCATAGTGGCACCCCCAAAAGTGATTGTACGTTTCGATAATTTCTTTGTCGCCATCTTGAAGCTTCGTATGCTAGTAATTAACCGATCATACACAAACTTGGACAGGTCATATCTCGCAAAACTTTTACAGTCTTTGAAAATGTGAAAGTACTGGGTGCTTGGTAAGAGGCTTGAGTTTGGACACAAGAAGCTTGTGAAACAAACTGACATGAAGCAAATGAAAATATCTTCATCTGACAACTCTTCACCAGAGATTAGCTTGTTGGCAAAGAAGTTGACATTTGGAATGGAAGTTACTTTGAAATGAGACAACAGAAATTCACGGCCAGCTTCGCAATCAGGGACAAGCTCAATTCCACCAATAGGAAGATCCAAAATATTATGGATTGTTTGCTTATTAACAGGAATGAATTTCTTTGTTAACCGAATTTCGAGGAATTGGTGTCAAAAACACTTGCTATCCATTTCACAAATCTAAGCGGGACATCTGTTTTCACAAACTTCAACATGCATTCCATTCCATACATTTTGATTACGAAATCTGCTTAGGAGTCAAAGCTTTGATTATCGTTGAAAACAATTTTCCGAGTACCTTGTACACACTTTGCTATCTGCATTCTCCATCCTTGACTTCTTAGATCGCAAGTTAAATACATGTGGAAAGTTAAAATCCATTAAAAATCAGATTCTATTTGCTTAGAGATGCCGCTGATATGTTGTAAATGAACTAATAGAAAATTTTGAAGACACACCTGATATGCAGGTATTGGATTATCACGGATGTTGCTTTGCATTATTTTTCGTTTAAGGCTCTTAACTTTCTGCAAAACAAAAACAGTACTCAATATAAGTTCTCAATGAATAACTTACATATAATTTTCACATGTGCATGTTTAAGTGAAGAACTAACATTTTTCATGTAAAACTCAATAAGTGCCTTATCGAAATTGCTATCTCTCACATTGTCCTGTTAAAAACAAAACAAGAGCACAAATAAAAATTTGTTAAAAAATGTTGAAAAAGCTGAAACAGACATACTATCTCTCGCATTTACACTAAAATACATGCATGGGCTGACCAGAGGGAGTACAAACTAGCAAAATGAAATGCATATACAGAAAAGAACCTTAGACATAGGATTGCAGAAGCTTTCTTCATTGTCTTCTGATAAATCATCTTCATTGTCTCTACTTGCAAAGTTTGTGTGAAGTTTACCCATAGCTGTACATAAATTCCAATAAAATAGGTATCAGAAATTCAAATTCTATGCTACGATTGTATATATATATATATATATATATATATATATATATATATATATATATATACACTACATATACACTGTATCTACACTACAGCTACCTACACTGCATATATTCTTTATCTACACTACACATACAATTGTATATACACTGCATATTCACTTTATTTGCATATACACTTGCTGCCGTGGACTTGCCCTGCGTGGCACCGCTCCTTCCTGCCGTCGGCGACGACGACACAAGGCAAAGCTGAAGCTGCTCTCCTCCTACCGGACCGTCTTCGACGACACAAGGCAAGGTGAGGCTGCTCTACTCCTACCAGACATGTACACTTGTATCTACACTACATATACACTTGTAACTACACTGCATATACACTTACTGATATTATGTATTAAGTGTATATACACTTGTATCTACTGCTACCAGACATACACAATTGTTTCTACAAAATGTACATACGTTGGAGATATACAATGCATCTACGATATATATAAACAAAACAGATCCTACAGCTCATGTGTTGTGATGTCTGCATATATACACCGCATCTACGACAGTATCTACACACCTTTATATGCGCTGTATTTATGTCACGGCGATGCATATACACATAGCATATACATGGTATATAGCTGCAGATATCACTGCACACACAACACAGAGTACTTGTTGTGCACTTGGCATTAAAAATCACCTCCAAAAATCCGTGTACATACACCACCGGCATCCACGGCGCTACACAAAAAAGCGACACGCGGGGACTCGAAGCAAAAGCGTGTAGTATTCAGTTTTTTTAGTTCCAGGCAACAAGTGCAGCGGCATGCCAAAAACAGAACACGAAGGTCGGCCGTTGCCTCTCCTTTGTGACTTAGTCCGGAACTGAGTCACGGAGCAAAAACCGCAGTGCCAAAAATTTATGCATAACAGTTTCAGAAACTAGTTACATGCTGTGAATTTATCCCAACACTGAAGCAAAAGAACACACAAAAGAGACACCGACAGAAACAGGCTAGTGGTCAACTCAACAAGGTTTATGCATAACAATTTTTCCAAAAACTTGACAAGATACCACAGAATTAAGTAGGTTCGCATAATTTATTCATATAACACTTCTCGCTTAGTATCATGGTATGTATACTTGACAACACTAATAACATTATAAATAACCATATAAACACACTGAAGTAACTAAGCTTCCCTGAGACGTCGCTTACGTCTTCAGAACTTGCTAAACAACTCACAAAATGTGTTCTGAAACCTCATTAGGCTTCTCCTGGTTCTGCATTAAAATTGCAGCTAACTACTGACAAACAACAGAAAGTTCAGAAAACTGAACATAGACAGCAACAAATCCAACACAAGACATAACTCACACACCTTGAACACTTCCGACTACCATGTATTGATCTCTGAGATGTTGTTTAGAACAAGCCACGGCTACATCGAGAGATACAGCACAACAGCAGTAAAACAGGACATGAGACTACAGCTACAACACAAAGCTATACTAGGAACTTCCCCACTCCGATACAGAATTCCTGCACACTATCTCCGATTCCTGCACACTCGCCATGAACAAAAACCACAGATCCACGAAAATCCACCGACGAAAACCTCGCCACCCACAGCACCAAACACCTAGATGGCTAGAAAATGCTACACCCAAGTCGCCTACACACTCACGGAAGTCGTTGACGGCTAGAACAGCGAGGGATTTGGGGTCGACGCTTACCTTGAGGACGAGCTCGACAATGGAGATGCCGCCCCAGGCCCGAGGCCCCGCAGCCCCCACGCAGGTTGCGGAAGGGCGCAACGCCCGCTCGACCGCGGCGGACGGGCTCGTCTCCGACCACGGCGGACGGGCTCGTCTCCGACCACGGCGGCGATTTCTCCCCTGCCGCGCCGCTCTCTCCCCTTCCCCGCCGCAATTTGGGACGGAATGATTTGGGTCCAAATGAGGATCCCGTTGAAGACCCCGACCGAAGAAAAACGGTGGAAACAAAACCAGGAAAAGAAAAAACCGTTCACAAAAACCGGTCAAATCCTGTGTGAGCCAAAACGTGACTTTTGCCTGATGGAAAAAAAAAACGCTAGAAAATTCGAGTGATGGCCAATTACAAAACAACCGACAGATAAATAGCAAAAGTGTATAACTAAATACATCAAGATACAAACCTAGATAAATACGTGACATTTATTTTGATACAACAATAAACGATACTAGTAGGTAAAGAAAGAAAACATGTACCTTGTGTGTCTTTTGAACTATTCAAATATCTACACCCAAATAGTTTGGCAAGTGACAACAGCAACATCAGGAAGATGGGAGAAGACATTTTGTTTTCATCACTCCATATCTCGAGTGATGATCGCTAAGTGTGATTAACATTTTATCTCACCAAATGTGCATTGCGAGGCGCTCTAGTGATCATTATATAATTCGGTTGATCTGGAAGACCCGTCTTCGACAACACACACCTCGGACATGATTTGGTTTGAAGCTTTTTTTAAGCTTTAGCTTTATTGCTCCCTTGGTTTTTATATGTAATCAAAAATACATTTTTGCATATATATGGTCAGTAACACTAACCGAGAAAAATTAATTACTTTTTTTTTACTTGGTAGCATGCACGAAGCCAAGGGAGCATGGCCTAGACACCCCCCCACCCCCCCACACACACCATTCGCCCTATCCCCCACAAACAAAGTACAACACATAATTGTACATGTATATTGTATATGTACATACTAATAGCCATTTGTTACGTAGTATTTATTCGTACATAAGCCCAACGCCAATCCGTGATCAAAGTAGTTATGCACCCACTGATGGAACCCATCAGGGAACAACCCATCTAGCTAACTTTTCCCGTTTTATGCCATCGATCGTGCCCCTTGCCGATTTGTGATGTGTTTTTTCCTATGTAGATTGTTTGATTGGTAAATTGCAAATAATATGAAATTTTCTTGCACTAGATTTTATTGGAAAAATTCAATCCACCCCAACCTAAAGAGGAATCACACTTTTTTCATGTATTGCAATCACACAAACCAAAATCTTGTAGAATTTGAATAGACATATTCATTTGCAAACATGTGACATACTCCATCCAATCAATAATAAGTGTTGGAGCTCTAGTTTAAATTTAGACTACCTCGACACTTATTATGGATCGAAGGGAGTATATCTTTCTTTAAAGTACATAAATATTAAACACATGGGCTTCAAATGATACTAGTTACTAGTCTTAATTGACATGCAAAATCATAACATATAATTTTGCATAAGTACATGTGTTGATATGTATGTAGATGTTCTACGTGATTTTTGCAGGATTTTGAAAAGAGAGACAAAGTAATATAAGAAACGTAAGAAAAAATGCACGAGGTCCTATGTATTGATAGGAAGTTCCTAGCATGTCAGGTAAGTTTACTAGTGATTGTAATTATAAAATTCCTATGAAAGACCTCCATAAGGAGGTATGCTAAAAGTGAAACCAAATTATAAACAAACTACATATCTACATGATATACTTGTTAAGCCATATGAACTGATACATAAATATTTTTATTAGAGAGCTTTGTGAGGTGTTTACTAGTTTTCGCATTAGCTATGTTAGGGGTGCAAGTGAAGCACCCTATCTAGCAGGGACGGAGCCAGGGGCTGGCAGGGGCCATGGCCTTCTCATGGTGGGAAATCAACATGTTCCCTATTCTGCCCACCTCACACTACGACCAACTTTTCGTCGTCCTCGTGCTACTCCCGTCCCGCACGCGCCTATGGTCCGCGGCAAAACATGGGCCGTGCACCACCGCACGCACGCGAAGGATCCCCGTCCTAGCCCCCTCCCCGCCAAAGCTCCTCGCCCTCGCCGCCTGCTGTTCCCCATCTTCTGTAACGTCGCCTGCCTCCTTCGCGATGCGCGGCCTTCGACGACCAGGAGCGCATAGTCCTCGAGTGGATCGATGGATGCCGCGGTGTCTCCTCCAGCCGATTCGTCTTTTGTGGGTTCCCCATCGTCAGCGCCCGCTTGATGGCCTCCAAGATGACGCTCTGCCCCCACCCTAGCCGTTGGCCGCTCCATATCGAGGTCCACCCAACCCTCTATCTCGCCCACCGCCCCATCTTGTGTGTTGGTATTCGAGCAGCAGCGGACTGGGCGGGGTACAACCTCGACGGTGGGGGGAAGGGTCCATCGGAGGAGGTGGGGCAGAGATAGGCCACCGAGAGCACATTCCTCTTCCCGTGGATGGGCCTCAGCGCCATCATCCTCGTCCAGGGCCTCGCGCTTGCTGTATCTGGTAATTAACCTAGATACTTTGTTCCAGACCTCTACATATGCCCTCAAGGTGTTTGACGAATTACTAACCAGTCTATTAGTATATAAGCAAGCCCACTGATGATCTCAAGTCACGTTTTCCTGGGAGCTATTGACCTTTTTACATAGATATAAAAGGATATATTGGGAACCAAGCACCTTCAGGTTAGTTTGTATAATTGTTTTAGTAACCTAATTTATAGCTAATTGAAAAAGTTTTATTCTTCATTAACAATCTTTTCTACCAGTTGATCTATGATACATAACTAAGCTGTTACGTGATCTGCATTAATGTTCTTCATCTAGAAGAGGAGAGCAGCCGCCAATTCGCTTCCCTCTATGCTTGCCTCATGGCCATGATCTGCATTAATGTTCTGGAACTGGAATTGAGTGTGGATTTGCAGCTGGTTTTACCGGAAGTTAAAATGCGAGTATGTCGAGGGGACGAGGGCAACAAAACTAAATTTAATTGATGTTGTGAAAATTTTCCCTTGAAGGCTCACATACTTTTTCCTGCTGCAGTTCAGATATTAAGCAAACATCCTCCGTCCAATGCTCCCTTTGAGGCTTGGTTCAAGAAGTGGCTCTTAATTTATGTGTTTGTTGTTATGTCAGATAGGTGGTCATCCTTAATGTATAAATGTATATGCATAAGCCTAAGTACATGTGCAGACTAATTTTCCAGATTTATAAATTGCATACTCACACCAGTTAAAAAACAGAGCAGTAAGATGGATAGTGTAGGTTCCCATAACAATCTAAATCTGAATTTATGTGGATAGACAATATGTGCCTATGATATGGCCTTATTGACTAAAAAAATACTTGTTCACTGCTTTTAATCGTTGTTTGTTCCAGTCATAGCATACCATATGTACCGCGGCTGAATATTCGGCAGCACATCTGCACCACACTTCAGTTCCCCATCGACTGTGTCCATGCTGTCCACCATATCAATATGGGAATACCACCAGATGGTGTCAGCTCTTGGAACTCCATTGTCCCAACGATCTTTCATGGCGACCAGATGCCCACACCAAGGTACTGAAGTGAATGACGACGGTTGCGGTTGAAGTTTCAACCATGCCTTGTGTTTGTCGCTGGATGTCCTGCTCGCTCCGCATCCTGACTTCCAACAAGCGGTACTCAGTTACAACTGCCGGTAGGTAGAGCGTGATGTTCTGTTCCTTGCTTGGTTCCAGGTTGCTCCTTGTCACTATCATCCCTGACTTCATTTTCTATGAGATTTAGAAGATTTTAGGTCAGGGTCATGCTGGTTAAGAGTATTGACCAAATTTAATTGGAAATTGGTTTTACTATGCAAAATTCAAGGTTGTGTTCATGCTGACATTGGCCCTTTCAGGTTTGTATGTGTCGCAACCGCCGGTACCAATTGGTTGTCCATTTTCCATGTATGTCTTTTGCCTAAGCAATAGGAGAAAGGAATCAATATCTGTTTTTAGCTTGGTTCTCAGTTACTCTTTATTTGGGCCAATATGTTTTGTGTGGTTCCAACTATTAGATCGCATCTTGGACATACACAAATATTCAGTTAAGATATTTATTTGTTTTTATTAAAAAGCCAAGTATTAGGTACCAATACATATGATCTGTAACACAATTTATTTACTACAACATTGGAATAGTTAAATGTTTGCGGAAGAATATCTTCTTACGGAATATTTTCTACTGACGGTAATCCACATTTTCTATTTCTTTCGATCTACTTAACCCTCTATAGTTCGTCAGCCCAAATCCCATGAACTCGTCATGTTGTCTTAAAAGAGAGCTTTTTCTTAATTAGTCAATGGCATCTTTGCACATCTCCTTTGTTTGTATCCACAATTTTTTTAAATATATAGATATGGAAACATAGATGCAATTTCAGTATGCTCTGAGTTGACTAAAAATTTGCGATTTCAACTGAACTATGATGTTTTTAAATGTAGTGTAGAGTTTTGCAATGGATGGTAAAGAAATATCTCTAGAAATATTTAATTTTAATAGCCCACTAGACTTCTTTTGTTTCAGAGTACATGTTGTATCAAGCTTGCTTCATTCTTTGGCGCCATTGATCTCATTTTGCTCGAAATTCTGCATACTAAAGATGGTGTTGTATTGCTTTGTACAGGTGATCAGGATATTGTTGAAAGATTTTCCACTGAGAGAGGAAGTTTCTTTAGATGTTGAATATCATGTCTGCTTATGTTCAAACGTTAATTATGGTGTGTGTGTGTGTGTGTTGCAAAGATTAATTATCCAGCGGTAGTAGCTCCCCGTTTGGTAAGAGTCATTTTGAGCTAATTTCCTTGATGACTAAAACTCTAGAAGGTATATGGTGACTCTTTTTTTGTCTATTCAGCAAGTGGGTAGATTGGATTAGCTTCATATACTTCGGTGAAGTGCAGGTTCAGCTGTGGTTCTCATCTAAAGAAGAGTATCATAGCTATTGTCAAATTTAGGTGAGAACCAAGAATCTGTATACTCATACTCTCAATCAGTGCAGAGTGCTCTCAGGGTACCCAATCCATGGGATACTGGTTGAGGAGTACTAAACTTACAGGAATGCTTCTCTGGAATGAATTCATTGAGTGTATTTGCACTTACACTGTTTGGTGGTGTTGCATATATATTGTTAGAATTATAACTGGTATCCTCCCAATATTTCTTATATATTACGAGTTGATGAAGGATAACAAATATTATTAGATGTATGAACGAATGTAGAAAGCTCTCACAACCATCCAGAAAAACTGTGGCCAAATAACCATCAATTAAATAGTCTTGGAGGAAATAAATATATAGATTACATGTAGCAGTGATAGCTTTGTTATAAAGCAAAATAGATTTGCACTCCCATGATCTTTCTACGGGGAGTCAGTCCAAAGCCCCAGGTGAATGTCTTTATTGGTTTCTTCATATAAATCCTAATAGCATCTATTGTATCTTTTCTTGAATAAAAGTTTGATATTTTGTTCATTTTTTTTAGCTTCCCTTAAGTATTGTACCGAATATTTTTAGGCATTGCCACGAATCTTGTAGGTTCAGGGGCTGCCAACGCCACAACATAACTGGGGCTGAACACGTTGTCCGAGCCATTTTCGACAAACTTAACTCCTAGATTCAATTCAATGACAAGGTAATAGGTACATTTTCCTATCCATAGGTACTTGAGTGATTTATGGCAGAGATATTAAATATCTATTGCTTACAGTATAAGATAATATAATTTAGGTAAATCCCGCTTCAAGTATTTTTTGTACTTGAGTTTCTACTGGCCTCTTGAAGATTTGGACATGGGGCACATAAATAGTTTTTGCCTTTTGACTAACAATATGTATCAAGGGTGCAGTTCAAGTGTTTTGAAGTGCATAGAAGTGGGCTATATCACCTACCGTTGCGAAAGAGGAGGAAGAAATCATGTTTGCTTGAATTGATCACTTATGAGAAGATGAATGGCTCTCCCTGTATGAATCACTGCCTCGTACTGATTCAGCTACTGATGTTGGTTATCAACCCCTGATGCATCAAGAGTGAAAGCCTATGAAATTCAAGATTATTTTGGAGGATCGTATAGTGCAGCAGGTAGGGGAGGGGGGTCGGTCTTCTCACCGGCGGCGAGGAGGCAAGGTCAAAGTGAAGCTCTAGAGTGGGGACTGGTAGCATTGATGTGGGGGTGTGTGTGTTTTTTGTGTTTATTGGTAGTTTTTTCGAGAATCTATTAGGACATGGTGCGGTCAATATGGAAAGTTCTCTATGATTTTTTGAATTTATATTAAACTGGTTAAATAAGCTCTTCATTTTTACGTGTATGTTCCATAAATGCACATAAAAAATTTAAATTGCTGTCCCAAGAATATAATTCCAAATGATATTCTTATTATCCCATCACAGATAATTCTTATTCATTACACATCTAAATGCGTATCAGCTTATATAATTTCCAAAAAGTTGTGGGATTGTAATATTTTCCAAAAATTTATGGCCTCATAATAGAGCCTTTGTTGTCCGTGCTGCACTTGCGCACATGAGAGTTTTACCTCTTTCAAGTGTAGATTCGCCTACTACTCCTTTCTGTTTCATGGCATGAGCTTGTATGGTAGAAAAAGAATGACATAGATCAACGATAGATGAACGACATGATATTTGTATTTTAACTATTTCTGGTTTTTTTTATGTGTTGTTGCCCCGTAGCAACGCACGGGCATTTGTACTAGTTTTGTAAAAAATACCTAGTTAATATATATATTTGACCTGTAATTTGCCTAAAATTACCTATATGACCTGCTTCAATAATTTTTACAGGCAATTAGCCCCCTTTATTAGTTTTCTGGCTCTATCCCAGCTATCTATTGTTGAGAGAGACTGTGGTTGAATTTCATCCCAGATTTACTAGCGCCCATGCTCCAGCGTGATTGTAACCCTTACTTGATGAATGGAAGCTCTTAATTTGAAAAAAAAGATATATAAATATTGGTACTAGTTTTTTTTTAGCGACGAACAGTCTTGGGAAAATATAAGGAGAGGCGCCGCACGGTTTGCTCCGTGTGTGACGACGGGTGCATCGCGATTAGTGAAACGGTATCACGTCCCTATAGGAACTGCGCCGCTGGCATCATTGGTCCTTATCTCCCCACGGTCTCTTTTCTCAGCCGCACACTCTTTTCTCTCTCCACGGGAAGGAGCAGCATCTCGTCGGAGAGTAGCTAGAGCGACTCATCAGCGTGCCGCCCGGAGCACCGCATCGGATGGGCGTCGCCGCATCGGATGGGCGTCGCAGCGCCGGAGCGCCGTGCCGGGCGCCGGAGCGCCGGACAGCAACTGCCGAGCACGCGAGGAGGCCGTCGCAGAGAGGGGCACCGCCGAGCGCCAGGAGGAGGTGTTCGTCGAGCAAGGAGACCCGGCCCCCAGCGACGAGCACAGGGAGGAGGCCGCTGGCGATGACCACGAGGAGGCCGCCGTTGACGAGCAGATGGAGGCCAACGACGAGCACGATGAGGCCGCCGCCGACGAGCAGATGGAAGCTGCCGCCGCCGAGTCCAGAGGCTGGCGTGATTGCTGAGTTTTCCATCTCCCCCACCCTCTCCGATTTGTTGATTTTTCCTACTGATTGTGTGTATCTTCTATTTTTTTGTGAACACACAGTTCAACTGATTGCTGATAGTTGATCGGTGGGATGACGTGGTCCTCTAGTTGCAGGGCATCATTTTTTCGGTAAATGATGGATTTATCCCACCACAGCTACATATTTTGAAGTCTAGAATCTAGTCAATGGGGTAACTAGCACCTACAGAAATCTGGTAACTAGGCCGAATTAATTTGGATTTTGCAGTTAGTAATCTGGCAATCAATATCTAATAAACAATTAGCCTGGCAGCTGGGCATTATTAATCTGTTAACCAGGGCCAAATAAATCTGGTAATTAGAAATAAATTAAACATGAAAAGCTAGGCTTAATTTTCCAACAATGAGTAATCAGGCAGCTAGGCATAAATAATCTGTTAACTAGGGCTCAGTTAATCTGGTGATTAGAAACAAATTGAACATGGAAAACTAGGCTTTATTTTCTCATGGCAGCTAGCCATAATTAATCTGTCAATTAGTAAATAATATATAGACATAATTAATCTAGCAATTACTAACTAGGACCTAATTAATAGTAGAGATGCATGCATGTGAATTTTTTACTAGAGTACTAATTTTAGTGGTCTATAAGATGAGAGTGCTGCAGGGAAGTGAGAACCACAATTTCTTTAGGGTGACAAAGGGAGCAGCCTGTGTACTAAAATATTAGGAGTGGTCACATCTGATACGGAACATGCATGCTAACATAGTAGGGCTGCCCGCCTGCCCACCAATTCCCGCGTGAAAGAACCGCCGCACGGAATGACTTTTATGCGGCGATTTGCACAAAAATAACCCAAAATTGAAAGAAAAGCACAGACTGACCCTCCGGCGAAACTATTTCACTCATCTAACTCTTTTGTGTGGCGCCCCTCCCATGGGCGCCACACATGCCAATGTGGCGCCCCTGCTGCCGGCGCCGCAAACCCATCCGACGTGGCTCGTCGACGCTGAGCTGGCTAGCCGATCCGACGTGGCAGACCGTGTGGCGCCGCTCCTGCCGGCGCCACACATTGAAAGTGTGGCGCCGTGGCAGCGCGCCACACATCCACTAAGTTTCGGCCGCGCGCGCGCCCAGCCCGACCGAGTCTTCTTTCTTTCTCTTCTTCGCTTCAAGAACGGGGAGGCGGCCAGGCTCTCTCTCTCCCCCTCTCCCCCCACCAAATCCACCACCAAATCATCGGATCTGTCCGTGGAGATCGTTCCCAACTCGTTCCTTGAGGTAATCCCCTCCGTTCCCCTTCTTTTCATCCATTGATTTTGTGTATTTGGTTGAATGTACATGTGAAACCCTAGATGTGGATTTGGTTGATTTGAGGGTGGAGATGGATTTGGTTGGATGTTAGGGTTGTTCAAGTAGGAGAAATGGTAGTATGCTAGTTTGTATGGGTAGATTATGTTGATTATGGTAACTAATGAACACATGTGTGTATGTGTTGTTCCCATTATGCTAGGGGGATGGAAATAATTGTTCATGTTCATCGTGTGGATAAGGATGCTTTCTTGAAGGGAAACATAGAGCCGGACCCGGAAGAGGTTGACTTGGTGTTTGACCTTAGCCCTAGCTTTGCGGAGGTGGTAGCACAAGTTAGGGTTGAGTTGAATTGGAA
Organism: Lolium rigidum; assembly: GCF_022539505.1. Taxonomy (NCBI): domain Eukaryota; kingdom Viridiplantae; phylum Streptophyta; class Magnoliopsida; order Poales; family Poaceae; genus Lolium; species Lolium rigidum. The sequence goes on from NC_061508.1 coordinate 40,876,058, forward strand.
TGAGCCAAATGATGGTGTTGAGCTAGAGGGAAGGCATAATGTGGGGTTTGGAATGCACACCCGTTGGAAGACAATGCGTATCAACTCCGAGCAACGTTGGTCCGTTTACAAGGAGACGGTGGCCGGGTCACAAGATAAGGCTTTGGAGTTGTTTGCAACCAAGACGGTTGATGCTCGTATCGAGCTTGACCTTAACCGGCCCTCCTCCCCCGTTCGAGAGAGGAGTCCACCACCCATGAGCCAAGAAGAAGCCACCCAATCTCCCATTGTCCAATCTCCCATTGCCCAACAACCTCCGTTGGATAATGAGTATGACGAGCATGACGATGGTGATGATTGTTTCGAGATGAATGGCAACAATGTCGGTGATTTGGATAAATATTGGACGCAAGAGAAGATGGACCACTCCATTCCTTATTCCCGATGCTATGCGTCGGACTCGGATGATGATGGACCCGAAGAGGAGGTTGACGAGGATGGCTTGACGGCTAAGGAAGCCGAAAGAGCCGAGATCTTCAAGAAGGTAACCGGACGGGATATCCGGGTACCATTGTTCCGTGATGTTAGTCTTGCGGATGGAGCCGTGGTTGATGGTGGCAAAAGTTTACTTCTTGGAGCTAGGCCAATATCCAAGAGAGATGTGGAAGCTAGGACGTCTATGATCTCTAAAGGGCTCACGTTTGATACCTTCTTGGAATTGAAGATATGGTTGAAGGTGTTCTCCATTAAGCATCATCGCCCTTACATTGTTGTTCACTCGGACTTGAAGACGCGGTACACGCTAAAATGTGTGGATAAAAGGTGCCCATGGGTTGTCTGTGCAAGACCTTTCAAAAAGGGCCCTCTTGGCACATAACAAGCTGTGTAGCCACTCACGTGTGCCGGGGGCCGAAGCTTGATGGCAAGGATGCGCAGCCGGACCACCGTCAACTCACATCCGAGTTCATTGCATACAAGCTCTCGGTGGAGATATCATCACTTCCTATCATGAGCATTAGGTCCGTGCAAGATACGGTCAAATCCCGGTTTGCCTACGACGTCAAGTACGGGAAGGCATGGAAGGCCAAACAAGCCGCATTCAAGATGTTGTACGGTGATTGGGAGGAAGCATACAACCGAGTCCCTAGGTTGTTGTTAGCGATGGCCGCAACTAACCCGGGCATGGTGCATGTGGTCGAGCCTTCCGCAACCAAAATGACATTGCATGATGGTAAAAGAGTGAGGGTATTTCACCGTGCATTTTGGTCATTCCAGCAATGCACGAGGGCATTCGAACATTGTAGGCCCGTCATAGCCGTGGATGGTACCTTCTTGACCGGGCAGTACAAGGGCACACTATTGGTGGCAATAGAAAATGATGCAAGCAACCGTTTAGTACCACTGGATTTTGCATTGGTAGAGATTGAGAACAATGATAACTGGCAATGGTTTTTCCACATATTGAGGACGAGGGTCATACCACCCTCAAAGGAAGTGTGTGTCATCTCCGATCGTCATCAAGGAATTCTCAATGCGGTGGAGCTTGCAATCCCCGGGCATGCTCCCTTGCATCACCGATGGTGCATGAGGCATTTTTGTGCAAACTTCTACGGGCATGCAAGAGCCAAGAGTTGTACGACCTTCTTCAAGATTGTTGCCTCGCTTATTCGGAGCGCCGCTTCGCAAACCTATACAACGGCTTGCTGAAGCACAAAGACCTCAACGCGGGTGGACAAGAGTTTCTTCATAGACACCTCGTATTTAACTCAAAGTGGGCGAGAGCTTATGATGAGGATGGGAGGAGATATGGCCAAATGACAAGCAACATGGCCGAGTGCTTCAACAATGTGTTGAAGGGTGTCCGATGCATTGCCCGTGACGGCAATCATTCAATACACATTCGAGAAGTTGAATGTCTATTTCCAGAACTACACCGATGAAACGGAGAAGGAAATTGCTTTGAATTGCGAGTTCCCAAAGAAGGTTCAAGAGTTCATGGATTTTCAGGCGAGGAAGGCCGACTCCCAAACGGCTACATGTTATGACAATGCTGGCTGGGTTTATCAAGTGAATGAGCCGGGAGGCACCACACAAGGTGGTGTCCAACACGGAGGCCGGGCTTTCCGTGTGTCCCTAAAGACATGTGAATGCACATGTAGGAGGCCATATTTGCTTCATTTGGCTTGCTCCCACTTGCTAACGACGGCACGCACTAGACGTGTCGACTACAATAACCCGCTCACCGTTCGGGAGTCCGAGTTCTCAATTGAAGCCACAAAGAGGACATGGGCTCCAAGGTTTTGTCCTTACTTGGATCAATCACAATGGCCGGAGTATCATGGTGTGCAAGTTTGGCCAGATCCGGAATGGAAGGTTGTGAAACGTGGAAGAAGAAAGACAAAGAGGTATCACGGAGATATGGATAGATGGGGTCATTCGGGAAACGAGGTTATTCCAAGAAGCTCGCGAGCCAACTAATTGTGGATCGTGCAACGGTAAGGAGCCACAATAAAAGGAAGTGCACATCCGGCAAAAAATCAAAGGGCAATGATGCTAGCACAAGTCAAGCATCAAGTAGCCAACAAGCTTCAAATCAACCTCGAAGCCAACAAACCCCAAGCCAACAAACCCCAAGCCAACAACAAGCTCCAAGCCAACCGTCGCCGCGTCAACCTCCTCCAAGCCAACAAGCTCCATGCACACAAGCCCCACGGCAACAAGCTCCAAGCACACAAGCCCCACGGCAACAAGCTCCAAGCACACAAGCCCCACGGCAACAAGCTCCTACGCAACAAGCTCCAAGTCAACAAGCTCCAAGGCAAGAAGCCCCATGGCAACAAGCCCCTACGCAACAAGCTCCAAGGCAACAAGCCGCAAGGCATCAAACACAATGGCGACAAGGTCCAAGGCAACCAAGGATTCACGTTGGGCTTAGTAGAGGTCGGCATGGTGGCCGTCGGGGTACTAGTATGCTAGGATACCTAGCGGGGCCTTATCCGTATGTGTCTCCAAGTTACTAATTACATTGTACTTTCTATTTTCCTATTGCATGACTAACTTTGGTTATTAAATTTGGTTTTCAGGTATGGCAACTCAACCCACCAAGGGGAAGGGGGCATGGGAGGGCAATGAGAAGGAGGAGTCCGTTTGGGAGGAGGCGGTAAGGACGGTGCGGAAGAGGGAGAAGGAAGAACTTGAGAGGAAGAGGCGGGAGGAGATAGCTAAGAAGAAGGAGGAATATGATCGTATGCAAAGGGGGTATGAGGAATACCTATTGCGCAACAAGAGGAGGAATGACAAGCTGAAGGCCGAACGGGACCGCAAGGCACGGGAAAAATTCCTGAGGAGTTGCCAACTTGAGCAAATAGCGAGGGAGAGGGCCAATAGGATGCACCTAGAAGAGGTGGCTAGGGAGGTGATGGTGTGTAACTCACATGTTCGTTGAGAACCCCAAGAGGAAGGTATGATGCGCACAGCAGCAAGTTTTCCCTCAGAAAGAAACCAAGGTTTATCGAACCAGGAGGAGCCAAGAAGCACGTTGAAGGTTGATGGTGGCGGAATGTAATGCGGCGGAACACCAGGGATTCCGGCGCCAACGTGGAACCTGCACAACACAACCAAAGTACTTTGCCCCAACGAAACAGTGAGGTTGTCAATCTCACCGGCTTGCTGTAACAAAGGATTAACCGTATTGTGTAGAAGATGATTGTTTACAGAAAACAGTAAAACAAGTATTGCAGTAGATTGTATGTGATGTAAAGAATAGGACCGGGGTCCACAGTTCACTAGAGGTGTCTCTCCCATAAGATAAAAGCATGTTGGGTGAACAAATTACAGTCGGGCAATTGACAAATAGAGAGGGCATAACAATGCACATACATGATATGATAAATATTGTGAGATTTAATTGGGCATTACGACAAAGTACATAGACCGCTATCCAGCATGCATCTATGCCTAATTAAAAAGTCCACCTTCAGGTTATCATCCGAACCCCTTCCAGTATTAAGTTGCAAAACAACAGACAATTGCATTAAGTATGGTGCGTAATGTAATCAATAACTACATCCTTAGACATAGCATCAATGTTTTATCCCTAGTGGCAACGGCACATCCACAACCTTAGAACTTTCGTCACTGTCTCAGATTTAATGGAGGCATGAACCCACTATCGAGCATAAATACTCCCTCTTGGAGTTAAGAGCAAAAACTTGGCCAGAGCCTCTACTAATAACGGAGAGCATGCAAGATTGATGGCGTGTATTTCACACGTTCGTTGGGCAACCCCAAGAGGAAGGTATGATGAGCACAGCAGCAAGTTTTCCCTCAGAAAGAAACCAAGGTTTATCGAACCAGGAGGAGCCAAGAAGCACGTTGAAGGTTGATGGCGGCGGGATGTAGTGCGGCGCAACACCGGAGATTCCGGCGCCAACGTGGAACCTGCACAACACAACCAAAGTACTTTGCCCCAACGAAACGGTGAGGTTGTCAATCTCACCGGCTTGCTGTAACAAAGGATTAACCGTATTGTGTGGAAGATGATTGTTTGCGAGAGAAAACGAGTAAAAACAAGTATTGCGGTAGATTGTATTTCGAGTAAAGAGAATTGGACCGGGGTCCACGAGTTCACTAGAGGTGTCTCTCCCATAAGACGAACATCATGTTGGGTGAACAAATTACGGTTGGGCAATTGACAAATAAAGAGAGCATGACAATGCACATACATATCATGATGAGTATAGTGAGATTTAATTGGGCATTACGACAAAGTACATAGACCGCCATCCAAGCTGCATCTATGCCTAAAAAGTCCACCTTCGAGGTTATCATCCGAACCCCCTCCGGTATTAAGTTGCAAAGCAACAGACAATTGCATTAAGTATGGTGCGTAATGTAACTAGTGACTACATCCTTGAACATAGCACTAATGTTTTATCCCTAGTGGCAACGGCACAACACAACCTTAGAACTTTCGTCATCTGTCCCGGTGTCAATGCAGGCATGAACCCACTATCGAGCATAAGTACTCCCTCTTGGAGTTAAAAGCATCTACTTGGCCAGAGCATCTACTAGTAACGAGAGCATGCAAGATCATAAATAACACATAAGCATAACTTTGATAATCAACATAACAAGTATTCTCTATTCATCGGATCCCAACAAACGCAACATATAGAATTACATATAGATGATCTTGATCATGATAGGCAGCTCACAAGATCCGACAATGATAGCACAATGGGGAGAAGACAACCATCTAGCTACGGCTATGGACCCATAGTCCAGGGGTAGACTACTCACTCATCACTCCGGAGGCGACCATGGCGGTGTAGAGTCCTCCGGGAGATGATTCCCCTCTCCCGGCGAGGGTGCCGGAGGCGATCTCCGGGATCCCCGAGATGGGATCGGCGGCGACGGCGTCTCGGTAGTGTTTTCCGTATCGTGGGTCTCGGTGCGGGGGTTTCGTCACGGAGGCTTTAAGTAGGCGGAAGGGCAAGTCGAGAGGGGGCACGGGGGCCCCGGATGACGAGGCGGCGCGGCCAAGGGGGGCCGCGCCGCCCTAGGGTTTGGCTCCCCTGTGGCCCCACTTCGTTTCGTCTTCGGACTTACGGAAGCTTCGTGAGAAAATAGGCCTCCGGGCTTTTATTTCGTCCAATTCCGAGAATATTTCTTTACTAGGATTTACTGAAACCAAAAACAGCGAGAACGACAGCGGCACTTCGGCATCTTGTTAATAGGTTAGTTCCGGAAAATGCACGAATATGACATAAAGTGTGCATAAAACATGTAGATAACATCAATAATGTGGCATGGAACACAAGAAATTATCGATACGTTGGAGACGTATCGGCATCCCCAAGCTTAGTTACTGCTCGTCCCGAGCGAGGTAAAACGATAACAAAGATAATTTCTGGAGTGACATGCCATCATAATCTTGATTATACTATTTGTAAAGCATATGTAGAGAATGCAGCGATCAAAACAATGTGTATGACATGAGTAAACAAGTGAATCATAAAGCAAAGACTTTTCATGAATAGCACTTCAAGACAAGCATCAATAAGTCTTGCATAAGAGTTAACTCATAAAGCAATAATTCAAAGTAAAGGTATTGAAGCAACACAAAAGAAGATTAAGTTTCAGCGGTTGCTTTCAACTTGTAACATGTATATCTCATGGATATTGTCAACATAGAGTAATATAATAAGTACAATAAGCAAGTATGTAGGAATCAATGCACAGTTCACACAAGTGTTTGCTTCTTGAGGTGGAGAGAAATAGGTGAACTGACTCAACATTGAAAGTAAAAGAATGGTCCTCATAGAGGAAAAGCATCGATTGCTATATTTGTGCTAGAGCTTTTGATTTTGAAAACATGAAACAATTTTGTCAACGGTAGTAATAAAGCATATGCATCATGTAAATTATATCTTATAAGTTGCAAGCCTCATGCATAGTGTACCAATAGTGCCCGCACCTTGTCCTAATTAGCTTGGACTACCTGGATTATCACCGCAATACATATGCTTTAACCAAGTTTCACAAAGGGGTACCTCTATGCCGCTTTGTACAAAGGTCTAAGGAGAAAGCTCGCATTTGGATTTCTCGCTTTTGATTATTCTCAACTTAGACATCCATACCGGGACAACATAGACAACGAGATAATGGACTCCTCTTTTAATGCCTTAAGCATTTGACAACAATTAATTCATTTCTCATTAGAGATTTGAGGATATTTGTCCAAAACTGAAACTTCCACCATGAATCATGGCTTTAGTTAGCGGCCCAATGTTCTTCTCTCACAATATGCATGCTCAAACCATTCAACTCAGTGTAGATCGCCCTTACTTCGGACAAGACGAACATGCATAGCAACTCACATGAAATTCAACAATGAGTTGATGGCGTTCCCCGGTAAACATGGTTATCGCACAACAAGCAACTTAATAAGAGATAAAGTGCATAATTACATATTCAATACCACAATAGTTTTTAAGCTATTTGTCCCATGAGCTATATATTGCAAAGGTGAATGATGGAATTTTAAAGGTAGCACTCAAGCAATTTACTTTGGAATGGCGGGAAAATACCATGTAGTATAGGTAGGTATGGTGGACACAAATGGCATAGTGGTTGGCTCAAGTATTTTGGATGCATGAGAAGTATTCCCTCTCGATACAAGGTTTAGGCTAGCAAGGCTTATTTGAAACAAACACAAGGATGAACCGGTGCAGCAAAACTCACATAAAAGACATATTGTAAACATTATAAGACTCTACACCGTCTTCCTTGTTGTTCAAAACTCAATACTAGAAATTATCTAGACTTTAGAGAGACCAAATATGCAAACCAAATTTTAGCATGCTCTATGTATTTCTTCATTAATGGGTGCAAAGCATATGATGCAAGAGCTTAAACATGAGCACAACAATTGCCAAGTATCACATTACCCAAGACATTTATAGCAATTACTACATGTATCATTTTCCAATACCAACCATATAACAATTTAACGAAGGAGAAACTTCGCCATGAATACTATGAGTAGAAACCAAGGACATATTTGTCCATATGCTACAGCGGAGCGTGTATCTCTCCCATAAAGTGAATGCTAGGATCCATTTTATTCAAACAAAACAAAAACAAAAACAAACCGACGCTCCAAGAAAAAGCACATAAGATGTGGCCGAATAAAAATATAGTTTCGGGGAGGAACCTGATAATTTGTTGATGAAGAAGGGGATGCCTTGGGCATCCCCAAGCTTAGACGCTTGAGTCTTCTTGATATATGCAGGGGTGAACCACCGGGTGCATCCCCAAGCTTAGAGCTTTCACTCTCCTTGATCATGTTGCATCATACTCCTCCCTTGATCCTTGAAAACTTCCTCCACACCAAACTCGAAACAACTCATTAGAGGGTTAGTGCATAATATAAATTGACATATTCAGAGGTGACACAATCATTCTTAACACTTCTGGACATTGCATAATGCTACTGGACATTAGTGGATCAAAGAAATTCATCCAACATAGCGAAAGAGGCAATGCGAAATAAAAGGCAGAATCTGTCAAAACAGAACAGTTCGTATTGACGAATTTTAAAATGGCACCAGACTTGCTCAAATGAAAATGCTCAAATTGAATGAAAGTTGCGTACATATCTGAGGATCATGCACGTAAATTGGCATAATTTTCTGAGCTTCCTGCAGGGCAGTGGGCTCAGATTCGTGACAGCAAAGAAATCTGGAACTGCGCAGTAATCCAAATCTAGTACTTACTTTTCTATCAACGGCTTAACTTGGCACAACAAAACTCAAAACTAAGATAAGGAGAGGTTGCTACAGTAGTAAACAACTTCCAAGACACAAATATAAAACAAAATACTGTAGCAAAATAACACATGGGTTATCTCCCAAGAAGTTCTTTCTTTATAGCCATTAAGATGGGCTCGAGCAGTTTTAATGATGCACTCGCAAGAAATAGTATTTGGAGCAAAAGAGAGCATCAAGAGGCAAATTCAAAACACATTTAAGTCTAAAATGCTTCCTATGCATAGGAATCTTGTAAATAAACAAGTTCATGAAGAGCAAAGTAACAAGCATAGGAAGATAAAACAAGTGTAGCTTCAAAAATTTCAGCACATAGAGAGGTGTTTTAGTAACATGAAAATTTCTACAACCATATTTTCCTCTCTCATAATAATTTTCAGTAGCATCATGAGCAAACTCAACAATGTAAATATCACATAAGGCATTCTTATCATGAGTCTCATGCATAAAATTATTACTCTCCACGTAAGCATAATCAATTTTATTAGTTGTAGTGGGAGCAAATTCAACAAAGTGGCTATCATCATATATAGGAGGCATATTGTAATCATAAAAGAAATTTTTCTCCTCAATGCTTGGGGTACTAAAAAGATCCTGCTCATCAGAGCCAGCTTCCCCAAGCTTAGAATTTTCCATAGCATTAGCAACAATGGTGTTCAAAGCATCCATAGTAATAACATTCCCATTAGCATGCATATAAAGTTCCATGGGTTTTTTAACTCTCTCTTCAAACACATCATGTCATAATTCAAGATAAAGTTCATAAAGATCTCTCATATTTTTGTTGTTTTCCATTATGCTTAACTAGTGAAATAAAAACATGCATGATATTAAGTAAAGTAAAACAAGTAACTAATTTTTTGTGTGTTTTTGATATAGAGTGCAAGACAGTAAATAAAGTAAAACTAGCAACTAATTTTTTTGTATTTTGATATAAGTGCAGCAAACAAAATAGTAAATAAAATAAAGCAAGACAAAAACAAAGTAAAGAGATTGAGAAGTGGAGACTCCCCTTGCAGCGTGTCTTGATCTCCCCGGCAACGGCGCCAGAAAATATGCTTGATGGCGTGTATTTCACACGTTCGTTGGGCAACCCCAAGAGGAAGGTATGATGAGCACAGCAACAAGTTTTCCCTCGGAAAGAAACCAAGGTTTATCGAACCGAGGAGGAGCCAAGAAGCACGTTGAAGGTTGATGGCGGCGGGATGTAGTGCGGCGCAACACCGGAGATTCCGGCGCCAACGTGGAACCTGCACAACACAACCAAAGTACTTTGCCCCAACGAAACAGTGAGGTTGTCAATCTCACCTGGCTTGCTGTAACAAAGGATTAACCGTATTGTGTGGAAGATGATTGTTTGCAGAGAAAACAGTAAAAACAAGTATTGCGGTAGATTGTATTTCGGTAAAGAGAATTGGACCGGGGTCCACGGTTCACTAGAGGTGTCTCTCCCATAAGACGAACAGCATGTTGGGTGAACAAATTACGGTTGGGCAATTGACAAATAAAGAGAGCATGACAATGCACATACATATCATGATGAGTATAGTGAGATTTAATTGGGCATTACGACAAAGTACATAGACCGCCATCCAACCGCATCTATGCCTAAAAAGTCCACCTTCGAGGTTATCATCCGAACCCCTCCGGTATTAAGTTGCAAAGCAACGGACAATTGCATTAAGTATGGTGCGTAATGTAACTAGTGACTACATCCTTGAACATAGCACTAATGTTTTATCCCTAGTGGCAACAGCACAACACAACCTTAGAACTTTACGTCACTTGTCCCGGTGTCAATGCGGGCATGAACCCACTATCGAGCATAAGTACTCCCTCTTGGAGTTAAAAGCATCTACTTGGCCGAGCATCTACTAGTAACGGAGAGCATGCAAGATCATAAATAACACATAAGCATAACTTTGATAATCAACATAACAAGTATTCTCTATTCATCGGATCCCAACAAACGCAACATATAGAATTACATATAGATGATCTTGATCATGATAGGCAGCTCACAAGATCCGACAATGATAGCACAATGGGGAGAAGACAACCATCTAGCTACTGCTATGGACCCATAGTCCAGGGGTAGACTACTCACTCATCACTCCGGAGGCGACCATGGCGGTGTAGAGTCCTCCGGGAGATGATTCCCCTCTCCGGCGAGGGTGCCGGAGGCGATCTCCGGGATCCCCCGAGATGGGATCGGCGGCGACGGCGTCTCGGTAATGTTTTCCGTATCGTGGCTCTCGGTGCGGGGGTTTCGTCACGGAGGCTTTAAGTAGGCGGAAGGGCAAGTCGAGAGGGGGCACGGGGGCCCCGGATGACAGGCGGCGCGGCCAAGGGGGGGCCGCGCCGCCCTAGGGTTTGGCTCCCCTGTGGCCCCACTTCGTTTCGTCTTCGGACTTCGGAAGCTTCGTGAGAAAATAGGCCTCCGGGCTTTTATTTCGTCCAATTCCGAGAATATTTCTTTACTAGGATTTCCGAAACCAAAAACAGCGAAAAACGAGCAAGCGGCACTTCGGCATCTTGTTAATAGGTTAGTTCCAGAAAATGCACGAATATGACATAAAGTGTGCATAAAACATGTAGATAACATCAATAATGTGGCATGGAACACAAGAAATTATCGATACGTTGGAGACGTATCAAAGATCATAAACAACACATAGGTAATAACTTGATAATTAACATAACATAGTATTCTCTATCCATCGGATCCCGACAAACACAACATATAGTATTACAGATAGATGATCTTGATCATGTTAGGCAGCTCACAAGATCCAACAATGAAGCACATGAGGAGAAGACAACCATCTAGCTACGGCTATGGACCCATAGTCCAGGGGTGAACTACTCACTCATCACTCCGGAGGCGACCATGGCGGTGAAGAGTCCTTCGGGAGATGATTCCCCTCTCCGGCAGGGTGCCGGAGGTGATCTCCAGAATCCCCCGAGATGGGATTGGCGGCGGCGGAGTCTCAGTAAGGTTTTCCGTATCGTGGCTCTCGGTACTGGGGGTTTCACGACGAAGACTATAAGTAGGCGGAAGGGCAACGCGGGGGGCCACACGAGGGCCCCACACGCCAGGGCCGCGCGGCCAAGGGCCGAGCCGCGCCGCCTGTTGTGTCGGCGCCTCGTGGCCCCACTTCCTTTCCCCCTCGGTCTTCGGAAGCTTCGTGCAAAAATAGGACCCCGGGCGTTGATTTCGTCCAATTCGAGAATATTTCCTTTGTAGGATTTCGAAACCAAAAACGGTAGAAAACGAGCAACGGCTCTTCGGCATCTCGTTAATAGGTTAGTGCCGGAAAATGCATAAATACGACATATAATGTGTATAAAACATGTAGATATCATCAATAATGTGGCATGGAACATAAGAAATTATCGATACGTCGGAGACGTATCGGCATCCCGAAGCTTAGTTCCTGCTCGTCCCGAGCAGGTAAACGATAAACAAAGATAATTTCTGGAGTGACATGCCATCATAACCTTGATCATACTATTGTAAACATATGTAATGAATGCAGCGATCAAAACAATGGTAATGACATGAGTAAACAAATGAATCATAAAGCAAAGACTTTTCATGAATAGTACTTAAAGACAAGCATCAATAAGTCTTGCATAAGAGTTAACTCATAAAGCAATAAATCAAAGTAAAGGTATTGAAGCAACACAAAAGAAGATTAAGTTTCAGCGGTTGCTTTCAACTTATAACATGTATATCTCATGGATAATTGTCAACATAGAGTAATATAACAAGTGCAATATGCAAGTATGTAGGAATCAATGCACAGTTCACACAAGTGTTTGCTTCTTGAGGTGGAGAGAAATAGGTGAGCTGACTCAACATAAAAGTAAAAGAATGGTCCTTCAAAGAGGAAAGCATCGATTGCTATATTTGTGCTAGAGCTTTTATTTTGAAAACATGAAACAATTTTGTCAACGGTAGTAATAAAGCATATGAGTTATGTAAATTATATCTTACAAGTTGCAAGCCTCATGCATAGTGTACTAATAGTGCCCGCACCTTGTCCTAATTAGCTTGGACTACCGGATCATCGCAATACACATGTTTTAACCAAGTGTCACAAAGGGGTACCTCCATGCCGCCTTGTACAAAGGTATAAGGAGAAAGCTCGCATTTTGGATTTCTCGCTTTTGATTATTCTCAACTTAGACATCCATACCGGAACAACATGGACAACAGATAATGGACTCCTCTTTAATGCATAAGCATGTGGCAACAATTAGCATTCTCATATGAGATTGAGGATATATGTCCAAAACTGAAACTTCCACCATGATTCATGGCTTTAGTTAGCGGCCCAATGTTCTTCTCTAACAATATGCACGCTCCAACCATTAAGGTGGTAGATCTCTCTTACTTCAGACAAGACGTACATGCATAGCAACTCACATGATATTCAACAAAGAGTAGTTGATGGCGTCCCCAGGAACATGGTTATCGCACAACAAGCAACTTAATAAGAGATAAAGTGCATAAGTACATATTCAATACCACAATAGTTTTTAGGCTATTTTGTCCCATGAGCTATATATTGTAAAGGTAAAGAATGGAAATTTTAAAGGTAGCACTCAAGCAATTTACTTTGGAATGGCGGAGGAATACCATGTAGTAGGTAGGTATGGTGGACACAAATGGCATAGTGGTTGGCTCAAGGATTTTGGATGCATGAGAAGTATTCCCTCTCGATACAAGGTTTAGGTTAGCAAGGTTATTTGAAACAAACACAAGGATGAACGGTGCAGCAAAACTCACATAAAAGACATAATGTAAACATTATAAGACTCTACACCGTCTTCCTTGTTGTTCAAAACTCAATACTAAAAATTATCTAGACTTTAGAGAGACCAAATATGCAAACCAAATTAGCAAGATCTAGGTGTTTCTTCATTAATGGGTGCAAAGTATATGATGCAAGAGCTTAAACATGAGCACACAATTGCCAAGTATCAAATTATTCAAGACATTTAGAATTACTACATGTACCATTTCCCGATTCCAACCATACAACAATTTAACGAAGAAGATTCAACCTTCGCCATGAATACTATGAGTAAAGCCTAAGGACATATTTGTCCATATGCAACAGCGGAGCGTGTCTCTCTCCCACACAATGAATGCTAGGATCCATTTATTCAAACAAAAACAAAAACAAAAACAAACCGACGCTCCAAGCAAAGCACATAAGATGTGACTGAATAAAAATATAGTTTCAGGGGAGGAACCTGATAATGTTGTCGATGAAGAAGGGGATGCCTTGGGCATCCCCAAGCTTAGACGCTTGAGTCTTCTTAGAATATGCAGGGGTGAACCACCGGGGCATCCCCAAGCTTAGAGCTTTCACTCTCCTTGATCATATTGCATCATTCTCCTCTCTTGATCCTTGAAAACTTCCTCCACACCAAACTCGAAACAACTCATTAGAGGGTTAGTGTACAATAAAAATTTACATGTTCAGAGGTGACACAATCATTCTTAACACTTCTGGACATTGCATAAAGCTACTGGACATTAATGGATCAAAGAAATTTATCCAACATAGCAAAAGAGGCAATGCGAAATAAAAGGCAGAATCTGTCAAAACAGAACGGTCCGTAAAGATGGATTTTATTGAGGCACCGGACTTGCTCAAATGAAAATTCCCAAATTGAATGAAAGTTGCGTACATATCCGAGGATCACGCACATAAATTGGCTTAATTTTCCGAGCTACCTACGAGGAGGCAGGTCGAAATTCGTGACAGCAAAGAAATCTGAAACTGCGCAGTAATCCAAATCTAGTATGAACTTCACTATCAAAGACTTTACTTGGCACAACTAAACACAAAACTAAGATAAGGAGAGGTTGCTACAGTAGTAAACAACTTCCAAGACTCAAATATAAAACAAAAATACTGTAGTAAAAACATGGGTTGTCTCCCATAAGCGCTTTTTTTAACGCCTTTCAGCTAGGCGCAGAAAGTGTGTATCAAGTGTTATCGAGAGATGAAGCATTGATATCATAAGCTCCCCCATCTGTAGTGGTACTAAGGGCTTTGTCAATTTTAGGCCTATAATAATATTTTTTTGGTTTAGGCACTTTAGAGACATACATAAACTTTTGCTCCTTACCCACATAAGCTTTTTCTCTGAACTTTAAAGATGAAAAGGTTGAACCCAAGGTCCCCATAGCTTTTTCAAGTTCGCCAATCCTATTGATTTGATTATCATGGACAACACAAGTTCCTAGGACACTAATTCTTTCATCAATTCCTCCTAAGGATTTATCAAGTTCATCGGTTTATCAAGTAACATTTCCAATTTAGTTTCAATACTTGGAAATTTTTTCTCTATGGTTTCCAATTTTTTCATGACGTCTTCAAGAGAGGTTTCAATTTTAACTTCATTAACAGGTGGTGTTCCAAATAAACTCTCAATAATGCAACTAGCTTCTAACGCAGGAGCGCCTAGGAAGTTACCTCCTGCGAGACAATCAAGAACATACCTATTCCAGCTAGAGATACCAACATAAAAGTTCCTGAGTAGGATAGTGGTGGAGTGTTTCATAGTGCACCTATTATGAGCATCACTAATTCAATACCAAGCATCTTTTAA